>NC_053027.1:119787268-120129268 GCF_003073215.2 Triticum urartu
GTGGCGAGCCTAGCCCTCGCTATTGCGTTCGTCAGCAAGTCGATCTTCAACTCCGAAGAAAATGGCTTCACCAACAATGCCGACGAAGGCAATGATGACTATGCTCCCACCTATTGCTCCATGGCAAAGGGTGCCAAGGTACTCAAATATCCCTCCTCTGAATCAAGTGAGGATGAATCTTATGAAAATCTCAAGCCTAGCTACTCTAAACTTGCTAAGATTGCTGTGAAACAACAAAAGGCTTTTGAAAAGGTTCAAAACATGCTAGACAAAAGTGATGATATGTTGGGTGAAGAAATGGATCGCACTAAAACCTTGACTGAAAATCTTCAGAGACTTCAGTCTAAGTTTGACAACCTTCAAAGTCATCATAACACTCTCTTATCTGATCATGAGAAGCTTTCTTATGAATTTCTTCAAAGAAAGCGAGATCTTGAAAAGTTAAGGGAGAGTTATGAAGATCTTTAGAAGGAGCGTGATTCATTACTTGCTCAACAAATCAACGTTGCTCAGGAAGAATTCTTTCCTCCATGTTTGAAGTGCATTGAACTTGAATCTGCTAATTTTTCACCTAAATGTTCAAATGCTTGGACTGCTACAAATTCTTCACCTGTCTTTGCTATCACTAATTCCTCATCTGAGGATATTGCTAGTATCACTGACAATGCAGGGCTGAAGGAATTGTATATAACAGGCATGTACAAAAGCCTCAAAGGGCATCAGGCTCTTTGTGATGTGCTTAAAAAGCAGATCCTCAATAGGAACCCTAGGAAAGAGGGTATTGCCTTTGAGAGGAAACTCAATGCTGATGGAACATACTGGAAGCCTGAGCAGTACCCCAAAACCTCATGGGTTGCTGCAAAGGGAGCTCTAGTAGATCCATCTACTTTATCTGGCTTTACATGTGAATCTCCTTATTCTTCTGATGAGTCATTTGACTCCAACTATAAACTGTTCAAAAATCAGAATGGTGAAGTATTTGCTAGATATGTTGGCACTAACTGCAGGAACGGTTCTCCTATGAAGAAAATCTGGGTTCCCAAAAGGTGCCTTGAAAGTCTTCAGGTGAATGTCATCATGACACCACCTGTGCAGAATAGGAACCCCAGATCAAATTTCTCATATGGACCAAATTCTTCATATGGATCCAAGTCCTCATATGGACCAAATTCCTCACGTGGATCAAATTACTCAAAAGGATCAAAGTCCTCATATGAACATCATCGTGCTAACGCCTCTGTTTCGCAGGGAAAAACTAAGGGCTATGAATATGTGCATTATTCTTCTAACCATTATGTTCATAAGTCCTCGAAGAATTTCTCTGCTTATTCATGTGCTTACCCTAACTCCTCTTATGTGAAACGAAGTGGACTGGCTTCGATGCCACCTTTCTCTTATGGAGCTCGCAGAATGATGAACTCTTTGCCACCCCTTCAGATGTGGGTGGTGAAGAAAAGGAACTAATCTCTTATGCAGGGTCGGGTCTCCAAACGAACTTAAACATCTGAAGAATTTGTTGGAGACCTGAATATGCTTGAAAGGACGCAAGCTAATCATGAAGAAATGAATTTTCATTTCTCACGTACTCATTCTGTTTTATCTATTCCATTGCTTGATGAAATTGATCTGATGAACTTGATGTCATATTCTTCACTGATGAAGTATATGAGTTCGTAAGCTGCACTAATTCATCTGCAGGATGATCAACTTAAAGCCACCGAGTGGGCCCTCGATAGTGGATGTACAAATCACATGACTGGTGACAAGAATCTATTGGTGGACACTCCCTTATCTCAATCGCATCTGAAGCATATCACCTATGCTGACAAAGGAAAAAGCAAGGTAGTGGGTCTTGGTAAGGGTGCGATCTCAAAGGATCGACACATGGACAAAGTCATGCTTGTCGAGTCCTTAGGATTCAACCTCATGTCAGTCTCAATGCTTTGTGATCTTGATATGGTTGTTATCTTTGGCAAGTATCGTTGTGTTGTGATCATGGAAGTTGAACATTCCAAAGTCTTCGAAGGCTTTAGGAGAGGAGATCTGTATATTGTTGATTTCTCTACAGGACCACAACCAGCTATATGTCTACTTGCAAAAGCTTCAGAAGGCTGGCTATGGCATCGACGACTAGGTCATGCTAGCATGAGGAACTTGCACACGCTCGCGAAGAAGAAGCATGTCATTGGCATTGAGAATGTCAAATTCCTCAAGGATCACTTTGTGTGGAGCCTGTGAAGCTGGAAAGATGACCAAGGCCAGGCATCCCGCGAAGACTATCATGACTACCACTCGACCATTTGAATTGCTTCACATGGATCTCTTTGGTCCTAACCATTATTATGCATTCACTAATGAAGCATCTCTATATGGCTTTGTTATTGTTGATGATTACACTCGTTACACATGGGTGCATATTGTCACTTACAAACGTGAAGTGCAGGAAGTCTTCAAACGATTTTCCTCGAGGGCTTCAACCAACTTTGGTGTAAAGATAATGTCACATCCCTAGTTCTGGTATGACCTAGACTAGCTGGTCATGTGTGCATAATGTTTAAATTTTATTTAAATTTGAAATGGGGATTTGTGAAACCCTCAGAATTCATTTCTGGAAATGACCTAGATAAAAATTGCTCCAAAAGGGTCCAAGAAAATGTTCATGTCTCTCTCTGAAAATATTGGGCAGAGGTAAAAATCAAACCAATATTTTTAGGAGCTCATAAATATCTATTTTGGCCATTTGGAATTAATGCAGTAATTATTTGCTTTGGATATATATTGTTATATATATAATATTGTCCAAAAATTATGCTAGTTTATGAGGAGCTCTCGAATAATACCACTAGCTCCTACAAAAATTGGCATAAGAAAATAAAATGATTTAGTATTCTACTAAACCAAAACAAATGTCAGCAAAATAGAAAATAAACAAAAAGGGGAAAACCCTTACCTGGACTTACCTAGGCCACTTGCGGCCTGGCACTGTGCGGCCCAGCAGGCCGGCCCAGCCAGCTGGCCGCGCTAGTCGTCCCCCTCCTCGCGCCAGAGGGACAGGGCGCATGGTCGCCGCACGCCGCGCGCATGCGCACCACGACAGCTGCCTGCCTGCCCTCTCCCCTCTTCGACCTGGCCCCGCCAGAAGCGCCCAGCGTCGCCCCGCACCTCTCTCTCTCTCTCTCTCTCTCCCTCCTCCCCTGGATCTCTCCCTCTCCCCGCGACCGAGCGATGCCGTCGCCGCAGCTCGTAGCCGTCGTAGCTACCGCCTTCCCCTCGCATCCCCACCTTGTCTGCAAGCTCCGGCATCGTCTGCTGCTTCGCCCCACCCTGGCCCCGAGCGCTAGGATGACCTGCATCGCCGCCTCCATCGTCTTCTTCACCGCCGGCCGCCGCGGATCTCCATCAGCCACACGTCGCCTGCAGGACCTCCCCCCGAGCTCCCTGACGCCTCCCCGGATCCTCTGTGAGCCCCTCCGTCGAACCCCCTTTCTCCCTTGCTGTTCCGATGCCCCTAGCCGTAGTTCCACCGGAGCCAAACTCTAGCCGCCGCCGCGAGCCTCGCTCCGGCGTCCCTACCGCCTCCCACCTGCCCCACTGGGTGCGGGAGAGCCCGGGCTACGCCCCGGTGCCCTTAGCCGCCACCCTCGTGGCCTGTAACACGGACACCGCCGTGTCCCGTGGTCGCCGGCTACGACCTTGCCGACCTGACAGGTGGACCCCGTCGGCCAGGTGATTAGCCTAAGCTAATCACCAGTTAACTAAACCCGTGACACTGACAGTGGGCCCCAACGCCCTAATCCTCCAATTAAGATAAAACTAACCATGTTAGTTAATTGTGACACTGACGTGTGGACCCCACACGTCAGGTTTGACCCGGTCAGCGCCGTTGACCTGCTGATGCAATTATTCTTTTCTGGTTTTAA
Organism: Triticum urartu; assembly: GCF_003073215.2. Taxonomy (NCBI): domain Eukaryota; kingdom Viridiplantae; phylum Streptophyta; class Magnoliopsida; order Poales; family Poaceae; genus Triticum; species Triticum urartu. The sequence goes on from NC_053027.1 coordinate 119,791,189, forward strand.
AACAAATCAGGAAATTCCAGAAATTGTTATAAACTTCAAAATTTCATAGAAATTCAACCGTAGCTCAGATTGAAATAATTTATATATGAAAAATTATCAAAAAAATTCAATATATCCATCTGTACTAGTTTCATGCATGACAAACCAACTTATACATGCTGTATATGAGAAGACACATCTATGGCATTTTAAGAGACTTAAATTAGAGTTGCATTTGAACCTTTGGTTCAAATGGACCTCTTCCAAGTTGAATGCTAAATGCTTTAGCTCAAAACACATCACATATTCATGCCATATTCATGCATCATATTGTTGCATATGCTTGTGTTTGATTGTCGACACCGTTCCTTCTCGATAGGTCCTGCTCCGGAGAGTGTTCCAGAGTACCTGTCCAAGGAGCAGTGCCCCCTGTTGATCTACCAGGCAAGCAAAACCCCCTTGTTCATTCCGATACAATCCCACTCTCTCGCTCTTGCTCTTTGTTATTGCATTAGGACAACAACGATTCAACTGCTACTTTATGCTGCGGTAGTTGAACCCATTCATCTGCATGACCTGTCATTGCCACAGTAAATAGTTGAAACCCACTAGCATGTGTAGGAGTTGATTGAGCCATGTTGTGTTCCTACCATGTCATGCCTGCTATTGCTTAGAGTTGTGTCAGGTCTGATTCATTGGGAATGGATTGGAGTGTTATGATATGTTCTGATGCTGAGAGTTAAGTGTGTGAACACGATTTGGTAAAGCTAGCGGTGAGAGGCCATGTAGGAGTACATGGTGGGTTGTCTCACTGGAACCGTCCTTAAGCACTGAGTTCTGTGTATGTTGTCCAATGACTAGCTACTACCACACATTGGGTTCTGGTAACTCGACCCCTCTCGACTTATTAACCAACTTGATCTCTGTCCAGGAGTTGCAACTAGTTTCTGGTGTTTGTAGGTAGTGCTATTTTTCTACCGAGTGGCACCCGACAGGGTGGGCTTGGGACATACTAGGCACAGGTGGCACGGTGTACCAAGTGGCACCCGGATGGTGAGCTTGGGAACCCTGCTCACATTGTTTGGGGCCGTGAGCGACACCCCGGCCGGATCTCTTTGCGGATGGAACCCGAATAGGCGATAAACCTAGACTAGAGTCTTGCGTGGTTAGTCAGGTCGTGGCCGACACCCTCGCCAGGCTTCCGCTTGAAGGTTGCCGAGATACATGACATGTACATGGCGGTAAGTGGCGAGAGCGTGTGTGAAGAAGTACACCCCTGCAGGGTTATCATGATCTATTCGAATAGCCGTGTCCTCGGTTATGGACTTCTTGGATGCTTACGTGGTTCATAGACAACTTAGTGGATACTCTAAAATACTCAAGACAAGTGTGAGTGCTATGGATGGCCTTCTCGTAGGGAGACGGGAATGAATCCATAGTGGTGTATCAATGTGGTGAATAGTGGACTCGTGTGTGCTTTCTCACCTCAAAGAAGTTTCTCGTAGTCGTAGAACAGGATAGCCACTGAGTCAAAGCTGGCTTGCTGCAACTAAACCCCACATTACCTTCTTGATACAAATGCATGTACGATAGGATCTGATGTAAGTCTTGTTGAGTACCTTTGTACTCATGTTTGCTTTATTTATGTTTTGCAGGTGAGACATCTGTCTCACTAGTAGTACCGCTTGGACTTCGACGAGTAGCTTGTTACCTCAGCTACGATCTTGTACCCTTGGGAGGGTCTTGTAGATAGTCAGGCTTCTCAGCCTTTTCCTTTTGTAGTTGTCTGTACTCAGACATGTAATGCTTTCGTTGCTTGTATGCTCTGAATGATGGGTCATGTGACCCCTGTTTGTATTAATGTTGTGTGGCTCTTCTGGGCCTATATCTATATGAGTTTGCGTTATGTTGTGATGCCATGTTGTACAACACATACTTGCATGTTATGCGTACGTGTGACGTGTATTGCTATGTGTGGGGTCCGACAATCTAGCTGTTTATCCTTGGCAGCCTCTCTTATGGGAAAATGTAGTCTAGTGCTTCCTTGAGCCATAGTAGTCCGCTACAGCCCAGTTCACCAGAGTCCTGATAGCCCAACACTACTGCTCAGGACACTTGACTGGCCGACATGTGTTTCGCTTCGTTCCTGTGTCTGTCCCCTCGGGGAAATGTCATGCGGTGACATCCAGAGTCCTGCCTAGCCTGCTACAGCCCGGGTTCCCCGGAGTCCTGTTAGCCCAGTGCTATAGCCCGGATTCACACGCTGCTGACCGACATGCTCGGTGTGAATCATGTATGCCTGTCCCCATAGGTTAGTGCCGCTTTGGGTTCATGACTAGCCATGTCGGCCCGGGTTCTCTGTCATATGGATGCTAGCGACACTATCATATACGTGAGCCAAAAGGCGCAAACGGTCCCGGGCCATGGTAAGGCAACACCCGTGGGAATATCGTGCGTGAGGCCGCAAAGTGATATGAGGTGTTACATGCTAGATCGGTGTGACTTAGAATCAGGGTCCCGACAGCTTTGGTATCAGAGCCTGACTGCCTGTAGGATTTCCAAGCCAACCTGGTCGAAGTTGAGTCTAGAAATTCTTTAGTTATGTAAGGGAATTGATTGTGGAAGGGAACGTAAGGCTCTTTTTACTCCTTTTACCTCATGCCCTTCTGATCTGAGTCATCCTATCTTCCTACGGGGTTAAGGAACTAGGCTTCCTCTTCTGTCTATCAGGATCACATGTTACTACTCCGTAGTCTCTTAGGATTGGTTGATCAGAGTCATATCCCAGTTCGAGTACCTCCGGTGTAGCCTGTTTAGTAATATCTCAGAACCTTGAGTGATGATGTTGAGTATGGTGCTACCCCGTCTTTTGTAGAATGTCTCATTTTGAGCATTTTACTGCCGTTATGCTGCCGGAATTGTCCTAGGAGTTTGAGAGGTACTAAATTTCCTTATGCTACATTCTCCATCCTATAGTTGATGCTGATTCCGTCCTTGGTTTCGTTTCTCGGGATGTCGTCAGCTAACCGAAGTTCCGTTGCTCGTAGTCGGAACCACGGAGATGGTAGGGATGAGGATCCTCCCGACCAGTCTTCGTTGGCAGAGTTCATGTTAGAGATGGAGAGGAACAAGCATGAGTCTAGCCGTTTGTTAGCACGTATCGAGGAGAACACCGCACCCCAGTGCAAAGAGTCAGCGACCATATATGATTTCATTGGTTTGAAACCACCTACATTCCATCATTCCATTGAACCACTCGATGCAGATGACTGGCTCCGTAGTATCACACACAAGCTGCGTTCCGCGAGCGTAGCTGAAGGTGACAAGGTCATCTATGCTACATATCACCTGGAAGGTCCTGCTAGTCTTTGGTGGCAGAACTATGAGGCTATGCTACCAGCTGGCCAGATACCTACCTAGAGAGATTTCACTGAGGCTTTTCGTGAGCATCACATTCCTCAGGCTCTCATTGACCGCAAGAGAGAAGAGTTCTGTAGTTTCACACAGGGTAAGATGGCTGTTGATGCTTATAGTAGAGAGTTTGAGAACCTCGCCCGCTATGCTATGGAAGAAGTGTCCATGGATGCCAAGAAACAGGCTAGGTTCCAGAAGGGTCTCAACCCCAAGTTGCATCGTGATCTCCACCTACATCACTGTGATACATTCCAGGCTCTTGTGAACATGGCCATTAATGCAGAGACAACTCAACTCACTTACGAGGAGTCTCGTAAGCACACCCGTGATTTGGTTTGTTCCTCCGGTTCTAGTTCTCAGAAGCACCGGATTTGGGTTCCGAACTCCGCTCTTCCATCCGGTTATACACCGAGGCCATCTTGTAGTGTGGCACCTCACCCAGTTCAGCAGTATGCTCCACCCAGACCTATTGGTAGACCGCTTTTCAATGCGGGTCCACGTCCAACTACAGGGACTTGCTTCACATGCAGAGAGCCAGGACACTATGCACGTGACTGCTCTCAGGCCCGTTATGCTCCACCCCCGCCTGAGAAGTCTGTTGGCCGTGGTAAGCCATCACGCAAGATGATCAGTGTCAAGTCAGCTCCCACTGAACGTGGATGTGTGCATCACATCTCAGCTAAAGACGCTCATGATGATCCGGATGTCGTTATTGGTACACTCCTTGTCAACTGTCATCCAGCTTCGGTTCTATTCGATACCGGAGCATCTCACTCCTTCATTTCTGAAGGCTATGCCAGCTTGCACAACATATCCTTTTGTGATATGCCCTCTCCACTAGTAATTCAAACCCCTGGATCCAAATGGCAAACTTCTAGCGTAAGCCATGGTAATGAAATCCTTGTTGACGGACTTGTATTCCTTGCATCACTTATAGCCCTCAAGTCTATAGATATTAACATCATCTTGGGTATGGACTGGATGAAAGCTCATTATGCCAAGATTGATTGTTACACCAGGTCTGTTCAACTTACACATCCATGTGGCAATATAGTCACTGTCTCCACTAGAGTTGCAAAGCGTCAACTCTATTCTCTTAATGCCAGCTGAGGAGTCCTGGATTAGGGGGTGTCCAGATAGCCGGACTATAACCTTTGGCCGGACTCTTGGACTATGAAGACACAAGATTGAAGACTTCGTCCCGTGTCCGGATGGGACTTTCCTTGGCGTGGAAGGCAAGCTTGGCAATACAGATATGTAGATCTCCTCCCATTGTAACCGACTCTGTGTAACCCTAGCCCTCTCCGGTGTCTATATAAACCGGAGGGTTTTAGTCCATAGGACGAACAACAATCATACCATAGGCTAGCTTCTAGGGTTTAGCCTATCTGATCTCGTGGTAGATCTACTCTTGTACTACCCATATCATCAATATTAATCAAGAAGGAGTAGGGTTTTACCTCCATCGAGAGGGCCCAAACCTGGGTAAAAACATTGTGTCCCTTGTCTCCTGTTACCATCCGCCTAGACGCACAGTTCGGGACCCCCTACCCGAGATCCGCCGGTTTTGACACTGACATTGGTGCTTTCATTGAGAGTTCCTCTGTGCCGTCGCCATCAGGAAGGATGCCTCATCCCGTCTTTAAAGACGATACTGTTGCTAAGGGAGCTTTAGCTGTCGACCAAACTCTCCGGCTAGGTGGTTTTCTTATGACCGCCTGTTCGGCTGCTGCGCCGACGATGACTTCTCGGGTCATCAAAAGCAATCTTCACGTCAACTCAAAACTCACTGAGCAGTTAGATCCAATGGAGCTCTCTTCCCTAAACGAGCTCTTGGATCGCATCGCCGCCCTGGGAGTTGCTACAGACTATGATCAGATTGGGCCTAAACCCGATCTGAGAAAGATTAACTCTCCCCAGGTCACCCATCACGTTGCAGTGGTGGAGGAACAATGCGGCGACCCTTCATCTATCTTAAGGACTAGCTATGTCCGGATTCCCGATCCCTCCAAGCCGGATACCCGCGGAGGGGAGGACGTCACTGAAGCCCTAAACCTAGAGTCAGGCAGCGGGCTAGATTCATTGGACAACATCCAAGAATCCAAGCTTCCGAGTTCGGAAACTCCTTGGCCCCTGAGTCTCAGATTGGGTGAGGTTTCAGATTCAATTCCACCCACCCACCCAAACATAAGTGATCTATCCCAAATTAGGCAAGAGCCCGAAGAAACAATACACCATTACTGGGCCAGATTCCTCCTGGTCATCAACAGGATAAAGGACTGCCGCGAGGAAGACACAATCTCATTCTTCTGCAATAATTGCATGGACAAGGGGATCCTCAACGCCATAAGTCGCTGTGAAATTACACGCTTCCCGACTTGGCGTCCATAGTGCGAAAGTACTGTGCGATGGAAAGCGCCTGGAAAACCAAAATCAAAATTTGGGACAATCCGGCCCTGAATACAAACCTAGTCTGAAATAAAAGGGTGCATTATCGCCAGACACCCGGGTTAAACACCAAAAAGCAAAAACCCTCTACAGGGCATGGAACCGTACTGGAGGGATGGCTCAATGGACCCTGTAAAATTCATAGTGCAGAGGGCGCCACACCAACTCATAGCCTTAGAGCATGTTGGATACTCCGGTAGGTGGCCAAAAGTGGCGAAGATCTTCTAAACCCAGAAGCCACTGAGCACCAGCCCAGGGACACCAATACGGTATTAACAGTCTTCGAGACTTTCGCATCAAATAATATGCGAAAACGAACACTCCGCAGCCTTGCCAAAATCTACCACGTGGCAACAATAAACCCATGGAGTGACACGGCTATTACTTTTAACGCCAGTGACGAACCTAAATTCCGAATAGCCCGAGCACCAGCCGCATTGGTCCTCAGCCCAATAGTGGACGGCTTTCGACTCACCAAGGTAATCATGGACGGCGACAGCGGATTGAACCTCATTTATGAGGAAACCCTTCAAAAAATGGAAATAGACTGGAACCGCATTGAGTGAAGCAGCACAACCTTTAGAGGAATAATCCCCAGTCGGGAAGCGCGCTATACAGGAAAAATCACACTAGATGTGGTGTTCGGCATGCCGGACAATTACAGGTCCGAAGAGGTCACGTTCCAAGTGGCCCCGTTCAGTAGCGGATACCACGCTCTATTAGGGCGGGAGGCATTTACAATCTTCCAAGCCATACCCCATTACGGGTACATGAAGCTCAAAATGCCCGGGCCCAACGGAATCATCACTCTCGCTAGTGATCCGGACATAGCACTCCGCGCCGAAAATAAGACAGCCGCACTAGCCCTCGAGGCACTGTCTGAAGCCCTAGCGGCCAAGGAACTGACTGCGTTGCGCTCCACGGTGAACAGGGACGACATGATACTCGATAAAAGATCCAAGTCCACCTCCTTTAAACCGGCGGACGAAATAATCAAATTCCAAGTCCATCCAACGGACCCTACGAAAACAGCTTCCATCGGGGCATAATTAAACCCTGATGTAGACGCCGCTCTACAAGAGTTCCTACGTGAGAACTGGGACATTTTTGCCTGGCACCCTTCAGACATGCCAGGAATCCCACGCAGGCTGGCCGAGCACAGCCTAAATATTCTAAAAGGATTCAAGCCAGTCAAGCAGGCTCTTCGGCGTTTCTCCGAACCTAAGAGACAAGCCATGGGAGAGGAACTAGCCAAGCTATTGGAGGCCGGATTCATCAGAGACATAAAACATCCGGACTGGCTAGCAAACCTGGTGATGGTACCAAAGAAGGACAAATCCTGGTGCTTGTGCGTTGATTTTAAGGACCTCAACAAGGCTTGCCCAAAGGATCCCTTCCCCCTCCCCCGCATCGATCAAATTATCGACGCTACCGCAGGACACGATTCATTGTGTTTCCTCGACGCATACTCCGGCTACCATCAAATTAAGATGGCAGAGCCGGACCAAGCCACAATAGCATTCATCACACCATACGGCCCCTTCTGCTTCAACACAATGCCCTTCGGGCTCAAAAACGCCGACGCAACATATCAGCGCATGATTCAGACATGTCTGGCAAACCAGATCGGCAAAATAGTGGAGGAATACGTAGATGACGTGGTCGTCAAAACCAAGCATGTCGAATCTCTAGTAGACGACTTGAGGCTCACATTCGATAACCTCCGAACATACGACATCAAGCTCAACCCGGAAAAATGCGTTTTCGGGGTACCAGCCGGAAAGCTCTTGGGCTTCATTGTATCCGGTAGAGGAATTGAAGCAAATCCAGCCAAGATCCGAGCTCTGTCACAATTGGATATCCCAAAGGACCTCAAACAAATACAAAAATCGACCAGATGCGTGGCGGCTCTAAACCGCTTTATCTCCCGCTTGGGAGAAAAGGCATTACCCCTTTATCGCCTCCTCCGGCGCACCGAACACTTCGAGTGGACGGACGCCACCAAGGCCGGACTCGATGAAATAAAAGCCATATTGGCAAAAAACCCAGTTCTGGCTGCACCAAACATTGGCGAACCAATGCTATTATACATTGCGGCAACTCATCAAGTTGTAAGCGCAGTGCTCGTCGTCGAACGAGAAATGGACGGGCACAAATTCCCCCTTCAAAAGCCGGTTTACTATGTGTCCATTGTCCTTACTCCATGCAAGTCATGGTACCCGCATTATCAAAAGATAGCGTACGCGGTATTCATGGCATCCCGGAAGCTGCGACACTACTTTCAAGAGTGTTCGATAACGGTAGCCTCAGAAGTACCACTTAACGATATTATAAACAACCGCGACGTGATGGGCCAGATTGCCAAATGGGACATTGAGCTCCTCCTGTTCGACATAACTTACAAGCCACGGCGAGCCATTAAGTCGCAGGTTTTGGCCGACTTCGTCGCCGAATGGACGGAAGCCGAACTCCCTAAAGAGTACGACACATATTCCAGCTGGATCATGCACTTCGACGGCTCCAAATTGTTGGCTGGCCTGGGGGCTGGCGTCATTTTGACGTCCCCAACAGGAGATACAGTTCAATACGTACTCCAGATAATGTATACGGACTCCAACAACGCAGCCGAATATGAGGCCCGTCTACATGGTCTCCGGATGGCAGTATCCATGGGCATTCAACACCTAGAGGTGCGCGGGGATTCGAACCTCGCGATATCCCAAATAAATGGAGACTTTGATGCCAAGGATCCGAAAATGGCAGCTTATCGCAACACCGTCCTAAAAATGTCAGCTCGGTTCGAGGGGCTCGAATTTCACCATATAGCCCGGGAAAACAATCAGGCAGCAGATGTCCTGGCATGCATCAGTGCAAAACGCGATGCTGTCCCTCCCAACATCTTCTTGGAGAGGCTGTTCAAGCCATCCGTAGTATGGGAAGGGGAACCCGGGAACAACAGCCCGGACCTAGCCGCACTGCCCGACACCGAACACTCTGACATAATTGGAGGCTCTGCCAACGAAATAACACCTTCAGCCCACATAATAATGGCCGTCATTGCCCCGTGGACAGAACCATTCCTAGCCTAACTAACTAGGCAGGAACTCCCCGAGGACCAAAACGAGGCACGCTGCATAGTACGGCGATCTAAAGCCTATAAAGTCCATGAGGGAGAGCTCTATAAGAAAAGCACCACCGGAGTCCTTCAAAGGTGTATCTCCGAAGAGGAAGGGCAGAATCTTCTGGCTGAAATTCATGCTGGACTCGGCGGTCACCACGCCGCAGCCCGGGCCCTTGTAAGCAAGGCCTTCCGTACAGGATTCTATTGGCCGACGGCCCGGGCAGACGCTCAGGACTTAGTCCAACGATGCGTTGGTTGCCAGCTCTTTGCTAACCAAAGCCATATGCCACCCACCGCCCTCCAAACTATACCCATCACCTGGCCCTTCGCGGTCTGGGGGCTTGACATGGTTGGACCCCTTAAAGGAGGAACCCACAAGCAAAAATACTTATTGGTCATGGTGGATAAGTTCACCAAATGGATAGAGGCTAAGCCTGTTAAGACGGCCGAGTCCGGACCAGTGATAGGCTTCATATCCGGGGTCGTACACCGTTACGGCGTCCCCCACAGCATCATCACTGATAACGGCACGAACTTTACAGTCGACGAGGTAAAACTCTGGTGCAAAAACATGGGCATCAAGCTTAACTATGCTTCAGTCTATCACCCACAAACTAACGGTCAGGTCGAGCGAGCAAATGGTCTAATCATGAGCGGCATCAAACCCAGATTAGTGCGGCCCCTCAAGGAATCTAACACGCACTGGGTAGAGGAGCTCGACTCCGTACTCTGGGGGCTGCGGACCACGCCGAACCGCACTACCGGATACACACCATTCTTCATGGTATATGGCGCAGAGGCGGTTCTGCCCTGCGACATAATTCATGACTCACCTCAGATGCGCATGTACGAAGAAAGAGAAGCCGAGCTAGATCGGCAGGACACTCTGGACGCCTTGGAGGAGGAGCGTGACGTGGCAAAAGCCCATTCCGCATTCTATCAACAGCAGGCTCGAAGATACCAAAGCAGAGAAGTACGGGCCAAAACTTACAATGTGGGCGAGTTAGTTCTACGCCTGCCGGATAAGAAACAGGACAAACTAAAGCCCAAGTGGGAAGGTCCCTTCATTATTGACCAAGTCCTGACTGGTGGAGCATACCGTCTGCGGGATGCATCAGATAATCGACTCAAGCCGAACCAATGGAACGCAGCCCGACTCCGAAGATTCTACGCCTAGCGCCGGACTCTGTGTTCGTCTCCTTCCTCTGTCCATTTTTTATACGCTATCTGTCCTATATTTCTCTCCTTCTCCCCTTCTTTTCTTTCACAGCCTTTAAGGGCCCATTTGTGCCTTGTTCGCACATAACTGACGCGCTATCCGCGCTCATTATACCTGGGGCCTTCTTTTACAGAAGCTTATTCATACGGGCTTCATGCCCAACACATGTGTTACACTTCCACATGTACCCTTTATTCACCATTATATGCATCGATATGACTTAAGTTTTGGCCAAGCTGGGTTGCCTGGCTCTTGTATTTATGCCCTACGTTCCCGTTAATTCGGCTAGGGCATAAGGGGAGCACCTCTGCGATTGCTACTGCCGGGTCAGCCGGATGTGTACCTCAGACTGGGTGAAGCCGAAAGCTAGCGTTCTTAAGGGAATATTCGGTCGGTGAACTAAAGATGATTTCACACTTTTTACTTATGCGCCCCTAGATGTTTTTCTCTCTGCGTCTCTTCTCGCAGTCCGGACATGCACTTTAGGGCATGCCTCCCAGGGAAAGGAACCCCTAATGGAACTATTCTCCCTGGAAGATGTTTGTTACTAACCATGTAATATAACATAACTAGTTGGGCACTTGTCTGTTCAAGCACTAATGACCCCTACGCCTGGTCTCCATGCATGCCCCGGTTCTTACATAACCGAGAGGGTATTCGGATACACTCCGGACCATCAGGTCCCGAGGTTGAAGCAAAAAGGTCCGCCACGACAAACGATCTACAATCCGGCTAGAAGGCATTATACATGTCACTTTAAATTACATAGTCAATTTGACTGATTATATTCCTGTTAAATACTATCCAATAGGCGGTCTAGTTTACAGTCCTGTTGGGAATACTTTGCGGCCAATCCTACTTGGCCTTATACTAAGCTGACAGGGATCTCCTTCCCATCGGGCCCCATAGGTCTGACCTCGGCCATATGGTTTGGGTCAGCCTTCGTGTACCGCGTCTTCACCATGGCCCAGGCTTCCCTGGCACCTTGATGGCAGGCCGATATCTTCCATAATCAGAAGCGCCGCCGCGCTCCCTTCAGCTTCTCCGCAAGATCTCCAAGCCCTTCGGGCACGTAGACGGATGGCCACAAGGCCTGGGCAATGCCTTGCATCACCTGCCGAACTCGTTCGTGCAGTTGTTAGAGCTCGGGAAGAAGGTCACCCGTAGAACCGGGCATTTCCTCTGCAGGACGCCCTGTTAACATAACTACAGACATAACTCTGTCAGTCGACTTCCTCGCCGAACTCTTTTTCGAAGTTCGTTCAAGCACTTACTAAAAATGCCGCGTCGAAGCTGCCAATTCTCCTTCATGGAGTCCGACAGCTGGGCACAAACATCCTTTAGTTCCACGCCCAGCTGGGTGTTGGCATCTAGGAGATCATTCTTCTCCCGCCTCACCTTTGTAAGCACGCTCTCGCCGGCCTTTAGCCGGCGTAGGAGTTGTTGCTTATCCGGATCTACTCCGGCGCCATCTGCAATGTTATTGTCAGATTTGCACACACGCCGCACTTTACATGATACTTATTATTTGAAGTATATAGTACCAGAGGGGGTCTCCTTGGGCTCCCCTGCCGCGGCTAGTGCGGCCTGAAGTTGGGCTTTGCACTCTTCTAGCTCCTGGGACAGTTGGGTATTCTTTTCGGTAAGAACCTGCATAACAAATGATCCTTAAATAAGTTATTTTAACTGTTTCAAGTCTCGGGGGCTACTGGTATATATAATCACCAAATTTTCTCACCCGTATGTCCTTTACATACTGCTCCGTGGCTCTGGTTAGACCATTTTGAGCAGCACGGAGGTACGCATCTCCCGAGTTGAAGGCCTCCAACGCCTCCTGGGAGAAACAAGCGTCGCGAAGAACTGTCCGGCGACGCCTGTGGTTCATGGCACTCTCCACCTCGAAATTGGTGGCAGACAGCCTGTCCGCATCCTCTGTCGGAGGAGCGTCCGGTGCGTGCCTCGTGTTCACCTCCGCTTCCGGACCCGGCCTTGGAGCCTGGCTGGTGGAGGCGCGATTGGCAACCTCTCCGGATATAGTCCGGCGAGCACTCTTTTTCCTAAAGAGAGCACGGGCGTTAGTATGCCTCTGAGAATAATATCTTGGAATAAGATGGCGCACCGTACCGTTGCGCCGGCGTCTGAATCCGGACCGCACTTCTTTTCAGTCTGCTGGGCCTTGCGGCCCCTTGTTGGCTAGTTGCCGCAGGCTCGGTATTCCGCCTTGAGGGCCTCCTCTGCAAAACACGGTTGGTATACGGTAATCAAAAATACGCGAGGATGGATCCTTTTCAAAGCGCTGTGGCTTCGGTCTCAGTTACCTGCGAGGCTGGAAGTAACCCAGGATAATCGGCCGTAATGGCCACCAAGGCATTGTCGTTGCTCGATTGGTAAAATATCCCATCAATTAGCTCCACAGATATGTCCGGATCCTCTTGGGAGGCCGGGTCGAGGGACCATTCCGGATCCTCGGGCTGTGGAGGAGGGCTGTTTATTTCCCTCACGGCCTTACGCACCTCCTGCGTTGAAATCGCAAGATGAAATACTTAATTATGGGAATACAGAACGGATGGGCAAGGAAAAGTATCAACTTACCCAGCTTGGAGGATTGTACATAGAAAATCCGCCCTGTGGATTGATGCGGAGGAATTCCTCCTCTTCTTCCTTGTACAAAGTGGATAAGATCTTTACTAGAGCAGCAACCGATTCCGGCCCTTTACGGCCGCAGCGGGTGGCGTCATCCGCCCCGTTGAAATCCCACATGGGGTGGCCTCTATATTGAAGCGGCTGCACCCCCCGCATAATGCATATGGCCATGACTTCGATCATGGTCAATCCGGATTGAGCTAGCGACCTTATCCGGCTCATCAGGTAAAGAACGTCCCTGTCGTCTTCCTCCTGGGGGCTCCGTGGACGCCAGCTCAGGCGCTTCTTCAAAGGAGCATTGACGAACTCAGGAAGGCCAATCCGAATAGGATCCGGGAGGGGGACGTCTTCTACATAAAACCACTCGGAAGGCCAGTCTTCGGACGTCTTCTTTGGGGTTCCGGATAGGTATCCGGTCCCAGCGATGCGCCACACTTCGGCTCCGCCCACTTGATATACCGACCCCTTCTGGGAACGGGGCACGAGGCAGAACAACTTCTTCCATAGCGCGAAATGAGCCTCGCAGCCCAAAAACAGCTCGCAAAGGGCTACGAAGCCCGCAATATGCAATATGGAGGCAGGCGTAAGGTTGTGCAACTGGAGGCCGTAGAACTCCAGGAGCCCCCGGAGAAACGGATGAATCGGAAATCTGAGCCCTCTTACCAAATAAGGGACAAGGCATACCCGCTCTCCTTTGGAGGGATTGGGGAGGCTCTCCGCTTGCTCTCCGCCATTATTGGTGGCGAGCCCGGCTCGAACCGGGACCATGTATGCTGGGGGAAGAAATCTGTAACACCCTCGATGCAGCTATATCTCCCACGTGCCAGAGCACGACCTAGAGGCATAACCGCATTGAAGGCAATGTCGCAAGAGAGGTAATCTTCACACAACCCATGTAATACATAAGGGAAAAAGATACATAGTTGGCATACAATCGCCACTTCACACAATACATGAATAAAGCATTACATCAACCAGATACACACAAGGTCTGACTACGGAACCAAAATAAAAGAAGACTACCCCAAATGTTACACAGATCCCTGATCTTCCCGACTGGGCTCCACTACTGATCAACTAGGATGAAACAACACAAAGGACAAGATCTTCATCGAGCTCCTCCTTGAGCTTGGTTCCGTCACCTGCTCGGTAACATCGGCACCTGCAAAATGGTTTTGGAAGTATCTGTGAGTCACGGGGACTCAGCAATCTCACACCCTCGCGATCAAGACTATTTAAGCTTATAGGTAAGGCAAAGGTATGATGGTGGAGCTGCAGCAAGCGACTAGCATATATGTGGCTAACATATTCGCAAAAGAGAGCGAGAAGAGAAGGCAAAAGCACGGTCGAGAAACTATGATCAAGAAGTGATCCTAGAACAACCTACATCAAGCATTACTCCAACACCGTGTTCACTTCTCAGACTCCGCCGAGAAGAGACCATCACGGTTACACACGCGGTTGATGTATTTTAATTAAGGTAAACTTTAGGTTTTCTACAACCGGACATTAACAAATTCCCATCTGCCCATAACCGCGGGCACGACTTTCGAAAGTTCAAATCCCTGCAGGGGTGTCCCAACTTAGCCCATCACAAGCTCTCACGGTCAACGAAGGATATTCCTTCTAGCGGGAAGACCCGATCAGGCTCGGAATCCCGGTTACAAGACATCCTCGACAATGGTAAAACAAGTCCAGCAACACCGCCCGAATGTGCCGACAAATCCCGATAGGAGCTGCACATATCTCGTTCTCACAGCACACTCAGATAGGTCAAGCTACGAGTAAAACCAACCCTCGAGTTGCCTCGAGGTGGCCCCGCAGGCTTCCCATTTCGGACCAACACTCAAAGGAGCACTGGCCCGGGGGGGGGGGTTAAAATAAAGATGACCCTTGAGTCTGCAGAACCCAAGGGAAAGAAAAGGCTAGGTGGCGAATGGTAAAACCAATGTTGGGCATTGCTGGAGGAGTTTTATTCAAGGCAAACTGTCAAGGGGTTCCCATGATAACCCAACCGTGTAAGGAACGCAAAATCCGGGGACATAACACCGATATGACGGAAACTAGGGCGGCAAGAGTGGAACAAAACACCAGGCATAAGGCCGAGCCTTCCACCCTTTACCAAGTATATAGATGCATTAATTAAATAAGAGATATTGTGATATCCCAACAAAAATATCCATGTTCCAACAAGGAACAAACTCCAATCTTCACCTGCAACTAACAATGCTATAAGAGGGGCTGAGCAAAGCGGTAACATAGCCAAACAACGGTTTTCTAGGACAAGGTGGGTTAGAGGCTTGGCTTAACAATATGGGAGGCATGATAAGCAAGTGGTACGTATCGTAGCATAGGCATAGCAAAAGAGCGAGCATCTAGCAAGCAAAGATAGAAGTGATTTCAAGGGTATGGTCATCTTGCCTGAGATCCCGCAAGGAAGAAGAACGAGTCCATCAAGAAGACAAACGAACGTAGTCAAACGAATCCTCACAAACGCGACGTTAACGGAACTAACCCGAAGAAGCGACACCGGAAAGAAGCAAACAACATAGTAAACAACCATCACATAAACATGGCATGATGCACAATCAAGTATGATGCATGTCCGGTTTAATGAAGCATGGCATGGCAAAGGGCACAAACAAAACTACAAGTTAAGTGGAGCTCAATATGCAACAAGTTGCATATTGACGAAACACCACATGACTTATTTAGTTCGATCTCGTTAGGTACTCAACAATAATAAATGTTGGTTAGCATGGCAAGGGGAGAAGCAAAAGTTAACTACCTATCTAGGCAAGTTTAAATGAGGCCGGAACAACAAACAACAATTCCGGTAAATCCCCATATGCATTTAGCAAATTAATGCAAACAACAATTTTAAACATTCTTGATGTTGTTAACATGATGCGGATGACATGTGCAAGTTTATGCAATTTATTAAAAGTTGACAAGAGCATTATGAAGCATTTGTCACCATGGTGGAAAAGAAAGGGGTGTCAAAGCAACGATAACAAAAACGGTGCCATGGCAGCGTTCCGGTTTCGGTAACTCGGTTGATATACCGATGCAAAGGAGAAGTGTGCGGATGCATGCAAAAGATGGTGGGGCGCTCCCGGATACTGGGTGTCCCATGAGTCGATGATGGTGACAAGGTAAAAGAGGGGCAACGTGCACTGACAATTCGAGCACGGAGCAAACACGAGCATCTCATACATCACACATCCATTCGTTCACGGGCGGTTGTCTCGGGGTATACCTTCGAAGCGTGCATTATCGGAGCGGTTCGGGTCAAGCGGTGTAGTCGTTCACGATCGTCGTGGGGGTAGTGGTTCTCGGCGATGGAAGAGGAAGTAGTTGTTCACGGTTCATTGTGGGAAGTAGTCGTTCTCGTGGCGACGGTAGTCGTTCATGTTCTTAGTCTCACAAGTTTCCATAGGTGTTCATGTCATCGATGTCGTGGTACTTGGGGTCTTCGGACTTTCCGGCCCCGTTCTTGCGACGGCGATAGTGGTACTTGGCAAAATGCACGTCGACGGTAGTTGTTCTCGGTTCGTCGTGGTACTTGGCGATTTCGGAGACGGCGGAAGACAAACTTGGCGGTTCTCGTTGACCTAGTACTTGGCGTTATTTCCGGTTCGGTGGTCGTTTTAGGCGTCGGGCGTCGAGGTCTCCAGCCGTAGTGGTACTTGGTGAATTCCGAAACGGTCTTGGCGTCTTCGCGCGTAGGGGTACTTGTTCGTTTACTCCACAGTCTTTGCGGATCCACGCGATGGTAGTGGTACTCACGAAGAGGTACTCGGCAGTCGTTGTGTAGACGTTCACGTGTCTTTGGCGATATCAGGATGCGTCTTGGCGGCTCGAGCAGGGGCCACCCGAACTCGGCAGGAGGCAGAAGACGAAGCAAAGTGCTCATGCTTAGGGATGGTGCAACAACAGCAGCAGCCGGAGGTGCACGCGGAAGGAAGGGCCGGTCCCAGGCCGGATGCAGGGAGCAGCAGGGGAAGTCACAGAGGTGAGCTCATGGCCAGCGACAACAACAATGCGCGGAACGGGACGGAGCCGGCGTCTTCGAGGCAGAGGTCGTCGGATCCTGCAAGGAACTCGAACGGCGGTGATGGCGGGCCTTGGCGCGAGCGAAGGGAATGGGGGCGGTGCTGGTCCTCTCCTCTAGCGAAGCAAGACGACGGGAGAACGGGCGACCTTCGCTGGCGGCTCCAGGGACTTGGCGTGGTGGCTCCTCGACGCAGGAAACAATGGTTGCAGGCGTCATGGAAGGAGTAGGGACAAGCGACGGGGGACGAGGCAAGGGTAGGGATCGGGCGCAGGGATCCTCCTCTGGTGCGTTGCAAGGAGAGCGAGAGGAGGGAGAGATGGGAGATGGGGATCGGGCTGCGGGGATCCTCCTCTGGTGCGCGATGCATGTGTGGCGGTGGTGGAAGGGAATGAGGGGAGTGGGATCGAGAGGAGAAGGGGAGCACGTCGGGATCACTAGGGTTAACTGGCACCGGCACTGGGCCTTAGCCTCGATGCAACTGGGCTGCGGGCTTAGAGGCCGGCTGTGCTGTAGGCTCTCTCTCCCTCCCTCTCTTCTAAAGCCCAGAAAAAAAACAGCAAAGGAAAGAAAGAAAGAAGAAAAGAAAGGAAGGGTGGACAAAGGATTAGGCATGGGGATAAATTTCCTGGACTCGCAAAAAAATGTGTTTGTTCCGCGAAAAATAGAGAAGGCCAAAATTGAAAGATCTAAATTCAAATCCATTTGAATTTAATTCAAATGGTTTGAATAAGTTCAAGGTAATGAAGAGTCGAAAAATATTCAGATTTTTGGTGGAGCTCCAGAAAATGACGAAAGAATTTACGGACAAGGTTCGAGGTCAAGAAGCGAGATAACAAAGGCATGGGGAAATTTTGCAAGTGTGTTTTAGGTGGTTCCATAAGAATGGATTATTTTATAATAGCTCCACAAATATCGGGAGGATATATTATAAAGAGAAGTCATCCTTCCCTCGATTTAAATGGATCGAAGATCCATACGATTTATTTAGTTGAGATGCAAAAGATTTATGACATGATGACATGACGCAATGCACATGATGCAATGATGAATGCAACGAACCAAACAAAACACACAACGAAACCCGGAAACCCTGGAAGGCATCTGAAGCTCCGGTCTTGGGGCGTCACAACACTCCACCACTACGAGAGGATCTCGTCCCGAGATCTAGGATGGCACTGGCGGGAAAACAGAAGAGGAAGACGAGAGGTAAAACTAAGTTGCTTCTTAGACCTATGAGTGAAACCAAAGAACCTTGAGAGGTTAAACTGATAGAAAGACATAATACAACAAAGATGAACAAAGTTGAACACTCCGTTAGAAAAGAGGAACAAGGAAGAACAAATTCGTAGAGCACTCTGGTTGAAAAAAGATACAAGACTTGATAGGATGAAAAGGACTTGAGCAAAGGGGCACAACACTCCGGTTAAATGGGTAAACACGAAAAGAACACCATCCGAGATGATGCGAGAAAAGAGCAACATCACAACGCCTCCGGAAGAGAGAATAGAAGATGGATCATTGAAATAAAAGAATGGAGAAGAAAATGCCAACTTCTGCCACCAAAAGAGCTTGAAAAAGGCATCCATAGGAGAAGGGTCTCACGGAGTTGTTGGAAAACCCACAACGAAAAGAACAAGGTTTTAGTGGACTTGTAGAAAACATCTCAAGACCAAGAGGTGAAATACTGCCACTAACAGAAACGATAGATTGGATAGATATTAACAAGGAGAGGAGAAACTATATCACCTGGAGGATAGATGAAAAAATTGGGTCATTTATGAGCACCATAAATAGCACGATCCTTAGGGAAGAGCTTTAGGTGAAATATAACCCAAGATAACTCCAACGAAGAGATTGATGGATTGAGAAGAGCTCATGCTCGAAGAAATTGATGGGTAGAAAAGATGACTTGAGCGAAGAGAAAATGATGGATTTAAATATGTCAATCTTGGAAAACTTCTGATCCATGAAACACGAAGGGAAATTATCAACAATGACATAACACCACCTCAAAAGATAAGATAGAACGAATTGCACTTCGGAATGCAAGATGAAGAATGCTTGAGCTCCTCTGAAAAGAATCTCAATGAACACTTGGAGAAGGAATTAAATCCTTCCTGAACCATCATGTAGAGCCTTCGTGAGAACTCTGGTAATAAAAGGATGATCAAAATGAAGTGAAGGATGAAAAGAATAAGATTGAAACCTTGCAATGATTAGATGCAGCTTTGAAATGATATAATTGAAATAACTTGGAGCTCCGTAAAAGAAAGATTAACCAAAGAGATCAAGAATCTATTCGTCATGAGCAAACTCCGAAGGAAGGAATTGATCACTTGGATGAAACAAGAATAAGAATTACATTATGCGTATCCTTCACCAATTAAATTGATGACGAGCAAACGGATTGCATACAACTTATTCCCGTAGAAAGGATTAAGAGAGATATAGCTCAAACTTGAGAAGGTCTTCGACGAACCACCAGTAGAATTGAAAATAAACGAAGTAAAAAGGATGAATCACCAGGTAAGAATTATTAAATGAACGAAGATACTTGAGACAATCTAGGTACATGAGAACGAAGGGATCACAAACTGATCAGAGATCACTTGAACGATGCACCGGTAAGATTGGAGAATGATAACTGACAGCTAAGAACGAATAAACCTGAATTGATGGACTCCGGATAACAAACTGAGAAGACTCTTGAATTGCTCCGGATAGGTGAAAAGAATTCTCACAATCCAAAAACAACTATGAGAGGATGGCGGCAAGCTAGCATCATGAATCTTGAAGAGAATGGAGCAAGATTGAGAGAAAAATCTTCTTCGGTCTTCAAAATCTGGGAATGACGACGAGAAACACCACCATGAATTATTGAGGCACTCCGGAATTAATATTGGAAAGGTTGAACCAACGATGAAAAAAATTGAAAGATCTTGGAGAGACACATATGACTGATGACAAAACATTCTTACGTCAAACTTCGAAAAGAATTTAGGATAGCTCCGGGAAAAGAAGAAGAGTGAGGTAAGATCCTGGAAAAAGACCTATGGGTTAGGGCCCACTGAAAAATACACCGTTGAAAGATTACTTGAAAAGGAGATTGCACCGGTTGAACTAAATGGCTTGAATGAGAGAACATTCTCAAAAGATCTTGAACGAATGCAGAGTGGAAACCACGAATCTTCTGAGATATCTTTGGCACTCCGGAACAATTGAATAGCGAGAAATGGATGATTAAGAGGTGCACCGGCAAGAGAAGACATTTGAAACGAGGAAAGGATATGATCAACACAGCTTGACTTGAATCCACCGGAGAAGAAAGAGAACGAACATTGATGGACTTGAAGAGCATCTTCATTAGAATCACCGGATAATAACATTGACTGAAAGAATGGATTGGGTTCCCATCAATAAAATGGATAGTTGAATAAGGAATCTAAGTCCTTGAAGAAAAAGGGTGGGGGGGTGGGAAAACAAAGACAACTTGGAACGGATGAAGCAAACACCGTTGAGAAGAACTGTAATTGGATCTTGTGGATGTTGAAAAGATCGGATCCACTTGAAGATAAACACACCGGTTGAAAAGGATTGACATGAAAATCTCAATGGACAAGAAGGATTAGTATTTGCATAGAAATATGAGAACACCTCTTAGGAAAGGTATGGAATCAACATTTGACTTCGAAGCAACTCGAATACCACAACTGAAAACAAAAACAAAGGATTGGCTTGCAAAATAAGCCAGAACAAACATATGATAAAGATTTCGTCCGAAGTTTTCGTGGTGGGGCCTACACGGGCTCGATCGTACAACACCATCATGTACAAGGCAATGCACATGACATATGAAGCGTCCCCGAGTCAGCATAGCCAAGGACTCTTTAAGACACAACGAGACCACTATAAAACCAACCGTGGATAGGCATACCACTAGACGTCGAACCCCAATTTCATATCATACATCTGTCAGAAAGATATCCTAAGAGCTACTTGAATTCCCACTTATAAACTCCCGAAATTTTCCGATTATGCAATCAGGTGTTGGGTATACAGGGGAAGCATAATATCTCACCCAAAACTAGCAAATCCTACATCCAGCTGTATCCATCCTTCAACACATAACCAAGAAACCTTCGGAAATCCTTTACCTCAACCTTCGAAAAGCATCCGTTATACGAGTTATGGCAATACTCCCGAACTCCCGCCCTAGTACTGGGTGGCGTCGAGGTTATCTCACCAACAACTGCATAAAGGAGATTTTCGATGTCGGCGAAACTAAACTCAGGTATTCCAGAACTGCAACGATAAAATTGTGACGACAACACCTCGGAGCTCAACTCCCCGGGACACTGCCACAACCCCTAAATGTCAGGAGGCACCAAGAACAATGTTCTCGTCACAAATCCATCGGAATGATTCCAAGATACCCGCGTGATCCTAAATTTTTTTAGTGAAATTTGAGAAGAGAAGAGTCAAAACTCTATGTTAGGATGCCTCACCAGAGCGACGAAGGGACTGAGGAGTAAAAGAAGTCCTAGCTCTCCGATATATATATAATTCCTAAATGACTCAAAACATTTCTAGACTCAATAACGCCAGCGATTCGATCAAGCAGGGGGCTCCTAAGGTCGGGGAAGGCTCTGATACCAACTTGTAACACCCTTGATGCGGCTATATCTCCCACGTGTCGGAGCACGACCTAGAGGCATAACCGCATTGAAGGCAATGTCGCAAGAGAGGTAATCTTCACACAACCCATGTAATACATAAGGGAAAAAGATACATAGTTGGCTTACAATCACCACTTCACACAATACATGAATAAAGCATTAAATCAACCAGATGCACATAAGGTCCGACTACGGAACCAAAATAAAAGAAGACTACCCCAAATGTTACACAGATCCCCGATCATCCCGACTGGGCTCCACTACTGATCAACTAGGACGAAACAACACAAAGGACAAGATCTTCATCGAGCTCCTCCTTGAGCTTGGTTGCATCACCTGCTCGGTAACATCGACACCTGCAAACTGGTTTTGGAATTATCTGTGAGTCACGGGGACTCAGCAATCTCACACCCTCGCGATCAAGACTATTTAAGTAAGCTTATAGGTAAGGCAAAGGTATGATGGTGGAGCTGCAGCAAGCGACTAGCATATATGGTGGCTAACATATTCGCAAAAGAGAGCGAGAAGAGAAGGCAAAAGCACGGTCGAGAAACTATGATCAAGAAGTGATCCTAGAACAACCTACGTCAAGCATTACTCCAACACCGTGTTCACTTCTCGGACTCCGCCGAGAAGAGACCATAATGGTTACACACGCGGTAGATGTATTTTAATTAAAGTAAACTTTAGGTTTTCTACAACCGGACATTAACAAATTCCCATCTGCCCATAACCGGGGGTACGACTTTCGAAAGTTCAAATCCCTGCAGGGGTGTCCCAACTTAGCCCATCACAAGCTCTCACGGTTAACGAAGGATATTCCTTCTAGCGGGAAGACCCGATCAGGCTCGGAATCCCGGTTACAAGACATCCTCGACAATGGTAAAACAAGTCCAGCAACACCGCCCGAATGTGCCGACAAATCCCGATAGGAGCTGCACATATCTCGTTCTCAGGGCACACTCAGATAGGTCAAGCTACGAGTAAAACCAACCCTCAAGTTGCCCCAAGGTGGCCCCGCAGGGTGCCCATTTCGGACCAACACACAAAGGAGCACTGGCCCGGGGGGGGGGGGGGTTAAAATAATGACCCTTGAGTCTGCAGAACCCAAGGGAAAGAAAATGCTAGGTGGCGAATGGTAAAACCAATGTTGGGCATTGCTGGAGGAGTTTTATTCAAGGCAAACTGTCAAGGGGTTCCCATAACACCCAACCGCGTTAGGAACGCAAAATCAAGGAACATAACACCGGTATGATGGAAACTAGGGCGGCAAGAGTGGAACAAAACACCAGGCATAAGGCCGAGCCTTCCACCCTTTAGCAAGTATATAGATGCATTAATTAAATAAGAGACATTGTGATATCCCAACAAAACTATCCATGTTCCAACAAGGAACAAACTCCAATCTTCACCTGCAACTAACAACGCTATAAGAGGGGCTGAGCAAAGTGGTAACATAGCCAAACAACGTTGCAGGACAAGGTGGGTTAGAGGCTTGGGCTTAACAATATGGGAGGCATGATAAGCAAGTGGTAGGTATCGTAGCATAGGCATAGCAAAAGAGCGAGCATCTAGCAAGCAAAGATAGAAGTGATTTCGGGGTATGGTCATCTTGCTTGAGATCCCGCAAGGAAGAAGAACGAGTCCATGAAGAAGACAAACGAACGTAGTTAAACGAATCCTCACAAACGTGACGTTAACGGAACTAACCCGAAGAAGCGACACCGGAAAGAAGCAAACAACATAGTAAACAACCATCACATAAACATGACATGATGAACAATCAAGTATGATGCATGTTCGGTTTAATGAAGCATGGCATGGCAAAGGGCACAAACAAAACTACAAGTTAAGTGGAGCTCAATATGCAACAATTTGCATATTGACGAAACACCACATGACTTATTTAGTTCGATATCGTTAGGTACTCAACAATAATAAATGTTGGTTAGCATGGGAAGGGGTGAAGCAAAATTTAACTACCTATCTAGGCAAGTTTAAATGAGGCCGGAACAACAAACAACAATTCCGGTAAATCCCCATATGCATTTAGCAAATTAATGCAAACAACAATTTTAAACATTCTTGATGTTGTTAACATGATGCGGATGACATGTGCAAGTTTATGCAATTTATTAAAAGTTGACAAGAGCATTATGAAGCATTTGTCACCATGGTGGAAAAGAAATGGGTCCCAAAGCAACGATAACGAAACGGTGCCATGACAGCGTTCCGGTTCTGGTAACTCGCGGTTGAGATACCGATGCAAAGGAGAAGTGTGCGGATGCGTGCAAATGATGGTGGGGCACTCCCGGATACCGGGTGTCCCATGAGTCGATGATGGTGACAAGGCAAAAGAGGGGCAACATGCACCGACAATTCGAGCACGGAGCAAACACGAGCATCTCATACATCACACATGCATTCGTTCACAGGCGGTCGTCTCGGGGTATACCTTCGAAGCGTGCATTATTGGAGCGGTTCGGGTCAAGCGGTGTAGTCGTTCATGATCGTCGTGGGGGGTAGTGGTTCTCGGTGATGGAAGAGGAAGTAGTTGTTCACGGTTCGTTGTGGGAAGTAGTCGTTCTCGTGGCGACGGTAGTCGTTCACGTTCTTAGTCTCACAAGTTTCCGTAGGTGTTCATGTCATCGGTGTCGTGGTACTTGGGGTCTTCGGACTTTCCGGTCCCGTTCTTGCGATGGCGGTAGTGGTACTTGGCAAAATGCACGTCAACAGTAGTTGTTCTCGGTTCGTCGTGGTACTTGGCGATTTCGGAGACGGCAGAAGACGAACGTGGTGGTTCTCGTTGACCTAGTACTTGGCGTTATTTCCGGTTTGGTGATCGTTTTAGGCGTCGGGCGTCGAGGTCTCCGGCCGTAGTGGTACTTGATGAATTCCGAAACGGTCTTGGCGTCTTCGCGCGTAGGGGTACTTGTTCGTTTACTCCACGGTCTTGGCGGATCCACGCGATGGTAGTGGTACTCGCAAAGAGGTACTCGGCGGTCGTCGTGTAGACGTTCACGTGTCTTCGGCGACATCAGGATGCGTCTTGGCGGCTCGAGCAGGGGCCACCTGAACTCGGCAAGAGGCAGAAGACGAAGCAAAGTGCTCATGCTCAGGGACGTTGCAACAACAGGAGCAGCCGGAGGTGCACGCGGAAGGAAGGGCCGGTCCCAGGCCGGATGCAAGGAGCAGAAGGGGAAGTCACAGAGGTGAGCTCATGGCCAGCAGCAACAACAATGCACGGAACGGGACGGAGCCGGCGTGTTCGAGGTGGAGGTCGCCAGATCCCACGAGGAACTCGAACGACGGCGAAGGCAGGCCTTGGCGCGAGCGAAGGGAATGGGGGCGGCACTGGTCCTCTCCTCCACCGAAGCAAGACGACGGGCGAACGGGCGACCTTCGCTGGCGGCTCCAGGGACTTGATGCGGTGGCTCCTCGACGCAGGAAACATCAGTTGCAGGTGTCGTGGAAGGAGTAGGGACAGGCGACCGGGGACGAGGCAAGGGTAGGGATCGGGCGCAGGGATCCTCCTCTGGTGCGTGGCGAGGAGAGCGAGAGGAGGGAGAGATGGGAGATGGGGATCGGGCTGCGGGGATCCTCCTCTGGTGAGCGATGCATGTGTGGCGGTGGTGGAAGGGAACGAGCGGAGTGGGATCGAGAGGAGAAGGGGAGCGCGTGGGGATCGCTAGGGTTAACTGGCACCGGCGCTGGGCCTTAGCCTCGATGCAACTGGGCTGCGGGCTTAGAGGCTGGCTGTGCTGCAGGCTCTCTCTCCCTCCCTCTCTTCTAAATCCCAGAAAAAAAAACAGCAAATGAAAGAAAGAAAGAAAAAAAGAAAGGAAGGGTGGAGAAAGGATTAGGCATGGGGATAAATTTCCTGGACTCGCAAAAAAATGTGTTTGTTCCGCGAAAAATAGAGAAGGCCAAAATTGAAAGATCTAAATTCAAATCCATTTGAACTTAATTCAAATGGTTTGAATAAGTTCAAGGTAATGAAGAGTCCAAAAATATTCAGATTTTTGGTGGAGCTCCGAAAAATGACGAAAGAATTTAAGGACAAGGTTCGAGGTCAAGAAGCGAGATAACAAAGGCATGGGGGAATTTTGCAAGTGTGTTTTAGGTGGTTCCATAAGAATGGATTATTTTATAATAGCTCCACAAATATCGGGAGGATATATTATAAAGAGAAGTCATCCTTCCCTCGATTTAAATGGATCCAAGATGCATACGATTTATTTAGTTGAGATGCAAAAGATTTATGACATGATGACATGACGCAATTCACATGATGCAATGATGAATGCAACGAACCAAACAAAACACACAATGAAACCCGGAAACCCTGGAAGGCATCTGAAGCTCCGGTCTTGGGGCGTCACAAAATCCCTTGGTCTGAAGCATCACAAGCTTGCTGTGCGGGACGGAACATCTCTCCCAATCTCCAGACTAAGGGCTGGGAGGGCGAGAGGAGGAGCTGCGACGATCGGCCATGATGGAATGGATCTCTGTCGGATGCGCTCCGATGAATGCTCGCTACAGGAAGATGGTGTGATTTGGATCTAAATCCTCGTCTCTTTAATAGGCAACACATTTGCGCAGCTAGGGGGGTAAATGTAAAAACACCCTGGCTTTTCGCATTCGTTTGACACATGGAAGATGGCCATTATTGGGCGTGGAAGCCAAGGAGCGCAATATTCACGAGAAGCCGGACACTATTCAACAGGTACACGGAATTTGGAGAAGAACCCGCCTTGCAATGCCGAAGACAATCTGCGTGCCAGACTCGTCGTCATTGAAGCCTAGTTCGGGGGCTACTGAGAGAGTCCTGGATTAGGGGGTGTCCGGATAGCCGGACTATAACCTTTGGCCGGACTCTTGGACTATGAAGATACAAGATTGAAGACTTCATCCCGTGTCCGAATGGGACTTTCCTTGGTGTGGAAGGCAAGCTTGGCAATACGGATATGTAGATCTCCTCCCATTGTAACCGACTCTGTGTAACCCTAGCCCTCTCTGGTGTCTATATAAACCGGAGGGTTTTAGTCCATAGGACGAACAACAATCATACCATAGGCTAGGTTCTAGGGTTTAGATCTACTCTTGTACTACCCATATCATCAATATTAATCAAGCAGGAGTAGGGTTTTATCTCCATCGAGAGGGCCCGAACCTGGGTAAAAACATTGTGTCCCTTGTCTCCGGTTACCATCCGCCTAGACGCACAGTTCGGGACCCCCTACCCGAGATCCACCGGTTTTGACACCGACAACAGCCCTCTCCCAGACCTTGAAGATATCCCGGTAGTCCGTGACTTTCTGGATGTCTTTCCAGAGGAACTGCCAGGTATTCCACCTGACAGAGATGTAGAGTTTGTCATAGATCTTATCCTAGGAACCGCCCCAATTTCTAGGAGACCTTACAAGATGGCACCCTTAGAACTAGCTGAGCTTAAGAAACAACTTGATGAGTCCTTGCAAAAGGGTTTCATCCGTCCTAGTTCTTCTCCTTGGGCTTGCCCCGTCCTCTTCGTCAAGAAGAAGGATGGTACGGACTGGATGGTTGTAGATTATCGTCCCGTTAATTTGGTCACAATAAAGAACAAGTATCCGCTCCCCAGGATCAATGACCTGTATGATCATCTCGCTGGATCCTCAATTTTTTCCAAGATGGATTTGAGGTTAGGCTACCATCAAATCAAGATTAGAAACGGGGACATTCCTAAAATGGCTTTTGTCACTTGTTATGGCCAGTACGAGTACAGCGTCATGTCCTTTGGTCTAACCAATGCTCCAGCTACATTCTCCTGCTTGATGAACTCGATCTTCATGGAGTACTTAGATAAGTTCGTCGTGGTTTACCTCGATGATATTCTTATTTACTCGAAGAACAAGGAAGAGCATGCTGAACATCTTAGACTTGTGCTAGAAAAACTCAGAGAGCACCGCCTTTATGCCAAGTTCTCCAAGTGCGAATTTTGGTTGCCAGAAGTGACCTACCTAGGCCACGTGATCTCTAGTAAGGGCATTGCTGTCAATCCCGAGAGAGTTCAGGCCGTTCTTGATTGGACTCCACCTGAAATAGTTAAACAAGTTAGGAGTTTTCTTGGTCTACCCAGTTATTGTCGCCGCTTTGTTGAGAATTTCTCCAAAGTGGCCAAACCCCTCACGAAACTTCTCAAGAAAGATAAAAAGTTTGAGTGGTCCCCACAGTGTGGGTACAGTTTTCAGGAACTGAAAAGACGCCTGACTTCTGCTCCCATACTTGTGCCACCGGATTTCACTAAGGACTTTGTTATCTATTGTGATGCCTCACGATAGGGACTAGGTTGCATTCTTATGCAGGATCGTCATGTGATTGCCTATGCATCTCGACAGTTGCATCCACACGAGGAGAATTATCCTACACATGATCTAGAGCTCGCAGCTGTAGTCCATGCACTTAAGACATGGCGACATTACCTTCTTGGTAAACATTGCGAGATTTACACCAATCACCAGAGTCTCAAGTATATCTTCACCCAACCAGATTTGAACCTTAGGCAAAGACGTTGGTTGGAGTTGATCTCAGATTACGACTTAGGGATTACCTACACCCCAGGCAAGGGCAATGTCATGGCTGATGCGCTAAGTCGTAGGTCCTATTGCAACAATCTTATGTTGCAGCAGGGCCAACCACTACTCCATGAGGAATTCTGTAAGCTTAACCTTCACATTGCTCCTCAAGGATTCCTTTCTACCTTGGTGGCGAAGCC
Organism: Triticum urartu; assembly: GCF_003073215.2. Classification (NCBI taxonomy): domain Eukaryota; kingdom Viridiplantae; phylum Streptophyta; class Magnoliopsida; order Poales; family Poaceae; genus Triticum; species Triticum urartu. The sequence goes on from NC_053027.1 coordinate 119,819,500, forward strand.
TACTCTTGTGGATCATATCATAGAAGCCCAGAAGCATGATACGGGGATTACCCGGATCAAGAGAACCATTGCCAAGGGTATTGCTGGTAGTTTCTCTATAGATAATCGAGGTGATGTTCTCTTCGAGAACCGTCTGATGGTTCCCAAGAAGAAACATCTTAGGCAACTGATCCTTCAGGAGGCGCATGAATCTCCTCTCACGATTCATCCCGGTTGTACTAAGATGTATCAGGACCTACGCCAGAGGTTCTGGTGGACTAGGATGAAGAGAGAAATCCTTGAGTTCATTGCTAACTGTGACGTTTGTCGTCGCGTTAAGGCAGAGCATCAAAGGCCTGATGGCACCCTTCAGCCTTTAGCTATTCCTGAGTGGAAATGGGATAAAGTTGGTATGGACTTCATCACCGGCTTTCCCAGGACCAAGAAAGGGAATAACACTATCTTTGTAGTTGTTGATCGTATTTCCAAAGTGGCTCACTTCCTACCTGTTCGAGAGAGTATCACTGCTAGTCAGCTCGCTAACTTATATATTTCTCAAATAGTGTCACTTCATGGTGTCCCACTATAGATCAATTCAGACCATGGTAGTCTTTTCACTTCTCATTTCTGGGAGAGTTTCCAAACTGCCATGGGCACCCATCTTTCTTTCAGTACCGCTTTCCACCCTCAGTCGAGTGGTCAGGTGGAAAGGGTCAACCAAATTCTCGAAGACATGCTCAGAGCTTGCATTATCTCATTCGGTATGGATTGGGAGAAGTGTCTTCCTTACGCCGAGTTTGCTTATAACAATAGCTACCAATCCAGTCTCAAGGAAGCTCCTTTCGAGATTCTCTATGGACGAAGATGTCGAACACCTTTGAACTGGTCAGAAACCAGGGAAAGACAATTCTTTGGACCGGATATGATTCAGGAAGCAGAAGAGCAAGTTCACATTATTCGTGAGAATTTGAAAACCGCCCAATCTCTTCAAAAGAGCCAGTATGACCGTCGTCATAAGGAAGTGGCTTATGAAGTTGGCGATAAGGCTTACCTTCGGGTTACTCCTTTGAAGGGTACCCATCATTTCGGTATCAAGGGAAAGTTGGCTCCTCGTTATATTGGTCCCTTTCTCATTCTTGCTAAACGAGGAGAGGTTGCCTACCAGTTGGAACTACCCCCACATCTTTCTCGAGTACATGATGTCTTCCACGTATCTCAACTCAGGCGTTGCTCCTCGGATCCCATCCGCAGAGTGGACCACGAAACACTTGATCTCCAAGATAACCTCACATATCGAGAGTATCCGGTTCACATTCTTGATCAAGCAGAGCGTGTTACCCGATGTTAGAACATCAAGTTTCTCAAGGTTCAGTGGTCTCATCATTCCGAGAGAGAAGCTACTTGGGAGCGAGAAGATCGTCTTCGACTGGAGTACCCCACCTTCTTTCCATCGACCCCTGAATCTCGGGACGAGATTCTTTCAAGTGGGGGCGAGTTGTCACATCCCAAGTTCTGGTATGACCTAGACTAGCTAGTCATGTGTGCATCATATTTAAATTTTATTTAAATTTGAAATGGGGATTTGTGAAACCCTCAGAATTCATTTCTGGAAATGACCCAGATAAAAATTACTCCAAAAGGGTCCAAGAAAATGTTCATGTCTCTCTCTGAAAATATTGGGCAGAGGTAAAAATCAAACCAATATTTTTAGGAGCTCATAAATATCTATTTTGGCCATTTGGAATTAATGCAGTAATTATTTGCTTTGGATATATATTGTTATATATATAATATTGTCCAAAAATTATGCTAGTTGATGAGGAGCTCTGGAATCATACCACTAGGGGAGCCAAAGAATATTCTCAAGTATTAGCAACTGAGTTGTCAATTCAACCACACCTATAAACTTAGTATCTGCAGCAAAGTGTTTAGTAGCAAAGTAATATGATAGTGGTGGTAACGCTAGCAAAAGTAATATTTTTGGTATTATGTAGTGATTGTAATAGTAGCAACGGGAAAATAAATAAGCGTAAACCAGTATATGGAAAGCTCGTAGGCATCGGATCGGTGATGGATAATTATGCCGGATGCGGTTCATCATGTAACAGTCATAACCTAGGGTGACACAGAACTAGCTCCAATTCATCAATGTAATGTAGGCATGTATTCCGAATATAGTCATACGTGATTATGGAAAAGAACTTGCATGACATCTTTTGTCCTACCCTCCCGTGGCAGCGGGGTCCAAATGGAAACTAAGGGATATTAAGGCCTCCTTTTAATAGAGAACCGGAACAAAGCATTAGCACATAGTGAATACATGAACTCCTCAAACTATGGTCATCACCGGGAGTGGTCCCGATTATTGTCACTTCGGGGTTGCCGGATCATAACACATAGTAGGTGACTATAGACTTGCAAGATAGGATCAAGAACTCACATATATTCATGGAAACATAATAGGTTCAGATCTGAAATCATGGCACTCGGGCCCTAGTGACAAGCATTAAGCATAGCAAAGTCATAGCAACATCAATCTCAGAACATAGTGGATACTAGGGATCAAACCCTAACAAAACCGACTCGATTACATGATAAATCTCATCCAACCCATCACCGTCCAGCAAGCCTATGATGGAATTACTCATGCACGGCGGTGAGCATCATGAAATTGGTGATGGAGGATGGTTGATGATGACGACGACGACGAATCCCCCTCTCCGGAGCCCCGAACGGACTCCAGATCAGCCCTCCCGAGAGGTTTTAGGGCTTGGCGGCGGCTCCGTATCATAAAACACGATGATTTCTTCTCCTCTATTTTTCTCTCCCCGAAAGCAAATATATAGAGTTGGAGTTGGCGTCGGAAAGTCTCCAGGGGGCCCACGAGGTAGGGGGGCGCGCCCCCCACCCTCGTGGACAGGGTGTGGGCCCCCTGGTCTTCATCTTTGGCGAGGATTTTTTATTATTTATTATAAGATATTCCGTGGAGTTTCAGGTCATTCCGAGAACTTTTGTTTTCTGCACATAAAACAACATCATGGCAATTCTGCTGAAAACAGCGTCAGTCCGGGTTAGTTCCATTCAAATCATGCAAGTTAGAGTCCTAAACAAGGGCAAAAGTGTTTGGAAAAGTAGATATGACGGAGACGTATCAACTCCCCCAAGCTTAAACCCTTGCTTGTCCTGAAGCAATTCAGTTGACAAACTGAAAGAGAAAAAGAAAAACTTTTACAAACTCTGTTTGCTCTTGTTGTTGTAAATATATCAAGCCAGCATTCAAGTTTTCAGCAAAGATCATAACTAACCACATTTGTAATAATTCTCAGGTCTCATGTTTACTCATATCAATAGCATAATCAACTAGCGAGTCATAATAATAAATCTCGGATGACAACACTTTCTTAAAACAATCATAATATGATATAACAAGATGGTATCTCACTAGCCCTTTCTGAGACCGCAAAACATAAATGCAGAGCACCTTTAAAGATCAAGGACTGACTAGACATTGTAATTCATGGTAAAAGAGATCCAGTCATAGTCATACCCAATATAGATTAATAGTAATGAATGCAAATGACAGTTGTGCTCTCCAGCTAGTGCTTTTTAATAAGAGGGTGATGACTCAACATAAAAGTAAATAGATAGGCCCTTCGCAGAGGGAAGCAGGGATTTGTAGAGGTGCCAGAGCTCGGTTTTGAAATAGAGATAAATAATATTTTGAGCGGTATACTTTCATTGTCAACGTAACAACTAAGAGATGGCGATATCTTCCATGTCACACACATTATAGGCGGTTCCCAAACAGAATGGTAAAGTTTATACTCCCCCTCCACCAACAAGCATCAATCCATGGCTTGCTCGAAACAACGAGTGCCTCCAACAAAGATCAGGTCCCAGGGGGAGTTTTGTTTGCAATTAATTTTGATTTAGTTTGCATAAAGCATGGGACTGGGCATCCCGGTGACCAGCCATTTTCTCATGAGTGAGGAGCGGAGTCCACTCCTCTTGAGAATAACCCACCTAACATGGAAGATAAGGACAACCATAGTTGATACATGAGCTATTCGAGCATACAAAACAGAATGCTTATTTGAAGGTTTAGAGTTTGGCACATACAAATTTACTTGGAACGGCAGGTAGATACCGCATATAGGAAGGTATAGTGGACTCATATGGAATAACTTTGGGGTTTAAGGGATTGGATGCAGAAGCAGTATTCCCGCTTAGTACAAGTGAAGGCTAGCAAAAGACTGGGAAGCGACCAACTAGTGAGCGACATCAGCCATGTACATGCATCTATTATATATAAAAAGTGCTTGACGGGTTAATTAAAAAAAATAAGCTAAAAATTACCACAATAATTAGACACATCTGGTCGTTGATTTGGTGGACCCAGAACTTAAAAGACATAATTCATGGATTAGATCTAAGTGAGCGCTTCATCTAAAAAAATACAACTATCCTTAGCCTATACGTTAGATCAAAAAGAAGAAAAAAGATAGCTATTTCTAACCTGTACGCATCTAACTATAGCAAGTTGTCCTTAGGATGTAAGTTAGATCAAATAGAAAAAAACTTCTACATTAGATCAAAAAGAAAAAAAATTGCAACTATTCTTAGCTTATTGTGTACGTTAGATCAAAAAGAAAAAAAGACAGCTATTTCTAACCTGTACGTATGTAACTATAGCAAGTTGTCCTTAGGATGTACGTTAGATCAAATAGAAAAAAACTTGTACGTTAGATCAAAAAGAAAAAGAAACTGCAGCAATCCTTAGCTTGTACGTACATAATTAATGAAAGAAAAAACTGCAGCTACCCTTAGCCTGTATGTACGTAATTAATGGATTATTTGTTCTATATAAGAGCCCTCCATCTCAAAGAGAGAAAAAACAACCTGCCACTATCCTTAGCCTGTATTAGGGATGACAATGGGTCGGGTTTGGGGCGGGTGGAGCTGGTCCAAATCCAACCCATGACCCATCTTCCTACCCTCTGTCCATCCACCAAATTATCCATGGGCACAACTTGTGCCCATGCCCAAACCCACTGGATACCCAAATACCCTTGGAGCTCCATGGGCATAGAAAAGTCAGCATGAAGCCTTCCCAAAGATCAAATTAACTCATCATGATTCACTCACAAATGACAACATAAGCTACATGCATAAGTAGGCAACAAGTAATATGATGAGTCCTTAAGTGTGACATACCAGAGGTTGATTCTGCAGCATATAGCTCATGGCACAAGCTGCATATTTCCTGTCATTTCCCATTGATTCGCTCTTTCTACTATCACTGGCATATGACCCCACATGTCATACGGGTATCCATTGGATATCCATGGACCACAAACTATAACCATGCACAACCCGGCTGTTCGTGGGTATCCATATCCATGGACCCATGGGCGAAAATGTGCTCCATACCCTTGCCCAACCGGGTCGGGTATCCATGGGTATCCAGATCCATGGATAAAATTGCCATCCCTAGCTTGTATACGGCTCAATCCTCAAATAAAGATCGCGTGCAGTTTATTTTTTTACGTAAAAACCTTCCTTCGGAAAACAAAAACACACACGTGTGGCTCAATCATAGAATAAAGATCATAGCCGCAGTCCCTCGGAAAACAAAACACATGCAGCCGCCGACCCCCATGTCCTTGACTTCACTTTTTTTCTTGCGAGAAAACTTCTGATCTATTCATCTTCAATTATGGCAGTACAACGAACACCGGAAATAATAAAAATTACATCCAGATTCGTAGACCACCTAGCGACGACTACAAGCACTGGAAAGAGCCGAAGGCGTGCCGCCATCATCGCCCCTCCCTCGCCGGAGCCGGGCAAAACTTGTTGTAGTAGACAGTCAGGAAGTCGTTGTGCTAAGGCCCCATAGGACCAGCGCACCAGAACGACAACGGCCGCTGATGAAGTGTAGCGTAGATCGGACGGATCCAACCTGAAAACAGAAGAATATAGACGAACGACAACCAAATCCGAGCAGATCCACCAAAGATAGATCCGTCGGAGATACACCTCCACACATCCACCGACGATACTAGATGCACCACCGGGACGGGGGCTAGACGGGGAGGACATGTCGGGACCCTGATTCTAAGTCACACCGATCTAGCATGTAACACCTCATATCACTTTGCGGCCTCACGCATGGTATCCCCACGGGTGTCGCCTTACCATGGCCCGGAACCGTTTGCGCCTTTTGGCTCACGTATATGATAGCGTCGCTAGCATCCATATGACAGAGAACCCGGGCCGACATGGCTAGTCATGAACCCAAAGCGGCACAGACCTATGGAGACAGGCATACATGAATCACATCGAGCATGTCGGTCAACAGCATATGAATCTGGGCTGTAGCACTGGGCTAACAGGACTCTGGAAGTCACCGCGTGACATTTCCCCGAAGGGACAGACATAGGAACGAAGTGGAACACATGCCGGCCAGTCAAGTGTTCTGAGCAGTAGTGCTGGGCTAGCAGGACTCCGGTGAACCGGGCTGTAGCGGACTACTATGGCTCAAGGAAGCACTAGACTACATTTCCCCATAAGAGAGGCTGCCAAGGACAAACAACTAGATTGTCGGATCCCACACATAGCAATACACGTCACACGTACTCATAACATGCAAGTATGTGATGTACAACATGGCATCACAACATAACGCAAACTCATATAGATAAAGGCCCAGAAGAGCCACACAACATTAATACAAACAGGGGTCACATGACCCATCATTCAGAGCATACAAGCAACGGAAGCATTACATGTCTGAGTACAGACAACTACAAAAGAAAAAGGCCGAGAAGCCTGACTATCTACAAGTCCCTCCAAGGTACAAGATCGTAGCTGAGGTAACAAGCTATTCGTCGAAGTCCAAGCGGTACTACTAGTGAGACAGATGTCTCATCTGCAAAACATAAATAAAGCAAACGTGAGTACAAAGGTACTCAGCAAGACTTACGTCAGATCCTATCATACATGCATTTGTATCAAGAAGGCAATGTGGGCTTTAGTTGCAGCAAGCCAGCTTTGACTCAGTGGCTATCCTGTTCTACGACAATGAGAAACTTCTTTGAGGTGAGGCAGCGCACACGAGTCCACTAATCACCACATCAATACACTACTATGGATTCATCCCCGTCTCTCCTACGAGAAGGCCATCCATAGCACTCACACTTATCTTGAGCATTTTAGAGTATCCACTTCAGGTTGTCTATGTACCACGTAAGCATCCAAGAAGTCCATAACCGAGGACACGACTATTCGAATAGATCATGATAACCCTGCAGGGGTGTACTTCATCACACACGCTCTCACCACTTATCACCGTATACCCGTCATGTATCTCGGCAACCTTCAAGCGGAAGCCTGGCGAGGGTGTCGGCCACGACCTGACTAACCACACAAGACTCTAGTCCAGGTTTATCGCCTATTCGGGTTCCATCCGCAAGGAGATTCGGCCGAGGTTTCGCTCACGGCCCCAAACGATGTGTACAGGGTTCCCGAGCCCACCATCCGGGTGCCACTCGGTACACCGGGCCACATGTGCCTAGTCTGTCCCAAGTCCACCCTGCCGGGTGCCACTCGGTAGAAAAATAGCACTACCTACAAACACCAGAAACTATTTGCAACTCCTGGACAGAGTTCAAGGCGGTTAATAAGTCGAGAGAGCTTGGAGCGCCCGGAGCCCAATGTGTGGTAGTAGCTAGTCATTGGACAAGTTGCACAGAACTCAGTTCTTAAGGACGGTCCCAATGAGACAACCCACCATGTACTCCTACATGGCCTCTCACCGCTACCTTTACCAAATCGTGTTCACACGCTTAACTCTCATTACTAGAACATATCATAACATTCCAATTCATTCCCGATGAATCAGACCTGACACAACTCTAAGCAATAGCAGGCATGGCATGGTAGGAACACAACATGGCTCAATCAACTCCTACACATGCTAGTGGGTTTCAACTATTTACTGTGGCAATGACAGGTCATGCAGAGGAATGGGTTCAACTACCGCAGCATAAAGTAGTAGTTGAATCGTTGTTTTCCTAATGCAATAACAAAGAGCATGAGCGGGAGAGTGGGATTGTATCGGAATGAACAGGGGGGTTTTGCTTGCCTGGTACATCAACAGGGGGGCACTGCTCCTTGGACAGGTACTCTGGAACACTCTCCGGAGTAGGACCTATCGAGAAGGAACGGTGTCGACAATCAAACACAAGCATATGCAACAATATGATGCATGAATATGGCATGAATATGTGATGTGTTTTGAGCTTAATGCATCTAGCATTTATTTGGTTGAAGTCCATTTGAACCAAGGGTTCAAATACAACTCCAAATTAAGTTCTTAAATATGCCATAAGTGTGTTTTCATATATACAGCATGTATAGGTTGGTTTTTCATGCATGAAAATGGTACATATGGATAGATTGAATTTTTCTGGTCATTTTTCATATATAAATTATTTCAATCTGAGCTACGTTGAATTCCTATGAATTTTTGAAGTTTCGAACATTTTCTGGAATTCTCTGAATTATTTAAAATCCAGAAAAATCATTATTGCGTCAGCATGACATCACAGAGGCGTCAGCAGGGCTGACCAGGTCAAACCTGACGTGTGGGGTCCACACGTCAGTGACCGGTTAGTTAACAGGGGGTTAGTTTATCCTAATTATAGGATTAGTGGCGCTGGGGCCCACTGTCAGTGTCAGGTTTAGTTAAATGGTGATTAGCCTTAAGCTAATCACCTGACCCATGGGGCCCACCTGACGGGCCCGCGAGGTCAAAGGGGTCAAACCCCACCGGCGTTTAATCACCGGCGAGGCCGAACACAGCGGAGGGCTTGGGAAACATCCTCCGGTGGCCATTTAGGCGGCGGAGATCACGGACGAGGAGCTGGAGCTCGTCCACATCGTTTGGAGCAAGCGGGAGGCTGTGGGGGTGCCTGAGCTCGCCGGAAACGAGCTCGAGGCGGCGGCCGGAGCATGGCTTCGGGCGAAAAACAGGCTGCGGGGCACAACAGGAACTGCAGAGGCCCTCTACGGCCTCCTGTCGTCACCAGGAGCACGGTGACGCGCGCAGGAGTGGATGGCTCGGCCTCTGGCCACGATGGCGCCATGGCAGGCGGTGAGGAGCTCGCGGGCGCGGTGGTTGAGCTAGCTGGATGGGGCAAACGAGCACAGGGAGGAGGGGGAAACGAAGTAGAGCTCACGGCGGATCCAGCGGAGGCGTCAGCGAGCTCGGGGAAGCACTGGTGCGGCTGGAGCGTCGTCGGCGATCTCGGGCAGCCGGTGGCGATGGCGGCGATGGAGGCCGTCCGGAGGTGCGTGGCTCGACGAGGAGGTAGCCGGCGATGTGGCGGAGGTTCTGAGCACGACGGGGAGGCGAGGCCGTGGCGATGGGCGCAGCAACGGCGTGCGGCGGCGACGGCAGCGCTCGGGCGTTCGTGGGGGGGGGGGGGGGGCGAGGGAGAGGGGGGGAGAGGGGCAGGGGGGAGGGGGGGAGGTGGGGGGGGGGGGGGGGGGGGGGGGGGGGGGGGGGGGGGGGGGGGGGGCGAGAGAGAGGAGGGGAGAGGCGCAGGAGAGAGGGAGAGAGGTCCGGGCGGCGCGTGGCGACGTTCGGGACGGCCAGGGCGAATAGGGGAGAGGGCAGGCAGGCAGTTGCCGTGGCGCGCATGCGCGCGGCGTGCGGCGATCACGCGCCCTGTCCCTCTGGTGCGAGGAGGGGGACGACTGGCGTTTGCCAGCTGGCTGGGCTGTTGGGCTGCCAGGTAGGAGGCCCAGGTAAGTATTTCCCTTTCTGTTGTTTTCTGTTTTCTATTTTCTGACATTTGTTTTGATTTAATAAAAATACTAAATCATTTTATTTCCTTGTGCCAATTTTTGCAGGGGCTAATGGTATTATTTCAGAGCTCCTCAACAACTGGCATAATTTTTGGACAATATTATATATATAAAAATATTTATCCAACGCAAATAATTACTGGATTAACTCCAAGTGGCCAAAATAAATATTTATGAGCTCCTAAAAATATTGGTTTGAATTTTAACTCTGACCAATATTTTCAGAGAGCAACATGAACATTTTCTTGGACCCTTTTGGAGCAATTTTTATCTGGGTTATTACCAGAAAAGATTCTGAGTGTTTCACTAATCCCCATTTCAAATCTAAATGGAATTTAAACATGATGCACACATCAAGGCTAGCCTAGGTCATACCATAACTAGGGATGTGACAGGACATTATTCCATCTTCAGGGAGTCGCCACCGTCTCGTCTTCCTGAGCAGGACACAAACCCTAACAAAACTCAAAGAACCATCTAAAAATGAAGCCCTCCCGTCGGCAAGGGCCAGGATCCACCGCGTCCCCATGGCCCTAAGGCCACGGGACACGAGGCAGACCGACGGTAATGCCGGCGGGAGGCAGGGAAACCCTAATCTTTCTTGGGGAGGAGGCACTGCTGTGACTAAATATTTCTGAACAAAAATAAACTATCACAATGAGTCTCTGCACCAGCGCTGCCAATCTTGCTTAGGAATCAGTGATCTCTTTGCCAATGCCTAGCTACAAAGAAAAACTATCAACTCCCGATATCTTTTTGTAGAAAGAAAACTTATGTTCAAGGCATCAATTCTTGATCGACTTCTTCAGGGTGAAAAATCTCTTCTCCCGGCCAGTGTTCTCACTCCATGTCCGAGCCTCCGATCAACTAGCTTCATCGATCCTGGCTGCTAGGTTGTTGCCTCTGGACGTACAAGCCTACGATCCACCAACTCCCTTGATCTTGGCCGCATGGTTATTGTTGCCAGAGTAGGCACATCGGGAAGTTTAGATCCTGCGGCAGTAGATGTATATGGAGGGCAACAACTGTTGTAGATGTATATGAAGGTGGTGGTAGTGAGTACCTGCATTTAGGCATGAGGCAGATGATATTTGATTAGGTTCCTTGCAGAAATGCAAGGAACCTAATATTATGTGATATGTCAGTCCTCAAGCTTTAATATAGTGCGACCAATAGTAAGAGCATCATGTGATTGTTATATTTTATATGTAGAATGCAATCAAACATGTTTTCTTATCCAGTTACTAAATCCTAACATGTCTTTGGGAGTTCGCTGAATATTAATAGGTGTAGGGAGGCCTAACACTGCTAATGTTGGTGCAAAGACGAGAAAAAGTGGAGGAAACATAAACAAACTAACACTACGACTTTGTTTTTGACCTTCATAGCTTACTATCATCATTATGTAACTTGGCCATAAGTCAACCGAGTGAAGATCCAAAGGAGCCATCATACAGGGTTGTAGAGTCACTAACAAAAACTACCTTAATTAATATATTAGTTCAATTGTATGGTGACAAAAAAAGGGGGAAGTGAGACCTCCAGATCAAAAAAATAGACCTATCTCTACCTAAACATGTGTTTACACATGGAGAACTATAAATAGCATTCTGACCTTTTATTAATATGGTCTACTGATATACAGAAGTAATGGAAATGTACATCAACATTTGATGGAAACAACTCATTCATACCTAACGTCAATGCACAATATTATCTTATATTTGAGGTTCACTACATAGTTGAGAGTTTGAGGGGCAACTACCAATGTCAATCCCATGCACGAATAAAGTGGATAGGGATAAACAAATTAATATTTTCACTAACTTAATTACATCGGTTCAACACTGCAAACACGGGAAAAAGATACAGAAGAAGGGGAGAATATAACATGAACAGGTAAGGGAATAAGGTTGGACCTACGGACGGAAGATGGCAGCCTCTATTGAGGAAGATGACGTGTCAGCTGGCTTTGATTTTCACTAATATGGATATGTTTTCTGGAGGGTGAACTGAAATGAGAAATGGGACAAAGGAGATTTGGCAAGAACAGCCAGCACGCGTGTGAAGGTGTGGACTGTGGTGTGTGAGAGATGCATGAACATTGTGTGCATCTGCGTGAGCCTAGCCCAAGTGATCATTAAATGCGAAAAAATCATTTAACTACAAACAACACAAACAATCAGCTATCAATTGTTCAAAAAAAATTATCTATGAATTACAAAAAACACCCATGATTAAGGTACATAGTCTAGGGAAGAAAAGCATAGTGCATTTACATGTTTTTAGCATAAATTATGTAATTTTTGGTGATGCAAACTTTTTTAAAAATTAGTCCATACTGACATATACTTCATGGTAATATGAACAAAAAATATAGTAATTACAAAATCACCCATATTGACTAAAATTTGATGCATGTGATACATCTTGGCAAAACATTATATACCAGAAATAAGAAACTTGAATACGCCTCAACGGGATTGTCAAGCGAGCCACACACCATGTAGACATCACTGCAACCACATAGGCAAACCCGTGGATTGGAGGACGTAGCACTAAAGGCGTAACTCTTATGTATCCTTAAAATTGCCACTTCACTACCAACCAAAAGAACTGGTAATGAAGTTAATTCAATGAAACTATAAAACACTAGCCCGCGCGAAGAGCGGGCCACTTTGCTAGTTAAAATTAATAAACATTGGATGCAAGCATGAGTAGGATATAATGCACCATGAACATAAATATCATGAAGGTTATGTTGATTTGTTTCAACTACATGCGTGAACATGTGCCAAGTCAAGTCACTTAAATCATTCAAAGAAGGATACCACCCCACTATACCACATCATAACCATCTTAATAGCATGTTGGCACGCAAGGTAAACCATTATAACTCATAGCTAATCAAGCATGGCATAAATAACTATGATCTCTAATTGTCACTGCAAACATGTTTATTCATAATAAGCTGAATCAAGAACGATGAACTCATCATATTTACAAAAACAAAAGAGGTCGATTTCATACCATCTTTTCTCATCTCAGTCAGTCCATCATATATCATCATAATTGCCTTTCACTTGCACGACTAAACGATGTGAATAATAATAAGAGTGCACATGCATTGGACTAAGCTGGAATCTGCGAGCATTCAATAAACAGGAGAAGACAAGGCAATATGGGATCTTGGTTAAATCAACAATAATGCATATAAGAGCCACTTCAACAATTTAATCATGGTCTTCTCCTATCGACCCCCAAAGAAAAGAAAAGAAATAAAACTATTTACATGGGAAAGCTCCCAACAAGCAAAAGAAGAACGGGAAATATTTTTGGGTTTTCTTTTTAACTACTACTAATTTTTTTTGTTTTTCTTAAGGTTTAATAAACACACAAGAAGAAAGCAGGAAAAAGAAAATAAACTAGCATGGATATTACAGTGAAAGAGTATGAGCACCGACATCTAGCAATGAGTGTGTGTGAACATAAATGTAATGTTGGTGAGAAATACGTACTCCCCCAAGCTTAGGCTTTTGGCCTAAGTTGGTTTACAGGGATAGCCTGGAGGATACCCGTAGGTGTAGCTGGGGTCGTACTGCGACGAAGAATAGCTGGGGTCGTACTGCGACGAAGAGGACTCTGACTGCCACTAGCTGACAGCCATCTCCGGATCCCAAGAATAAACAGATTGTCGTGGAGGCTCAGCTTGTGGTTCCGGTTCCGGGGCTGGTGCAGGATTCCGGTAAGCTTGAACGACAGCCCACGTAACGAGATAAAGTCCTCCAAAATTAAACAAAGAAGGAGCAGGCAAGGTAATAGTTTCAGGATGATGTTTATGAAAGAATAATTTATATTTGAGCTCTCCTTCCCTGCCCTTAACAATAAAATCATGCGCTAGCATACTTATAATCTAAATAAGCACTAGGCAGCAATTTCTCTTCTTTCTCATAATGCCTAATAGGTATGTTAAAATGTGCAGCGAGGCATGAAGCATAAATGCCTCCAAAGATGGGGCCCTTAGTACGGTTCAGACTTAACCATCTAGCAATAATTCCGCCCATACTAACAGTGTTATCGCGGTATAAACCATGGAACAAAATGATAATATCAGGAACACTAAGGTTTCCATAGTTTCCACGACCAATCAAGCAACGACTAGCAAATATGGCAAAGTAGCGTAAAACAGGAAAATGTATGCTAGTGATTCTTGCATCAGAAACCTTCCTGGTTTCTCCCACAGTGATGGTGTTAATAAATGCTTCCACATCTTTACGGGATGGTTCATCTAAGGTACCCTCAGAGGGTATTTTGCAAACCTCGCAAAATTCAGCTAATGGCATCTTCTTAACAATGTCATACAAATGAAACCCTTAGGGAAAAAGTAGAAGTTTTGCACAAAAGTATTTGTGAGTAAGAGATAATGATGACGTTGGTCGCGGAGGAAGTCGGTGAGGCCGGCATTCTCAATTAATGAATAGAAATCCTCATAAATCCCGGATCTTCTCAAGAAGTCAGCGGAACGCCATTCACACGGCCGGACCTCCGCGGTACGAGGCAAATTATATTTGGGCCTCTGTGCCTCTTCATTTTGCTTTTTCTTCGAGCTTAGGCTCAATGAGCCCCTCAAAAGTCTCTTCATTATTTTCTGAAATAATCTGAAATTTTTAGTAACTTCAAACAAAAGTGAACCAACTTCAATAAAACTGATAGCAACTACTCCTACAAGTGTCTAGAGCCTATATCAAGCATTAGAACTACTTGGAACCATATAAATTTGACATGCAAGCTGAAGAACATGGTCACCTATGCATCACAAATTTGCAATGAATAAAGCACTAGAACAAAAACTAATTGGACCAATGGAGGAGTCACATACCAAGGAACAATCTCCCCAAGCAGTTTTGCGAGAGGTGCTTTGAGCAAGGAGATCGAAAATTGCAGCAAAGAGAGCTAGAACTCGTGCTTGAGCTGGTTATTCGTGTTTGTGTGAGAAAGAAGAAGAGGATGGGTGCAGGGATAAGTGGAGGAGGGCCACCGAGGGCCCACGAGGCAGGGGGGCACGCCCAGGGGGTAGGGCGCGCCCTCCACCCTCGTGGCCAGGTGGCAGCTCCCCCCGCGGTGATTTTTGCACCATAAATCCTCAAATATTCCCGAAAAATCATATTAAATTGGCATGGCATTCTGAAGACTTTTATTTTTGGGATATTTTTATATTGCACGGATAAATCAGGAAACAGATAGAAAAATACTATTTTTACTTTATTTCAACTAAATAATAGAAAGTATAAAGAGGGTACCGAAAGTTGTGCTTCTAGTTTCGTCCATCTCATGCTCATCAAAAGGAATCAAGGTTGATCAGGTCTTGTTAATAAACTCATTCCGAATAATCATGAAGCCGGAGAAATTTCGAATATCACTATGTTACCTCAACGAGGATATGCACATCCCCAATAATAAGAATATCATATTTCTTCTTGACAGTAGGAAGAGGAAATTCAAAACCTCCAAATATAATCGATGGAATTTTTCCAATAGAGTTGATACTATGAACTTGAGGTTGTTTCCTCAGTAAGTGTATCGTATGCTCATTACGATTAACATGAAAAGTGAAATTGCCTTTGGTGCAATCTATAACAGCCCCTGCAGTATTAAGAAAAGGTCTTCCAAGAATAATAGACATACTATCGTCCTCAGGAATATCAAGAATAACAAAGTCCGTTAAAATAGTAACGTTTGCAACCACAACAGGCACATCCTCGCAAATACCGACAGGTATAACAGTTGATTTATCAGCCATTTGCAAAGATATTCCAGTAGGTGTCAACTTATTCAAATCAAGTCTACGGTATAAAGAGAGAGGCATAACACTAACACCGGCTCCAAGATCACATAAAGCAGTTTTAACATAATTTCTTTTAATGGAGCATGGTATAGTAGGTACTCCTGGATCTCCAAGTTTCTTTGGTATTCCACCTTTAAAAGTATAATTAGCAAGCATGGTGGAAATTTCAGCTTCCGGTATCTTTCTTTTATTAGTAATGATATCCTTCATATACTTAGCATAAGGATTAGTTTTGAGCATATCAGTCAATCGCATACGCAAAAAGATAGGTCTAATCATTTCAGCAAAGCGCTCAAAATCCTCATCATCCTTTTTCTTGGATGGTTTGGGAGGAAAAGGCATGGGTTTCTGAACCCATGGTTCTCTTTCTTTACCATGTTTCTTAGCAACTAAGTCTCTCTTATCATAACGTTGATTTTTTGATTGTGGGTTATCAAGATCAACAGCAGGTTCAACCTCTACATCATTATCATTACTAGGTTGAGCATCATCATGAACATCATCATTAAAATTTTCATTAGGTTCATGTTCATTGCCAGATTGTGTTTCAGCATCAGACATGGATATATCATTTGCACTCTCAGGTGTTTCAGTAATAGGTTCACTACAAGTTTGCAAAGTCCTATCATTTTTCTTTTTCTTCCTTTTAGAAGAACTAGGTACCTCAATATTATTTCTCTGAGAATCTTGTTCAATTCTATTAGGGTGGCCTTCAAGATACAAAGGTTCCTGAGTCATTCTACCAGTTCTAGTAGCCACTCTAACAACATAATCATTCTTCTTACTATTCATTTCATCAAGCAATTCTTTTTGAGCCTTAAGTACTTGTTCTACTTGAGTGGTAACCATAGAAGCATGTTTGCTAACAAGTTTAAGTTCACCTCTAATATTAGCCATATAATCACCCAAGTGTTTAATCATATAAGCATTTTGTTTTAATTGTCCACCAAAATAAGCATTGAAGTCTTCTTTCTTAAACATAAAGTTATCAAACTCATCCAAGCACTGACTAGCAATTTTAGTAGGAGGGATTTCAGCTTTATCATATCTATAGAGAGAATTTACCTTTACTACCTGTGTCGGGTTATCGAGGTCTGGAGGTTCTTCAATAAATAAAGGATTAAGATCATATGTTTCTTCAACAGGCGGTAAATTAAGACCATGTATTTCTTCAATAGGAGGTAAATTATTAACATCTTCAGCTTTAATACCTTTTTCTTTCATAGATTTATTTGCCTCTTGCATATCTTCGGAACTGAGAAATAGAACACCTCTCTTCTTCGGAGTTGGTTTAGGAATAGGCTCAGTAATTGGAGCAGGAGCTGGCTCAGGAGCTGGCTTAGGAGGTGCCCAATAATTTTCATTTGTCAACATATTATTTAGTAAAATTTCAGCTTCATCCAGTGTTCTTTCCCTGAAAAGAGAACCAGCACAACTATCGAGGTAATCTCTGGAAGCATCAGTTAGTCCATTATAAAAGATATCAAGTATTTCATTTGTCTTAAGAGGATGATCAGGCAAAGCATTAAGTAACTTGAGAAGCCTCCCCCAAGCTTGTGGGAGACTCTCTTCTTTAATTTGCACAAAGTTTTATATTTCCTTTAAATCAGCTTGTTTCTTATGAGCAGGGAAATATTTAGCAGAGAAGTAATAAATCATATCCTGGGTACTACGCACACAACCAGGATCAAGAGAATTAAACCATATCTTAGCATCACCCTTTAATGAGAACGGAAATATTTTAAGAATATAAAAGTAGCGAGATCTCTCATCATTAGTGAACAGGGTGGCTATATCATTTAATTTAGTAAGATGTGCCACAACAGTTTTAGATTCATAACCATGAAAAGGATCAGATTCAACCAAAGTAATTATATCAGGATCAACAGAGAATTCATAATCCTTATCGGGAACACAAATAGGTGAAGTAGCAAAAGTAGGATCGGGCCTCATTCTATCTCTAAGAGATTCCTTGTTCCATTTAGCGATTAACCTTCTAAGCTTATCATTATCATTGCAAGCTAAAATAGCGGCAGAAGATTCCATATCAAAAATATAACCTTCAAGAATAATAGGCCTATCCTCATCATCATTTTCATCAATATTATCAGATTCAATAATTTCTTTCTCTCTAGCCCTAGCAATTTGTTCATCAAGAAATTCACTAAGGGGCATAGTAGTATCAAGCATAGAAGTAGTTTCATCATAAGTATCATGCATAGCAGAAGTGGCATCATCAATAACATGCGACATATCAGAAAGAATAGCAGAAGCAGGTTTAGGTGTCGCAAGCTTACTCATAACAGAAGGTGAATCAAGTGCAGAGCTAGATGGCAGTTCCTTACCTCCCCTCGTAGTTGAGGGATAAATTTTTGTCTTCTCGTCTTTCAAGTTCTTCATAGTGTCCAGCAGATATAAGGTCCCCGGCAACGGCGCCAGAAAAAGGTCTTGATAACCCACAAGTATAGGGGATCGCAACAGTTTTCGAGGGTAGAGTATTCAACCCAAATTTATTGATTCGACACAAGGGGAGCCCAAGAATGTTCTCAAGTATTAGCAGCTGAGTTGTCAATTCAACCACACCTATAAACTTAGTATCTGCAGCAAAGTGTTTAGTAGCAAAGTAATATGATAGTGGTGGTAACGCTAGCAAAAGTAAAGGAAGCAAAAGTAATATTTTTGGTATTATGTAGTGATTGTAACAGTAGCAACGGGAAAATAAATAAGCGTAAACCAGTATATGGAAAGCTCGTAGGCATCGGATCGGTGATGGATAATTATGCCGGATGCGATTCATTATGTAACAGTCATAACCTAGGGTGACACAGAACTAGCTCCAATTCATCAATGTAATGTAGGCATGTATTCCGAATATAGTCATACGTGATTATGGAAAAGAACTTGCATGACATCTTTTGTCCTACCCTCCCGTGGCAGCGGGGTCCAATGGAAACTAAGGGAAATTAAGGCCTTCTTTTAATTGAGAACCGGAACAAAGCATTAGCACATAGTGAATACATGAACTCCTCAAACTATGGTCAACACCGAGAGTGGTCCCGATTATTGTCAGTTCGGGGTTGCCGGATCATAACACATAGTAGGTGACTATAGACTTGCAAGATAGGATCAAGAACTCACATATATTCATGGAAACATAATAGGTTCAGATCTGAAATCATGGCACTCGGGCCCTAGTGACAAGCATTAAGCATAGCAAAGTCATAGCAACATCAATCTCAGAACATAGTGGATACTAGGGATCAAACCCTAACAAAACTGACTCGATTACATGATAAATCTCATCCAACCCATCATCGTCCAGCAAGCCTACGATGGAATTACTCACGCACGGCGGTGAGCATCATGAAATTGGTGATGGAGGATGGTTGATGATGACAACATGATGATTTCTTCTCCTCTATTGTTTTCTCCCCGAAAGCAAATATATAGAGTTGGAGTTGGCGTCGGAAAGTCTCCAGGGGGCCCACGAGGTAGGGAGGCGCGCCCCCACCCTCGTGGACAGGGTGTGGGCCCCCTGGTCTTCATCTTTGGCGAGGATTTATTATTATTTATTATAAGATATTCCGTGGAGTTTCAGGTCATTCCGAGAACTTTTGTTTTCTGCACATAAAACAACATCATGGCAATTCTGCTGAAAACAGCGTCAGCCCGAGTTAGTTCCATTCAAATCATGCAAGTTAGAGTCCAAAACAAGGGCAAAAGTGTATGGAAAAGTAGATACGACGGAGACGTATCAACCTTCCCCGAGCTCGCTGACGCCTCCGCCGGATCCTCTGTGAGCCCCTTCGCCGAACCCCCGTTCTCCCCTGCTCTTCCGACGCCCCTAGCCGTAGTTCCACCGGAGCCGAACTTCGGCCGCCGCCGCGAGCCTCGCTCCGGCGATCTCTGGCGTCCCTGCCGCCTCCCACCTGCCCCACTGGGTGCGGGAGAGCCCGGGCTACGCCCCGGTGCCCTTAGCCGCCGCCCCCGTGGCCTGTAACACGGACACCGCCGTGTCCCGTGGTCGCCGGCGATGACCTCGCCAGCCTGACAGGCGGACCCCGTCGGCGAGGTGATTAGCCTAAGCTAATCACCAGTTAACTAAACCTGTGACACTGACAGTGGGCCCCAGTGCCCTAATCCTCCAATTAAGATAAAACTAACCCTGTTAGTTAATTGTGACACTGACGTGTGGACCCCACACGTCAGGTTTGACCCGGTCAGCGCCTTTGACCTGCTGATGCAGGCATGACACAATGCTGACACAGTTATTCTTTACTGGTTTTAAAACAAATTAGGAAATTCCAGAAATTGTTATAAACTTCAAAATTTCATAGAAATTCAACCGTAGCTCAGATTGAAATAAGTTATACATGAAAAATTATCAGAAAAATTCAATCTATCCATTTGTACCAGTTTCATGCATGACAAACCAACTTATACATGCTGTATATGAGAAAACACATTTATGGCATTTTAAGAGCCTTAAATTAGAGTTGCATTTGAACCTTTGGTTCAAATGGACCTCTTCCAAGTTGAATGCTAAATGCATTAGCTCAAAACACATCACATATTCATGCCATATTCATGCATCATATTGTTGCATATGCTTGTGTTTGATTGTCGACACCGTTCCTTCTCGATAGGTCCTACTCCGGAGAGTGTTCCAGAGTACCTGTCCAAGGAGCAGTGCCCCCCTGTTGATGTACCAGGCAAGCAAAACCCCCCTGTTCATTCCGATACAATCCCACTCTCCCGCTCATGCTCTTTGTTATTGCATTAGGAAAACAACGATTCAACTACTACTTTATGCTGCGGTAGTTGAACCCATTCCTCTGCATGACCTGTCATTGCCACAGTAAATAGTTGAAACCCACTAGCATGTGTAGGAGTTGATTGAGCCATGTTGTGTTCCTACCATGCCATGCCTGCTATTGCTTAGAGTTGTGTCAGGTCTGATTCATTGGGAATGGATGGAGTGTTATGATATGTTCTGATGCCGAGAGTTAAGTGTGTGAACACGATTTGGTAAAGGTAGCGGTGAGAGGCCATGTAGGAGTACATGGTGGGTTGTCTCACTGGAACCGTCCTTAAGCACTGAGTTCTGTGTATGTTGTCCAATGACTAGCTACTACCACACATTGGGTTCCGGTAACTCGACCCCTCTTGACTTATTAACCAACTTGATCTTTGCCTAGGAGTTGCAACTAGTTTCTAGTGTTTGTAGGTAGTGCTATTTTTCTACCGAGTGGCACCCAACAGGGTGGGCTTGGGACAGACTAGGCACAGGTGGCACGGTGTACCAAGTGGCACCCGGATGGTGGGCTTGGGAACCCTGCTCACATCGTTTGGGGCCGTGAGCGACACCCCGGTCGGATCTCCTTGCGGATGGAACCCGAATAGGCGATAAACCTGGACTAGAGTCTTGTGTGGTTAGTCAGGTCATGGCCGACACCCTCGCCGGGCTTCCGCTTGAAGGTTGCCGAGATACATGACATATACATGGTGGTAAGTGGCAAGAACGTGTGTGAAGAAGTACACCCCTCCAGGGTTATCGTGATCTATTAAAATAGCCGTGTCCTCGGTTATGGACTTCTTGGATGCTTACGTGGTTCATAGACAACTTAAAGTGGATACTCTAAAATGCTCAAGACAAGTGTGAGTGCTATTGATGGCCTTCTCGTAGGGAGACGGGAATGAATCCATAGTGGTGTATCGATGTGGTGAATAGTGGACTCGTGTGCGCTTTCTCACCTCAAAGAAGTTTCTCGTAGTCATAGAACAGGATAGCCACTGAGTCAAAGCTGGCTTGCTGCAACTAAACCCCACATTACCTTCTTGATACAAATGCATGTATGATAGGATCTGATGTAAGTCTTGTTGAGTACCTTTGTACTCACGTTTGCTTTATTTATGTTTTACAGAGGAGACATCTGTCTCACTAGTAGTTTCGCTTGGACTTCGACGAGTAGCTTGTTACCTCAGCTATGATCTTGTACCCTTGGGAGGGTCTTGTAGATAGTCAGGCATCTTAGCCTTTTTCTTTTGTAGTTGTCTGTACTTAGACATGTAATGCTTTCGTTGCTTGTATGCTCTAAATGATGGGTCATGAGACCCTTGTTTGTATTAAATGCTATGTGGCTCTTCTGGTCCTTTATCTATATGAGTTTGCATTATGTTGTGATGCCATGTTGTACAACACATACTTGCATGTTATGCGTATGTGTAATGTGTATTTCTATGTGTGGGATCCGACAACCTAGTTGTCTATCCTTAGTAGCCTCTCTTATGGGGAAATGTTGTCTAGTGCTTCCACCGAGCCATGGTAGTCCGCTACAGCGCGGTTTACCGGAGTCCTGCTAGCCCAGCACTACTGCTCCGGAACACTTAGACTGGCCGGCATGTGATTCACTTCGTTCCTGTGTCTGTCCCTTCGGGGAAATGTCACGCGGTGACATCCGGAGTCCTGCCTAGCCTACTACAGCCTGGGTTCCCAGAGTCCTGTTAGCCCAGTTGCTACAGCCTGGATTCACACACTGCTGACCGACATGCTCGATGTTGTTTCATGTATGCCTGTCCCCGTAAGTTAGTGCCACTTTGAGTTCACGACTAGTCATGTCGGCCCGGGTTCTCTGTCATATGGATGCTAGCGACACTATCATATACGTGAGCCAAAAGGCGCAAACGGTCCCGGGCCATGGTAAGGCGACACCTATGGGAATACCGTGCGTGAGGCCGCAAAGTGATATGAGGTGTTACATGCTAGATCGGTGTGACTTAGAATCGGGGTCCCGACAGATAAGGCACATCAGAAGTGACAATGGAACTGAGTTCAAGAATACTGGTCTTGATGACTATCTTGATGAACTTGGTATTACTTATGAGTTATCTGCTCCTTATACTCCTCAATAGAATGGCGTCGTGGAGCGCAAGAACATGACTCTTGTTGAGATGGCTCGCACTATGCTTGATGAATACAAGACGCCTCGTCATTTTTGGATTGAGGCAATTGATACTGCATGCCACATCATACAAATTCTTCAAGAAGACTGCATACGAACTCCTCACTGACAAGAAACCCAATGTGAGCCTTGAGCTGCCAGCCATGCCTTATTCCTCACCACAAGGCCATTCAAAACCTGATGATGAATTATTCGTGTGCCAAATATATGTTGATGATATTATCTTTGGTTGTACTGACCAATGTTGCAGTGATGAATTTGCCTATATGATGAGTGAAGAATATCAAATGTCTATGATGGGAGAATTAAAATTCTTCTTAGGTCTTCAAATTTGTTAACAGTTCAATGGCATATTCATATCTCAGGAGAAATACCCCAAGGATGTATTGATAAAATTCGGCATGCAAGATTGCAAAGGTGTCAAAATCCCTATGCCCACAAATGGCCATCTATGCATTGATGAAAATGGTATTGACTTCGATCAAAAGGTATACCGCTCCATGATTGGCTCTTTATTGTATTTATGTGCATCTAGGCCAGATATTATGCTTAATGTTTGCATGTGTGCCCGATTTCAAGCTACACCGAAGGAATCACACCATAAGGCTATGAAGCATATTCTTCGATATCTAGCTCACACACCAACACTTGGATTATGGTATCCCAAGGGCTCGGCTTTTGATCTCATTGGATATTCAGACTCTGACTATGCTAGTGATCATGTGGACCGCAAGTCAACATCAGCCACATGCCATTTCCTCGGACGACCCTTGGTCTGTTGGTCCTCGAACAAACAGAACTGCGTATCACTGTCTACTGCTGAAGCTGAGTACATTGCTGCTGGTTCTTGCTGTGCTCAATTGCTATGGATGAAGCAAACCCTCAAGGACTACGGCGTCAACATGAAGAATGTGCCACTCTATTGTGACAATGAGAGTGCCATCAAGATTGCTCATAACCCAGTTCAACACTCGAAGACAAAGCACATACAGATTCGTCATCATTTTCTTCGTGATCATGTGTTGAAGGGCGACATCTCTATTGAGCATGTGAAGACTGAAGAACAGCTAGCCGATATCTTCACAAAGCCCTTGGATGAGAAGAGATTTAGTAAGTTGCGGTGTGAGCTAAATATCCTAGAATCTTCGAATGTCCTTTGAAAAGGACACACATCCTAACACTTATGCAAAATTGATGACTTAGATGTGCAACACACGAAGAAACGTTTTTCTTTAATAAATGAAGACTAACACTCTAAGTGTGAAGAAATTAACGAAGAATATGATTCTCAGAACCCTACGACAATTGTACGCGGTGTCTGAAATCATCATTCTTATACGGTGGGTCACGCCACCAACAAAAGTTGAAAATATTCAATTTGAGTTTTTTTTCTTTTTGAAATTCCTCAGTTGTTCAATTTCTTCAACTTTGCATTATCTTCACTGATTCCGTCGTTTTTCTTCATTGGCTATATATATATATGAGTTTATGTCCTCTACAACATTCACTTATTGCTATTTCTTCAAGTTGTTTTTTTGCTAAGTGAATGTGATCGGACCCTTCCCCCTCTATGCTAAACTCAACCCAGTCTATTCCAAATTCCTCATATGCGTTCTATTTGAAACTTGTTCAAAATCTTCACTGTGTCCTTGTCTGCTGAAGAATTTGCGAACGAAACATTAAATTATCTTATCTGAATTTTCGGCGTTTGCCGCTCAAACCGTTCCACATTCCATGATGGATTTATCTATTCACCCACGATCTCGCACGATCGCCACCTCTCAGTACATGGGTGACACATGTCACATGTATGAGAAGGGTCAGGGGCACGTTCGTCCAATTTCCTCGGGCGAGCAGTTTTTCACCTTGGCTATAAATACCCCACCCTTCCTCACTTTCCGCTCGACCTCTCTCCTCGCTTGAGATCTCAAAACCTAGCGCCGCCGCTACTTCCATCATCGCCGGTGAGGAAGAGCTTCACTGCCTCGACCTCGTCGCCGTCGTACTTGTACGGACCGCGGATTTCTTCACTCCGCCGCCGCCGTAGCTGTCTTCCTCTGCCAAGTGAGGGCGTGGAAGATCTGAACTCACGAACGTCTAAATCTACACTTCACAGTTCATCGTGTTCTTCGTCAAGGGTAATTAAAAGTTGCTTTTTACTGCCCTTGTTGATTCTGATGTTGTCTACAAAATCTTCAAAAGGTCTTTATTCTTCAAATCTTCACACATTAAACACCTCACATAACATCTGTTCTTGATCTATTTCCCTAAGCAACATTTTTCTTCAAGATTCCTCAATTGTGTGGATTTTCAATCTATACAACTCTAGAACCTAAGTCAAAGAATGCTTAGTGAAATTCCTTAAGGCTCATCTGGTCAAATTCCTCAAACTTGTTCTTTTTGCAAAATCTTCTGAGAACGCATATGACCTCTCCAAATTCTTCGCAACTATATTCTGTTCACAGGTACTCATGTCCGCTGCTGAATCACTAGGTTCTCATCAACTTAACTCATTTGCAGCATTCCTCGAAGAAAAGTTGCACACCTCATCTGAGAACTCAATTGTTTAGATTCCTCAGCTAAAGATAATGGCTGACGGTAAGAAACCTCAGAAGGGAGGAAAGAGACCAGAAGCAAACACTGCTTTCGAGATTCCTGATGACATCTATGATGAATATTGCACTCCTGATGAGGCCAAGTATGGCAAGGAGAAAAAAAATCAACACAAGGTGTGCATCCAAAGGATAGAGAGGAGATGGGCACGAGAATGGAGGGAGTATAGATATGTGACTCCAAAGTACATGAAGAAATTTGCAGTACACCCTCCATGCCCAAGACCTCCATTGGCACTTGGCCAAGAAGCTAATCCCTCTAGCATCAGAAGAGGTGAAGAATTTCCAAAGGAATGGGCCAAGCGTCAAGCCAAGCTGGCCAAAATGGCAAAAGAAGCAGTGAAGAAATTCAATGAAGATTCTGCTGCTGCTGCTGTTGAGGCCTCTGCTAGCAAGCCTAAGAAGGCTATGCCCAAGAAGCCCGCATACAAGCCCAAGGCTTCTGCACAAATGTCCTCACAGCCAAGCTCATCTGCAATGCCCTCACGGACCAGCTCCGCAAAGCCCTCACGGCAAATTCCCCGAGCTGCACCAGCTCCTCCAAAGTCCTCAGCCCCTCCTTCCAAATCCTCAGCACCTATGCATATCGCCTCGTGCCAAAGGAAAACATGCATCTCTATTGCCTCTAGAGCCTCTGCAAGTTCTTCGGCTCCTCCGCATTCCTCAACTGGCCCCACTCAGTTGAAGACTAAGGCCACTGCTGGACGAGGTTCTCGACCAAGTCCTCACAAGAAGCAGGTCGCCTTCCAAGTGCCGTCTGATGATGACGAAGCTGATGATGAGGAACTCGCCGAAATCATTAGAGACAGACAACACAGGGCCGCTAGAGCCAAAGGCTCAAATGTACCTCTGCTTTTGGATCCAAAGCTGATCCTTGAGTACATTGATCTCTGGCACAAGGACCCCAACATTCCTATGCCCAACTTCAATCTTACTCCTGGTTAAAGTCACGTGCTTTTCGCCTTCATAGGCGAAGAAAAATGGAAATTTGAGAAGGCCAGGCAGTTGAAGAAAGTGCAGTACAAGAAGGAGCGCCTTCTAAAGAAGAACATTGTGAAAATAAACACTGATGAACTTATTGCTGCTCAAACTGAGATCAAAAACCTCAGTGATGAATTTGACACCTACCGTGCAGACTGGTTTGGAGCCAAAGTTAGATTTGTCAAATTGGCGAAAGGATTTTCTTCAAATGTCGCTCCAACGCACCTTGAAATTCCTTAGGCTGAAGCATCTGCCCAGCCGACTGAAGAACATGCCAACACCGCTGATGAAAATCAGGCTGCTGATGAAACTGCTAGTACCAGGGCTGATGACTGCATTCCAGCCGCTGATGAAACTGCCAGGGCAAACTCTAGTGTTGCGTCTGAAGAAATGGTCAGGCCAGCTAAAGCTTCAACCGTTGTGCCTGAAGAAACTGATCATGCCAGGGCAACTGCATTAGTTGTGCCTGAAGAAAATGAACCAATTTCCTCTGCTCCTCCTGCACCTACACCAAGTCCAGTTCTTCCTTCTGCATCAGAAGCTAAGAAGACCAAGGCTGTGGAGCATGCATCAGTGAAGAAAAGGAAAGCATCAACTTCATCAGAATCTTCAGCTCCGAAGAAGATGAAGAAATTGACAAGCTCTTTTGAGAATCCAATTGATGATGTTCCAGTCTCATGCATGCCATCAAAGGAACTCGTTCCCTTTGGTGAAGACTATGCAATCCCAAGCAGATCCAATGAAGATGTTCCTTCCGTTGCTTCTTCAGAGTAGTTGCACAAAGAAGTTGAAGTGGATACAATCCCTTCAACCCCAGTTGTCTCATCGCCCGTGCCTCAGTTCACAGCTGAAGAGGCAGGCGTTGAAGAACTAAGTGAAGAAGATGAGAATGTGGACATTGGGAGCACAACACCAGTGGTGAATGATGACTTTTGGGAAAGTCAGCACCCCAATTCTCCTTTGTTCACTCCTCTGCAACAAATTCCTCAGTCTCCTGTGCATACTGAAGTTCAAGTGGGCTCCGAAGAACCTCACACCACTCCGTCTATTTATGAAGAAATTCCAGCCACTAGTGCTGATGAACAAGCTGCTGAAGAATTGAAGAACCAGGCTGCAACTGAAGAAGAAACTGAAATTCCTCAGCTTGTGGTTCCTGAGATTATGATTCCTGAGGTGGTGATGCAATTGAATGACACTCCTCAGCCCAAGCCAAAGGATCCTTTCTCCAAAAAGCAAAACTTCAAGGCTGATGACTTCTTTCATGAGCAAGTGTTCTTCACGGATTACAACCCATATGACTCTACTCGTCTTAGAAGGAAGCGTTTCTGGACTGCCAACCAAGTCAATTTCTATTCTTCACTACTTTTCAACAAGGACAAAGTCTTCGACCATGAGCATATTTCTCACGTGGACATGGGATCACTACCTTGCTTCGTGCTAGTCCTCAGTGTTCTTCATGACGCTGGACTGCTCAACTTCTGCACTAATATTGTTGATTGGAATGAAGAGCTAATTCTTCAGTTCTATGCAACGATGCACATCACAGGAAATGCTAACGATGTGAACTCTTGGGTGTTGGATTAGATGACAGAGAATATTCACTTCAAAGCACCAGCCTCTGAATTGCTTCATGCCCTGCCTGTCAGTCCTCCCCTTGACGGTGCTTGTTGTATATACCATGAACCTGAGCTTACAGATCACTACATGCAAGTGTTGATGAAGCCGCTAAAGCCCGTTCAAGCACCAAGGACCAAATTCCCCGTGAAGGAATTGCTGTATGTGCTTGGACTGTCTATCGCATTCTGACGAAGACTTTGAGTCCAATCAAAGGCCACGACTCGAATGAAGAAGATGTCGTTGGCATCATGAAGAATCTGCCTTTCAACATCATTCATGGCGTTCCTGTCAACTACCATGATTTCGTCATGAGGACTCTGGCCAATGTTGCATTATCTCCATTTGAGTTGAAGCCTTACTCTCCCTGGATTATGAGATTCCTCAGAACAAGGTCTTCACTCAACTACAAGGCTGACTTTCAGAATCATCTCAGCTACTTACCCCCCATTGAAGTCCTCAAACGGACATTTTCCTCAGCTGATGAAAAGGGCAAGGCCACTACTGTTATTGATGAAGGCATTTGTCCATTGGATGGTCAGTTTCGCAAAGCTGCATCTTACTCCACCAATGATGACTCTGCCACTCATGACTCTGCCGTGAATGCTTCAAAGCAAAATCCTCAAGGCACAACTCCAAGGGTGATGACTGATCGTGAGCTTCTCCTCAGTCTTCACCAGAAGGTCGATTGCAACCACAAATGGATTAAGCGTCAGTTTGGTTCAATTCTTCACAACATGACTGCTACACACAATGCAGTGAAGAAAAACCATTACTACCTCCATGAAGTCTTCGGTCACACCTGGGTTGTTCTGTCACATCTTTATCGTGAAGAAGATCTGAAGCAAATGGGTCTCAAGCAGGACTTTGACTGGTCTCAACCACCAGCGAAGAAATTCAAGATGGTCAAAGTTCCCTCCTTGGTGGCCAGCTCATATTCTTCATCGCGTGACACGGATGAACATGAAAATTTGGACGACACTGCCGCAGGCCCTACTTCAACAACTGACACCAGCAACGCTGGCGCTCCTCCATCATCGTGATATTCTTCAGGGGCGTTAGTCCTCATTTTTCAATCCTTTTGGTCATTCGATGACAAAGGGGGAGAAATTTGAGTTAGTCTTCAAGCGGGTCTCTATATATGAGCGTTTTTTTGCTAAGTTACAACTCTCGTTATTTTGAAGACTTTGCTAGATCAAGTTGTAAACTTAAACCCGATGGTGGTCTGATACTTTTGCTATGTTCTTCTGCATGCTTATTCCTCATATATGTTAATGCACGCATGCTGAATTACACCAGTCACCATATTTCATCATGCATTTCAAATTCTTCATATTATATGTTAAATGCGTGTATGAATTACAAGATATAGGGGGAGATCTCCATGATTCTCCTCTTCAAGTGTGCATTGCTTCAAAAGCAAATTCCTCACTATGCACATCTTCAGGGGGAGTTCTTCTATATCTTGCAATCAAATTCCTCAACATCTATATTTACACTTCATATGTTTTATCCCCGTTGAAAACTTAACCTATATTGTCACCAATCACCAAAAAGGGGGAGATTGTAAGTGCATCTAGTGCCCCTTGTCGGTGTCAAAACTGGCGGATATCGGGTAGGGGGTCCTGAACTGTGCGTCTAGGATCGATGGTCATAGGAGACGGGGGACACAATGTTTACCCTGGTTCGGGCCCTCTCTATGGAGGTAATACCCTACTTCCTGCTTGATTGATCTTGATGAATATGAGTATTACAAGAGTTGATCTACCACGGGATCATAATGGCTAAACCCTAGAAGTCTAGCCTATGAGTATATGGTAATGAATCTCTCCTATCCGGACTATGCTCTCCGGTTTATATAGACACTGAAGAGATCTAGGGTTACATGGAGTCGGTTACATAGGAGGAAATATTCATAATCGGTCGCCTAGCTTGCCTTCCACGCCAAGTAGAGTCCAATCCGGACACGGGTATTGTCTTCGACCTTCGTATCTTCACAGCCCATCAGTCCGGCCCAACAGATAACAGGCCGGACGCCCGAGGACCCCTTAGTCCAAGACTCCCTCAATAGCCCCTGAACCTGGCTTCAATGACGAGGAGTCCGGCGTGCAGATTGTCTTCGGCATTGCAAGGTGGTTTCCCTTCTTCTGAACTCCTAAGATAGCCGTCGGATATGTTGATCGTATCCGGTCCTGTGTATATAATTACAGAAAATACAATACTCCACGAGTCCAATCTGCTGACAACTATTTATGACATTGTATCACGCCTGCCCGGTTATTATTTCCAACCGTTGGCTAGACCGTCGCCCCATGCCCCGGGAGGCGGTTTTATTGGCTCATCTTGTCAGAGCAGAGATCGTGTCCCCTTATTCACGGGATTTTCAATAATGTAGGCATGGGTAACCCAACTGTCCCCTGGGCACAACTCTTTGAGGATAGGTAAGTTTTAAGACCCAGGAGGGGATGTTCGATATTCAGGGCCTTTATATAGGGACCCAGACGCATCTTTCTCTTCTGTGCTTGCTTCTTTCTCAACCCCAGCCTCCTCGAGTTCCAATCACCACCAGCCCCAATCATGTCCGGGTCCAGCCGTTCAGGCTGGTGGGTGGCCTCTTCCGTCACGGAGGAGGACATTACAAAGCTCCACGTAGCGAGGTACCTGACCCCAGAAATCCTTCATCGGCTTCCTGCTGAGGGGCAGATTATTCCCACCCCCAAGTCCTGCGAGAGGGTAGTATTTGTGTCTCACTTCCTCCATGGGTTAGGGTTCGCGCTTAACCCCTTCGTCCAGGGGCTCATGTTCTACTATGGGCTAGATTTTCACGATCTGGCCCCGGACTCTTTTCTCCTCATCTCGACATTCGTCGTCACGTGTGAGGCCTTTCTCCGGACTCCTCCGCACTTTGGCTTGTGGCTCAAGACCTTCGATGTGAGACCGCAGGTGATGGAGAAGGAGCAGGCGGAGTGTGGCAGCGTTGTAATAAGCAAGCTTGCCAGTGCGGTTTGGTTTGAGGGATCCTTTGCCGAGTCTTCTGAATTATGGCAGCGGGGGTGGTTTTATGCTAACGAGCCGCGGGGCTCCAAATGGGTGGCTACGCCTGCGTTCCGACCCGGCCCTCCAGCCCAGCTTGCTTCATGGATCAACAAGGGATCGGACCGGGGATCCGTTAATGAGGTACAGACTCTGCAAGGCTGCATCCGAAGCCTTACCGAGAAGGGCATCGATCTTGTGAACGTCGTTCAAGTAATGCTGGTCTGCCAGATCCTGCCGTGTCAATGGCGGCCCCTCCGTATGTGGGAGTTCAATCCAGAAGGGCAGCGGACTCTTCAGCACTTCTTCAGTGCTACGCATGAAGGAATGTGGAAATTATATTTCGGGGAGTGAGAGTAATGGCCGGACACCACCGAAGACGTCAGCCTCGACTGCAATCATCCAGACACTCCGGTAAGTATTCAATCATCATACACCTTTCATCCAAGCATCCCTTAAAAAGACACTGAGCAACTCGTCCTTATACAGGACTAGATAAAGAAAGCGGTGCTAATCTGGTGTTCGGCGCCCCTTCCCGAAGACCCTGCTTCTGCCCTACTGACGCGGATGTTGACTCCGACACCGTACTTGGTGTCTGCAGAGGGGGGTGAGAGCAGGGAGCCCAAAGGCGATGCCCATCCTGAGGGCGATTTAGGCTCTATGTTTGGGAAAACCGAAACCCTTTTGCCCAGGTGCAAAGGTGTGGAGGGAGGACTTCATGCCAAGAAGAGGGCTGCTTCTGGAGGTCAAGAGGGGAAACCTTCCAAGAAAAGGAAGTTGCCATCGTCGGGCGGCTTGGGCCGGGCAAGCGATGCCGTCGTAGAGCTTGATGATCATGACGACGAACCTCCGTCCAGACCATAAGTGAAGCAGGGCACTTTAACCGTACCTCATTCTTTTCCTTATTACTGAAATAATCCTCCGACATGCGTGCACCCTCGCAGGTTAACACCTGGTGTTTCTCAATCATCCTCCTCCTCGTGAGACCTTCTTCCGGAGATGATGGAGAGTGTCATGCCTTCTCCGGCCTCTTCGCCCAACAGGGTGGATAATCTCAAGGTGTCATCCAAGAGGGCTTCGCCCAACCAGCAGGTAGCGCAGGAAATGAGGAAGGAGGTACCTGAAGGTGGTGCCTCTGTCACTCAGGGTTCGGGGATCAAGAATGACGACCTCGAACTGTCCGGTTTACAGCCAGAGACAATGCTGGAGGCGGGTAAGCAAATTCCTTCAAAGGGATGTCGTGCTTCGGCAGCGGTGTCCGAAGACCTAGGAGTGCCGGAGACGCTGACGGACATGCTGCAACGAGCGTCCGTTTCAGAGGAGCACCATGCCTTAATGAGTATGGTGGTCGAAAAGGTTTTATCTACGAAGAGCGGGTTGAATGAGGCCTTTACGAGCCTTCTGAGGGGTTTTGAGGTTTGTGATGTAATGTTGTCAATTGGATAATATTGACAGAATGCACCTATTGTATATGAAGTAGCCCCTGAGACTCGGATAGCCTTCCAAAGGAGGCGATCAGAGGATCGGGAAGATATTTTCAGGTGCTAACCTAGGTTTAATTTGGAATGCAGGCTGTCTCCCCTCCCACCACTGCCCGAAATTTGGAGGTGACCGGACTGCAGTGAAAGCTGGATATTGCGGAGGATGACATAGCTTTGATCAACAGGCGTCTTGACGACTCGCAAGGTATATATTTCGAGTATTTCTTACACCAATGTGCTTGTAATTTAAGCCTGACTCTAAAAAGAGTTTGGTACGAAATGTGCATCAATGCAGATGGTGCTGCCGCCGTGGAAGCCCTTCGGGCGGAGCTAGCCCAGGCCAAGGAGCAGGCCCGGTTTAGTAATGTGGTTGCCGAAAAGGCATCGGCTCAATTGAAGGCCGAACAAGCTACGCGGCGTCAAGACAAGGAGATGATATCCACCATGGCACGCGAGTTAGAAAATGCGGCTAGCCGCTATAAACTTCTTGAGAAGGAAAATGAAGCCAAAACGGCTGAACTTGACAAGGCCTTATGAGATGCGAGAGAAGCGCGGTCTGAATCTAGAGCAGCCCATGAGGAGATCCGGCAAGCTGGGGAAATTGTGGCTGGCAAGCCCTTTTTGCTACAGGCTAGGTTTGGCGATCCGATCTATGCTCAGCTTAACCAAGTATTGAGTTCTCCAGACAATTTTTTAGATTTGTCGAAGAGTTCTTCCGATGCGGCGCAGTTTTATCAGGTGCAAGAGCGGAGAAGCTTTTTTGGTCACAATTTGGCGCATCGAAGCGCCCTCTGTTGCTTAATGAACAGATGTCCCAGTGGGCCGAGCTGCATAGGATATCCGGCGCAGCCATGAAGGACGTCATAGTCCGGTTGTAGCCGACTGAACCTGTTCCGAGTAGTTACTTTGGCCTGGTGCAGCGGCTTGCTGTCGCGGTGCCATGTATCGATGCTATGAAGCGGTCGGCGTGCATTGAAGGTGCACGAATGGCCTTCGCCCATGTCAAGACATTCTAGGGGAAGATGAAGGCCACCGACATTGCGACGAAGAGTCCACCCAAAGGCAAGGACCGTCCGGAACCGGAGCGTTATTTTGAGGACGTTCTGGAGGCCGCCCGCTTGATAGAGGGTCAATTCTCGAAAAACATATTGTTCGAGTGATGTGTACAAGGGTTGGAATAGACAACTTTATAGTTAATCTAGTTTTATGTTTTGCTCGAGAGCTTGTATTCCTCCTGTACGACCGTTTTAATATAAATTGAAAGTTTTCCAGTCGTCGGCTTCAGCTCCCTCATAGGAAATACAGGGGTGTTCGGAAAGGTATTGAATCACTCTTTATCCAACGTCTTGGTCCAGAAAGGATGTGATAATGCGGCAAAACAGGCAATCGGACTATAGGGCGTTAACACTTTCACTTAGCCATAGGAGTTTTATGGTGGGGCTACGACATAGCCCCTGGTATGTCTGTGGCATATCCTAATATTGTGACTTACATGATTTGATTTGAAAAAGATGCTTTGTATAACATGGAGAACCGCTAAGGATTCGAATAAGTCGTCAAGTGGTTGACCAGCTCTCGGCGCATCATGACAGTCAGTTTTCGGCTTTCTCTACTGACGCGCTCATCCGGTCAAAGCCAGGGCACAATTGCAGTAGTTCTCCCTTTACTACCCTAGCCGATATAGCGGAACGTAGGGTAGCAAGCACAGGAGCCGGGCAACCCAACTATTGACCAAAGACAATGATTCGGAGCTGATGCATATAAGGCCAAACTTGCGACGCCGAAGTGCGCTATAGAGTTGTTTGGACTTTTACTGGTGACTCATTTGTTCCCATACCAAGCCCCTGGCAAGTTATGCCGAGGTGCGTCTTGTAACACAGCCGATGCGGCCGTACTCATTGTATGAAGAGTATTTAAGATTTGCTCGGAGAAAGTTTACTGGGATTGGAGCAATATGCCAGTGATAAATTCATATATATATATATATAAAGAAGAACCACAACCCGGCTATTTGACATGCTTGGGGTCGGGAACGGAGGAAAAGGGCATAGTACAGGCTCAAAATGACGATGCCGTCTACAAAAAGCTATTTTGGACCTCCTGTCGCACGTCTGCACCGCCCGTCCTCTTGGAGGGGAGTTCTTAACGAAAGTAGCCCCTGAGGTGAGTGCACGGGTCCGAACTCCGATAGAGTCTGACTAGATGTTGTCCTGATGGTCACCTGCTTTTAAGAGATAATAAACAAAAATTTGTAAAACAGATAAAAAACATTACGGGAATGTTTCCAGGGTTGCCCATATTGTGCTTCCGCCAGTGCCCATGGTATCTTGAGCGCATAGTGATGCATGTGTGGTGTGAATCTTACCGGTATAGCTGGTGGGTGGCGGAAGCCGAACTGCTACTTCCGTTCCGGGAGTGGTCGAACTTCGGAGGGAAACTGTTTCTGGTCCCTGGTGTTCGGCTGGCGAGCCGCTACGTTGTCTTTATCGCCTGGTGGCCTCCTCCCATTGTGTTCGGCGTTAAGCTTGCCTGCCTGCTTAAAGACCCAGTAGTTTCTGTTGGTGTGATTAGCTGGCTTATCAAGGTGGCCGTGAATTTGACAAGGTCGGTCTAATATCCTATCGAGGGTGGATGGTCCATCCTGGTTTGCCTTAAATGGATTCTTCCATTGACCGGTTTTCGTATTGTGAAATCGGGCGTTGACCGCGGTGTCGCGTAATCTTTCACTATTGCTGCGACTGTTATGTTCGTTTAGTCATGGCTTGCCGTTGCCGTCTCGGATTTCGGAAGTGCCCGGGTCGTTGGCGTTGTTGCTTTTACGAGCGAGCCAGTTGTCTTCTCCCGCACAAAAGCGAGTCATTAGAGCGGTAAGGGCTGTCATGGATTTAGGTGCTTCCTGGCCGAGGTGACGTGCTAGCCATTCGTCCCAGACGCTATATTTGAAGGCCGCAAGGGCTTCCGCGTCCGGACAGTCGACAATTTGGTTCTTTTTGACTAAGAACCTAGTCTAGAGTTCCCTGGCTGACTCGCCGGGCTGTTGGACAATATGACTTAAGTCATCGGCATCTGATGGCCGGACATATGTTCCTTGGAAGTTGTCATGAAAGGCGTCTTCCAAATCTTCCTAGCTGCCAACAAAATTTTCTGGCAAACTGTTTAGCCAGTACCGCGCTGGCCCCTTAAGCTTGAGAGGTAGGTATTTAATGGCATGAAGGTCGTCTCCGCGAGCCAGGTGGATATGGAGGAGGTAGTCCTCAATCCATACTGCGGGATCTGCTGTTCCATCGTATGATGCGATGTTGATGGGTTTAAACCCGTCTGGAAATTCGTGCTCCATTACCTCGTTGGTGAAGCAAAGAGGGTGTGCGGCTCCTCTATGTTGGGCCACACAGTGAAGCACCTCTGGCGGACTCTGCTTACGGTTTTCAGACCGAGCGTGCTCGGGTCTGTTGTGTCCGAATAGATAACCGTTATTACTGGCCGGGGCATGTCTCCGCGATCTGTGTGTTGATTTTGTTTGTCATGTTCTACCCTCCAGGTCTTGTTGGATGTCGCGAGTGTTCCCCCGAGCTTCTTTATTCTTGTTTGGATGGTCGGATGGGTTGGTATGGTTTTCTGCTTGGGCTGCTGCTTTGTTCGGACCGAACTGTGATCGGCCTACCGGCTTATTCAATGGTGGTGTGGGCTCCAACGCCTTGCCATCATATTGAGGGAGCCACCTACAGCTGTGGTGGCTTTTGTCTGGGCTACTAAGGCTGTATTCTTTGGTGGCCAGGACCTCGGTCCATTTGTCATTGAGCAGATCTTGGCTTGCTTGAAGCTGCAGCTGCTTTATTCTTAGATTCCTTGCCGTGGCTATTAGCCGGCGTTTGAAGTGCTCCTGCTCGAGAGGTTCCTCAGGCATGATGAATTCCTCGTTGCCGAGGCTCTCCTCTTCCTTGGAGAGCGGGAGATAATTACTATCCTCTGAGTCTCCGGATATGACTTGTTCATCAGGGCTATCTTGCCCGCTTTCCTGGTCCTCCTGTTCGAATCCTGTCTCGACAGGGCCATCGTTGTCCGGAGTATTGTCACCTCCGGTGCTAGTATTGTTTTCTCTTGAGTGACGTGACTGAGAGTGGCACCGGGGGCGCAGGTGTTCGGACTGTGTACCAGGAGGCTTATCCTAGACTGGATCCTCCTTGTCATCGTCGAGATCGTCGTTGGGTGTGTCTACCATGCACACGTCATACCAGGAAGTGGTCGCCCCGCATCTAGCGGATAGTAAGCTCTGGCCTTGCCCCTCATCGTTGTCGATGTCTTCGGCGGAGAGGCCAGATGTGTTGGTTGGGTCTTCGATGGTGGCTATGAAGTGGGTGGCGGGTGGGAAGCAAAATTCTCCATCATCCGCCGTAAGGTCGAACCGGACATAGTTCGGCGACGAGCCATCTGCTAGGGATAGGTTTTTTAGTGAGCTTAGTAGATCGCCCATAGGCGAGTGCTGAAAGACATTTGCGGTGCTGAACCTAAATATCAATAAACAATCGAGTTCGGTATCCGCGAGCTCACAGGATTCAGAACTTGATATCGGAGACGAGTCCGGGGTTCCGTTGATGCAGGTATCATATGAAGTGGGATCTGTGCACGGATCCAACACCGCGGACTCGGTAGCCCCCATGACGGGGTTGAGTCTCCCATCTTCGGATGTCTTGACCTACTCCGGATCTAAGGCCGGAGTTGTTACAGGAGCTATCTCCTGGATGCGGCCCGATGACAGGTTTAAGCCATGTTCATTGGGGCGAAGGGGAGCGGTTTCTGCGGTCTCGAATCTGTCGAAGATCAAGTCTCCATGGATGTCCGCAACGTAGTTCGGGCTTCTGAATCTGACCTGATGGCCAGGGGCATAGCTATCGATCTGCTCCAGATGGCCAAGCGAGTTGGCCCACAGTGCGAAGCCGCCGAATACGAAGATCTATCCGGGGAGGAAGGTTTCTCCCTGGACCACGCCATTACCGACGATCGAAGGAGCCATCGAACCTTTTGTTGACAGCACAGTGGAACTCTCAATGAAAGCACCAATGTCGGTGTCAAAACCGGCGGATCTCGGGTAGGGGGTCCCGAACTGTGTGTCTAGGATCGATGGTAACAGGAGACAGGGGACACAATGTTTACCCAGGTTCGGGCCCTCTCTATGGAGGTAATACCCTACTTCCTGCTTGATTGATCTTGATGAATATGAGTGTTACAAGAGTTGATCTACCATGAGATCGTAATGGCTAAACCTTAGAAGTCTAGCCTATGAGTATATGGTAATGAATCTGTCCTACCCGGACTATGCTCTCCGGTTTATATAGACACCGGAGAGATCTAGGATTACATGGAGTCGGTTACATAGGAGGAAATCTTCATAATCGGTCGCCTAGCTTGCCTTCCACGCCAAGTAGAGTCCAATCCGGACACGGGTATTGTCTTCGACCTTCGTATCTTCACAGCCCATCAGTCCGACCCAACAGATAACAGGCCGGACGCCCGAGGACCCCTTAGTCCAGGACTCCCTCAGTAGCCCTTGAACCTGGCTTCAATGACGAGGAGTCCGGCGCGCAGATTGTCTTCGGCATTGCAAGGCGGGTTCCCTTCTTCTGAACTCCTAAGATAGCCTTCGGATATGTTGATCATATCCGGTCCTGTGTATATAATTGCAGAAAATACAATACTCCACGAGTCCAATCTGCTGACAACTGTTTATGACATTGTATCACGCCTGCCCGGTTATTATTTCCAACCGTTGGCTAGACCGTCGCCCCATGCCCCGGGAGGCGGTTTTATTGGCTCGTCTTGTCAGAGTAGAGATCGTGTCCCCTTATTCACGGGATTTTCAATAATGTAGGCATGGGTAACCCAACTGTCCCCTGGGCACAACTCTTTGAGGATAGGTAAGTTTTAAGACCCAGGAGGGGACGTTCGATATTCAGGGCCTTTATATAGGGACCCAGACGCATCTTTCTCTTCCGCGCTTGCTTCTTTCTCAACCCCAGCCTCCTCGAGTTCCAATCACCACCAGCCCCAATCTTGTCCGGGTCCAGTCGTTCAGGCCGGTGGGTGGCCTCTTTCGTCACGGAGGAGGACATTACAAAGCTCCGCGTAGCGAGGTACCTGACCCTAGAAATCCTTCATCGGCTTCCTGCTGAGGGGCAGATTATTCCCACCCCCAAGTCCGGCGAGAGGGCAGTATTTGTGTCTCACTTCCTCCATGGCTTAGGGTTCACGCTTAACCCCTCCGTCCGGGGGCTCATGTTCTACTATGGGCTAGATTTTCACGATCTGGCCCCGAACTCTTTTCTCCTCATCTTGACATTCATCGTCACGTGTGAGGCCTTTCTCCGGACTCCTCCGCACTTTGGCTTGTGGCTCAAGACCTTCAATGTGAGACCGCGGGTGATGGAGAAGGAGCAGGCAGAGTGTGGCAGCGTTGTAATAAGCAAGCTTGCTAGCGCGGTTTGGTTTGAGGGATCCTTCGCTGAGTCTTCCGAATTATGGCAGCGGGGGTGGATTTATGTTAACAAGCCGCGGGGCTCCAAATGGGTGGCTACGCATACGTTCCGACCCGGCCCTCCAACTCAGCTTGCTTCATGGATCAACAAGGGATCGGACTGGGGATCTGTTAATGAGGTGCAGACTCTGCAAGGCCGTATCCGAAGCCTTACCCGGAAGGGCATCGATCTTGTGAACGTCGTTCAAGTAATGCTGGTCCGCCGGATCCTGCCATGTCAATGGCGGCCTCTCCGTATGTGGGAGTTCAATCCAGAAGGGCGGTAGACTCTTCAACACTTCTTCGGTGCTACGCATGAAGGAATGTGGAAATTATATTTCGGGGAGCGAGAGCAATGGCCGGACACCACCGAAGACTTCGGCCTCGACTGCAATCATCCGAATTCTCCGGTAAGTATTCAATCGTCGTCCACCTTTCATCCAAGCATCCCTTGACAAGACACTAACCAACTCGTCCTTATACATGACTGGATAAAGAAAGCGGTGCTAATCTGGTGTCCTGCGCCCCTTCCCGAAGACCCTGTGTCCGCCCTACTGACGCGGATGTTGACTCCGACACCGTACTTAGTGTCTACAGAGGAGGGTGAGACAGGGAGCCCAGAGGCGATGCCCATCCTGAGGGTGATTTAGGCTCTATGTTCGGGGAAAACGAAACCCTTTTGCCCAGGAGCAAAGGTGTGGAGGGAGCACTTCATGGCAAGAAGAGGGCTGCTTCTGGAGGTCAAGAGGGGAAACCTTCCAAGAAAGGGAAGTTGCCATCGTCGAGCGGCTTGGGCTGGGCGAGCGATGCCGTCGTAGAGCTTGATGATGATGAGGACGAACCTCCGGCCAGACCGTAAGTGAAGTAGGGCACTTTAACCGCACCTCATTCTTTTCCTTATTACTGAAATAATCCTCCGACATGCGTGCACCCTCGCAGGTTAACACCTGGTATTTCTCAATCGTCGTCCTCCTTGAGAGACCTTCTTCCGGAGATGATGGAGAGTGACACGCCTTCTCCGGCCTCTTCGCCCAACAGGGCGGATAATCTCGAGGTGTCGTCCCAGAGGGCTCCACCCAACCAGTAGGTAGCGCAGGAAACGAGGAAGGAGGTACCTGAAGGTGGTGCCTCTGTCATTCAAGGTTCAGGGATCAAGAATGACGGCTCCGAACTGTTCGGTTTACCGCCAGAGACAATGCTGGAGGCGGGTAAGCGAATTCCTTCAAAGGGATGTCGTGCTCCGGCAGCGGTGTCCGAAGACCCAGGAGTGCTGGAGACGCTGATGGACATGCTGCGACGAGCGTCTATTTTAGAGGAGCACCGTGCCTTAATGAGTACGGTGGTCAAAAAGGTTTTATCCGTGAAGAGCGGGTTGAATGAGGCCTTTACGAGCCTTCTGAGGGGTTTTGAGGTTTGTGACATAATGTTGTCAATTGGATAATATTGACAGAATGCACTTGTTGTATATGAAGTAGCCCCTAAGACTCGGATCGCCTTCCAAAGGAGGCGATTGGAGGATCGAAAAGATATTTTCAGCTGCTAACCTAGGTTTAGTTTGGAATGCAGGCTGTCTCCCCTCCCACCACTGCCCGAAATTCGGAGGTGACCGAACTGCAGCGAAAGCTGGATATTGCGGAGGATGACATAGCTTTGATCAACAGGCATCTTGATGACTCGCAAGGTATATATTTCGAGTATTTCTTACACCATTTTGCTTGTAATTTAAGCCTGACTATGAAAAGAGTGTGGTATGAAATGTGCATGAATGTAGATGGTGCTGCCGCCATGGAAGCCCTTCGGGCGGAGCTAGCCCATGCCAAGGAGCAGGCCTGGTTTAGTAATGCGGCTGCTAAAAAGGCATCGGCTGAATTGAAGGCCGAACAAGCCGCGCGACATCAAGACAAGGAGACGATATCCACCATGGCGCGTGAGTTAGAAAATGCGGCTAGCCGCTATAAACTTCTTGAGAAGGAAAATGAAGCCAAAATGGCTGAACTTGACAAGGACTTACGAGAGGCAAGAGAAGCGCGGTTTGAATCTAGAGCAGCCCGTGAGGAGATCCGCAAGCTGGGGAAATTGTGGCTGGCAAGCCCTTTTTGCTACAGGCTAGGTTCGGTGATCCGAACTATGCTTAGCCTAACCAAGTATGGAGTTCTCCGGACAATTTTTTAGATTTGTCGAAGAGTTCTTTCGATGCGGCGCAATTTTATCAGGCGCAAGAGGGGCATGCAACGAAGAAGCTTTTTTGCTCACAATTTGGCACATCGAAGCGTCCTCTGTTGCTTAATGAACAGATGTCCCAGTGGGCCGAGCTGCATAGGATATCCGGCGCGGCCATGAAGGACGTCATAGTCTGGTTGTGGCCGACTGAACCTGTTCCGAGTAGTTACTTTGGCCTGGTGCAGCGGCTTGCTGTCGCAGTGCCACGTATCGACGCTGTGAAGCGGTCGGCGTGCATTGAAGGTGCACAAATGGCCTTCGCTCATGTCAAGACATTCTGGGAAAGATGAAGGCCACCGACATTGCGATGAAGAGTCCACCCAAAGGCAAAGACCGTCCGGAACCGGAGCGTTATTTTGAGGACGTTCAGGAGGCCGCCTGCTTGATAGAGGGTCATTGCTCGAAAAACATAATGTTCAAGAGATGTGTACAAGGGTTGTAACAGAATACTTTATAGTTAATCTAGTTTTATGTTTTGCTCGAGACCTTGTATTCCTCCTGTGTGGCCATTTTAATATAAATTGAAAGTTTTCTAGTCGTCGGCTTCAGCCCCCTTGTAGGAAATATGGGGGTGTTCGGAAAGGCATTGAATCACTCTTTATCCAACGTCTTGGTCTAGAAAGGAGGTGATAATGCAGTGAACCAGGCAATCGGACTATAGGGCATTAACACTTTCACTTAGCCATAGGAGTTTTATTGTGGGGCTACGACATAGCCCCCGGTATGTATGCGTCGTATCCTAATATTGTGCCTTACATGATTTGATCTGAAAAAGATCCTTCGTATAACACGGAGAATCGCTAAGGATTCGAATAAGTCGTCAAGTGGTTGACCAGCTCTCGCCGCATCATGACAGTCAGTTTTCAGCTTTCTCTACTGAGGCATTCATCCGGTCAAAGCCAGGGCACAATCACAGTAGTTCTCCCTTTACTACCCTAGTCGATAGAGCAAAACATAGGGTAGCAAGCACAGGAGCCGGGCAACCCAACTATTGACCAAAGACAATGATTCGGAGCTGATGCATATAAGGCCAAACTTGCGACGCCGAAGTGCGCTATAGAGTTGTTCAGATTTTTACTGGCGACTCATTTGTTCCCATACCAAGCCCCTGGCAAGTTATGCCAAGGTGCGTCTTGTAACACAGCCGATGCGGCCGTACTCATTGTATGAAGAGTATTTAAGATTTGCTCGGAGAAAGTTTACTGGGAGTGGAGCAATATGCCAGTGATAAATTCATATATATATATATAAAGAAGAACCACAACCCGGCTATTTGACATGCTCGGGGTCGGGAACAGAGGAAAAGGGCGTAGTACAGGCTCAAAATGACGAGTGTGGTCTACAAAAAGCTATTTTGGACCTCCTGTCGCATGTCTGCGCCGCCCGTCCTCTGGGAGGGTTGTTCTTAATGAAAGTAGCCCCTGAGGTGAGTGCACGGGCCCGAACTCCGATAGAGTCCGACTAGATGTTGTCCTGATGGTCACCTGCTTTTAAGAGATAATAAAGAAAAATATGTAAAACAGATAAAAAACGTTACGGGAATGTTTCCAGGGTTGCCCGTATTGTGCTTCCGCCAGTGCCCATGGTATCTTGAGCGCATAGTGATGCATGCGTGGTGTGAATCTTGCCGGTATAGCTGGTGGGTGGCGGAAGCCGAACTGCTACTTCTGTTCCGGGAGTGGTCGAACTTCGGAGGGAAACTGTTTCTGGCCCCCGGTGTTCGGTTGGCGAGCCGCTCCGTCGTCTTTATCGCCTGGTGGCCTCCTCCCATTGTGTTCGGCGTTAAGCTTGCCTACCTGCTTAAAGACCCAACAGTTTCTGTTGGTGTGATTAGCTGGCTTATCAGGGTGGACGTGAATTTGACAAGGTTGGTCCAATATCCCGTCGAGGGTGAATGGTCCATCCTGGTTTGCCTTAAATGGATTCTTCCGT
Source organism: Triticum urartu (assembly GCF_003073215.2). Taxonomy (NCBI): domain Eukaryota; kingdom Viridiplantae; phylum Streptophyta; class Magnoliopsida; order Poales; family Poaceae; genus Triticum; species Triticum urartu. Next base: position 119,862,540 of record NC_053027.1, read on the forward strand.
TGACCGGTTTTTGGATTGTGAAATCCGGCGTTGACCGCTATGTCGCATAATCTTTCACTAATGCTGACTATTATGTTCGTTTAGTCGTGGCTTGCCGTTGCCGTCTCGGATTTCGGAAGTGCCCGAGTCGCTGGTGTTGTTGCTTTTACGAGTGAGCCAGTTGTCTTCTCCCACACAAAAGCGAGTCATTAGAGCGGTAAGGGCTGTCATGGATTTAGGTCCTTCCTGGCCGAGGTGACATGCTAGCCATTCGTCCCGGACGCTATATTTGAAGGCCGCAAGGGCTTTCGCATCCGGACAGTCGACAATTTGGTTCTTTTTGACTAAGAACCTAGTCCAGAGTTCCCTGGCTGACTCGCCGGGCTGTTGGACAATATGTATTAAGTCATCGGCATCTGATGGCCGGACATATGTTCCTTGGAAGTTGTCACGAAAGGCGTCTTCCAAATCTTCCCAGCTGCCAATAGAATTGTCTAGCAAACTGTTTAGCCAGTACCGCGCTGGCCCCTTAAGCTTGAGAGGTAGGTATTTAATGGCATGAAGTTCGTATCCGCGAGCCAGGTGGATATGGAGGAGGTAATCCTCAATCCATACTGCGGGATCTGTTGTTCCATCGTATGATGCGATGTTGATGGGTTTAAACCCGTCTGGAAATTCGTGCTCCATTACCTCGTTGGTGAAGCAAAGAGGGTGTGCAGCTCCTCTATGTTGGGCCACACTGTGAAGCACCTCCGACGGACTCCGCTTACAGTTTTTGGACCGAGCATGCTCGGGTCTGTTGTGTCCAAATAGATAACCGTTATTACTGGCCGGGGCATGTCTCCGCGATCTGTGTGTTGATTTCGTGTGTCCTCTCTACCCTCCAGGTCTTGTTGGATGTCGCGAGTGTTCCCCCGAGCTTCTTTGTTCTTGTTTGGACGGCTGGATGGGTTGGTATGGTGCTCTGCTTGGGCTACTGCTTTGTCCGGACCGAACTGTGATCGGCCTACCGGCTTATTCAATGGTGGTGTTGGCTCCAACGCCTTGCCATCGTATTGAGGGAGCCACCTATAGTTGTGGTGGCTTTTGTCTGGGCCTCTAAGGCCATATTCTTCGGCGGCCAGGACCTCGGTCCATTTGTCATTGAGCATATCTTGGCTTGCTTGAAGCTGCAACTGCTTTATTCTTAGATTCCTTGCCGTGGCTATTAGCCGGCGTTTGAAGTGCTCCTGCTCGAGAGGTTCCTCAGGCACGATGAATTCCTCGTTGCCGAGGCTCTCCTCTTTCTTGGAGAGTGGGAGATAATTACTATCCTCCGAGTCTCCGGATATGACTTGTTCATCAGGGCTATCTTGCCCGCTTTCCTGGTCCTCCTGTTCGGATCCTGCCTCGACGGGGCCGTTGTTTCCCGGAGTATTGTCACCTCCGATGCTAGTACTGTTTTCTCTTGAGTGACGTGACCAAGAGTTGCGCCTGGGGCGCAGGTGTTCGGACTGTGTACTAGGAGGCTTATCCTTGACTGGATCCTGCTTTTCATCGTCGAGATTGTCATTGGGTGTGTCTACCATGCACACGTCATACCAGGAAGTGGTCGCCCTGCGTCTAGCGGATAGTAAGCTCTGGCCTTGCCCCTCATCGTCGTTGATGTCTTCGGCGCAGAGGCCAGGTGTGTTGGTTGGGTCTTCGACGGTGGCTATGAAGTGGGTGGCGGGTGGGAAGCAAAATTCTCCATCATCCGCCGTAAGGTCGAACCGGACATAGTTCGGCGATGAGCCATCTGCCAGGGATAGGTTTTTTAGTGAGCTTAGTAGATCGCCCATAGGCGAGTGCTGAAAGACATCTGCGGCGCTGAACCTGAATATCGATAAATGATCGAGTTCAGTATCCGCGTGTCGGATGTGGGGTTCCGGCAAACCCTTAAGGTTCGAACACCGGGGTGCGCGCGAAGTCTTTCCCTCCTACCGATCCACGCTCTAGCTCTCTAAGATCTTGCGGACGAACTCGACGAACTCACAACACAGAAAGACACAGGGTTTATACTGGTTCGGGCCACCGTTGTGGTGCAATACCCTACTCTAGTGTGGTGGTGGTGGATTGCCTCTTGGGCTGATGATGAACAGTACAAGGAAAGAACAGCCTCCTGAGGTTGAGGTGTTCTTGTGTGTATGAACTTGTGGTGCGTGGATCCGATCCCAGTTTAACCTCTTGCCTCTACTGTGGTGGCTAGTCCTATTTATAGAGGCCCTGGCCCTCTTCCCAAATATTGAGCGGGAAGGGAGCCAACAACGGCGGGCAAATTTAAAGGGGGACAACTAGTACAAGCTATCCTGACAAAAGCGGTCTTCGCCTGTGAAAAGCTCTGGGGTGACGCTGTCTTGGGCTCCACGATGACCTCCGCCTTGCCGTCCTCCTGGTCTTGGTCTCGTTGCACCAATATAGCAACCTTTGCCTGATGCCTCGGCACTCTTCGCCTGCGGTGGCCTCCTTAGCACCAAAGAGGAAATAAGGACGCTGCGCGCGCCGGTGCCCGCCTGGCACCCGCCTGGCACCGTTCGTCATGGGTCACATCACGAGAGCCTCGTGAGGTTTGCCCCGCCTTGATATCCATGCTCCTCGTGAGCCTGCCTGGCTAGGCCACACGAGAGGAGGTCTTGCATCGTCCGCCTGGTGAGGCTTGGACCCTCGCGAGGGTGTTGGATGCCTTGTTGACAAAGATGGGCCGTACGGCCTGCTGCTTCGCCACGCCGTTGGCCGCAGGCAGGGAAGTCTAGGGACCCCCGTTCCCAGAACGCCGACAGTAGCCCCCGGGCCCAAGGTGGGCTCGGGCTTGGCTTCGCGGCAAAGCCAAGGGTCAAGTTCGGAGCACCGCGGCCCCAAAAGCCTGCGGCCTCGGTCGACGCATGGCGGTTGATTGGACGTGGGCGCCTCCGCTTTCCCACCCCGCCTCGACAACTGCATGACTTGACAAGTCCCTGCGACATGCAAGGAAAACCACCATTACCTGCGATCGTGGGAGACGCCGGTTGGCCTTCTCTTGCTATAAATGGGGAGGGGGTGGAGCCCCCGTTGCCCATTTCTTCCTCGCTTGCTTGCTTCTCTGCTCCATTGCTTGCATCGCTGACAATAATGGTGCCCATCAGAAGGTTTTCCGCCGAAGAGAAAGGGAAAGCTCCCCGTGACGATCCGGGGCCACTTCCGCCGAAGAAGAGGTCAATCCATCGCCGTGACGAAGCGGCGATGCAAGTGGTGACGAGGCCTTGGTGCGAGCGGCCTCCTCTGGGGTACCCGCTACCCTTGTACGCCCGAGCTGAGGGCTCGGGAGGTAGGAGCGACGAGCAGCACCGCCCATGCTGCGTCCAGGGTTGCCGCGCCACGGTGCCGCGTGCCGTTGCCCCTGGGGTCCATGCCGCTGACTCCTCGCGCGAGTTGGTGCTATGGGCGCCGATGCCACCAAGCTCCTAGATCTGCTTCCCACGGTTCTTCTCCGACGCGATGCCGCTGAGGGGGCACTCGAGCTCTGGCTGCAGCATGCTGACTGCAGTGCTCCGGCGACCGGAGCAGAGATCGAAGTGGTCCCCACCGGCAAGATCTTCATGACTCGCGGCTGGGGCGAGGTCGCGCGGGTCTGCCGTGCGAGGGGATCCTTCACGATCCACTTCGAGTACGATGGCGCCTCCACGCTCTTCTTCAAGGTCTTCGACGCCGAGGGCCGCTTCCTGGAGTGCTGCCCTGGAGAGGAGCGCCAGGCTGTCGCGCGCTCCGATTGCAGCTGCTCCAACAGCAGCAGCAGTTCTTGGGAGTCCGGCAGCTCTCCCGAGCTTTACGATACTCCGAAGACGAGCGACGATAGCTACGTCCCCCCGAGCTCTCGCCGCGCTCGGAGCAGGGCTGCGGCTTCCGGCCGTCGCCGCCGCTGATCTGGATGGGGTTGGCACCGGCCTCCCGTGGCCCACTGTTGACGATGGCATCTGCCACAGAAGGGTGTAGATAGGATTCCCCTTAGCATGACCTTTTGTTTCCTGCGAAGGATCATGAATCACCCCGTGGGGGCATGTAAGGGTCTGTAATGCCTTTGGTGCTTACCTTCCTTGTTATGAAAACTTGGTGAGTGCATGTCCCGTTAAGGCTTGGTCCCCCCTTTCTTTCCTCGCGATGGCTTGTCGCTCTACGCTAACAGGTCCCAGTCCCCAGGTAGGCTACAACCATCGCTGGTATGCCAGATCACATGCCGTGGTCAAGGCCAGGAGGTGTGCGGCCCGAGGTCCAGTAAGAGCCCCTGAGGCGCGATGCTCAGGAGGTCCCCCTTAGCGCTCAAGCAGCCATGGTAAGGCAAGAAAGGAAAATGACTTGGCCGCAACGGGGCTGCCGCATGGCGTAAGTGACCATTAGGCCCAGATATTTAGCTGATCCTAGGGAGAAACTTATCTTGCTGACTTCGCGACGATTCCTGATGTCGCGCTTGGGATGTGCGCCAACTCGTGCGGTATAGCCAGGTCGGCCCATTCGAGTTCCCCCCCTCATGCTCTCCTTAGTGCTCCACGTCCTCAGGTCCTGGCCCTCGAGCGAGCTCAGCCGCCGCCGGTATGCCAGGTCGCGATGCCGTGGTCAAGGCCAGGGGGTGAGGGCTGGAGAGCCAGTAAGAGCTCCTAAGTCGCGATGCTCAGGAGCCCCCCTTTTAACGCGCAAGCGAATTGCACAAGGGAAAAAGGGACTCACGGTGCCGCCTGCTATCCTTCCCTCGGGATCCCTGTGAGCAGGCACAAGAAGAACATGGTTTGCTGTTACATCTATTAGCCTGCCGCTGGTTGCTCTGGGTGAGGTGAAGGCACCGAGGGCCTGGTGAAGTGATGTGCATGGCGCGTGCCGCGAGCCAGAGCTCGACCACTCAGATTTGTCGGTCGTGGCAAGGATGGACCCATGCACCAGCGCCGTGCCTGTGTGAAGGCCCCGGGGGAGGCGATGATTGAGCAGGCGACAGCCGTTGGCACTTTAAGCATGAAGGGCAGATCGACTTGGATAAATGCAGGAAGATACATGCCATTGGGTCTGGCCCGAGCAGCTTAGGGATGATGCAGCCCGAGGGGCGCCCCCAGCAAGGTAAGCTAAAGACTTAAGCAAAAGATATTAATGCCACAGGGACGGACCCGTGTGGCCTGGGAATAATACAGCCTGAGGGGCGCTCCCAGCTTAAACGAACTTGGAAGATGTCACCTGGTTCTATAGACGAAGTAGAGTTGGTGCAGCTGAAGCCTCGCGTTGAAGGAATGGCTCCTCATGAGCCACCGGGACCCTGAGCCTTGGGAGGCTCCGGGGGTTCAGGAGGTTCCCTGAAGACCATCTCCATCTCCTCCAGAACGGCGTGGAACCTGGCCTCCTGAGCCGCCAAGACTTGCCGCACGTTGCGCCGATAGGCCGTCGCCATGCTCGACAAGCCGAAGGGCATGCGAACGTAGCTGTGTGGTGGGCCCTCACAGCGGCCCACACGTGATGGCCAGAAGCGCTCCTGAGATGCGGCCCTGTTGAGCCCTGGGACATTGACGCAGACACGCAGCCCGGCATCCTTGCCTGGATGGGGAGCTGCGCCTTGTGAGCGGCTGTGGCCGCGCATGGCTCTTGCTTCTTGCAGTTCCTAGGTGGTCTTGGTGATAAACTCCTGGGTTGTGGGCACTCCTTACCCTGTGCTCTCCCGAGGAAAGTGTGCCGTGAGGCACGCTTCCAAGTGGTGCCCGAGCACCTCCCTCGTGAGGTTGGCAAGGTCTGAGGCCATCCAGGAGAGAGCCCCCGAGTCCTGCCTGAGGAGGGTGCCAGGCGCGCTTTCCTATGCGGTGGAGGGAGGCGCCCCTTGTGACGCCCCGAGACCGACGCTTCAGACGCCTTCCATGTTTTTCGTTGTCGTTGTGTGTTTGAACTGTTTGTTGCCATGATCGCGATGAGTGCCATTGTCATATTTTGCTTCTTGCATCATGTTCATCATTTGATTATATTGCATTGCCATGCCCATCTTTGTCATGTTGCATTTGTGCCTCGTGTCATTTTGCATTCTCATAATCATCATGTGGATTGTCATATTCATGCATGTTACATTATTGCATGCTCCATGTATGATCATGCATCATCACCTCCTCCTTCCTTCTTCTTTCCTTCATTTTGGCAAGTGACCTTTCCCCCTCCTCCATAAATGTTCATTCTTTTCCTGATGCTAGTTCACCATGCCTAAACCCTCTCTGCGAATTTTCAGCTCTTGTGGACTTGTTTTGGTTGGAATCAAAATTGCCTCAAGTTTGAATTTAGTTCAAACTTGCGATAATTTTCTTTCTCTAAAAATGCCCAAACCAATTATTTCAAAAGTGCATAATTCCAGCGTCGTGGGGATATTATTATATCTCTCCTACACCCATTTTTTATCCCTGTGCTTTTCTGTTTATTTTCTGCCTGAGGAAAATGAAAAAGAAAAGAGACAACAACAAAAGCGGCCTACCCGGGCCTCCTTCTACCAGGCCGGTCCAGCAGCAGTCCCGGAAGAAGCCTCAGCGCAGTCCCCTCGTTCTCTCCCGTGGTGAATCCACGCTGGACACCCATCCGGACCCACCTGCAGCGACCGTTCCCTTCACCCTTTTGTTCCTCCTCTCGCCACCTCCCCTTCACAGTAAAAGCAGAGGAGGAGCACACATGGCCACAGTGGACGCCCGAGCTCCACGTCTGCCCTTCCCCCTTCCTATTTAACCCTCGCTGCGAACCCTAGGGTTCCCTTTCTCCTCCTCTTTCCCTCCTCCACGCAGCCGCTCCAAGGAGGCTCTCCCTCATGTCTCCGTGCTCCTGCCTTGAGTAGCACCCGAACACCATGGCTGGCCAGGCTAGGAGCTCGCTGCCGGCCTGACGCCTCCCTTCAACCTCCACGATGCCCGCGAGAACCGCAGCGAGCCGTTGGTTCCGTTCTGCTGCAAGGTGAGCCCAAGACCGCCTCCACGACGTCCTCTTCTTCCCCTTCGTCTTCTTCTTCCCGGATCAGAGCATTCGCCAAGTCCCTCTTCTTCCCCTGCGTCCTCTACTTCACGCCGGGAGCCAATGCGCGTGCCACGAGGATATTCTTCCCCGACGTCGTCTTCTTCGACTACAAGCAGGCCAGGAGCCAGACAGGCCCAAGGCCGACGCGATCGTCTTCCTCTACGACCTCTTCTTCCCTGCGTTCTCTACTTCACGAACACCGGCGATCTGCGGGTCCCCAAGCCGTCTTCACTGCTTCTCCGCCCGCCCTGCCAACGAATTCAAGCCCCTCGTGAGCTCCTCTCGCAAACCCCTCCTTTTACCTTTCAAATCCGTGCATGTAGGCATCGCTCCGGTCGAGATTGTGCATGACCACCATGAACGAGTTTGTGGAGCTTCTGTTGTTTTCTTTCGCGAGCCCGTGGTCTGTTCAGCCTAGTGGCTAGAGGCACTCTAGTATAACCAGGGGATCTGGGGTTCGAATCCCAGATACACCCATTTTTCCTTTCCCCTCGGTTCTATTTAAATTTTCCACACCCACTCATCCGCTTCGGGCTAGATCTGCTGCTGGGCTTCCACAGTGCGCAGCATTCGGCCCGCATCCTTTTTTATGTTCACTGCGATTTGTCTAATTCCAAGTGCATGCACATTTGCAGAAATGCCACTGGTTTTGCATTGTTGATAACTAAAGATCCATGCATTCAAATGAAACATGTCATATATGCATTTTGTTCATATTTTCATGTTCTTTAACAGTATGCAACTTTTATCCATGTTAAAAATGTAGTTTGCATGAATGCCATGTTAAAATGACTTATTTCATAACTAATTAACCATAGCTCCGAATTTAATAAACTTTATATGTAAATGGGGTAGAAAGATGCCTAGTTTAACATGGTGGCATTACTTTGCATGTTTAACAACTCTAAAATTGTGTATAGGGCAGAACAATACCAAATTCGAAATATGCATATGAGGATTTTCCGGAATTGTTGTTTGTTATTTCCGGCCTCATTTAACTTGCCTAAATAGTTAGTTTACTTATGCTTCACCCCTTGCCATGTTTGATAACATTTAATTTTGTTGGGTACATAAACGAGAGATAACTAAATAATTGGTGTGGTGTTTCGTCAATATGCACAAAAAAAATACACTTCCGTGATGATACGTGTTTGTCACAGTAGGTCGCTTTTTTTGTCATGCATGTACATCCATGACAAATTTATGAAAGAATCAAGATAGTCATACCTGTGCTGTCGTAGAAGTGTTCCATGACATTACCAAAATTATCATCACGGAAGTGTCCACTTCCATGACGATAAATCGCGCGTCACAGAAGTGCTTTCGTCAAGGGTGACCAACACGTGGCATCCACCGTAAGGGAACGTCGTTAAGCTATCGGGTCGGGTTTTGGATCCGATAACCCGTTAATAGCCCCGACCAATGGGAAATTTCCACGTGTAAAATTCTTATTGGCCGGACAAAACACGTGTCAGCTCGTCAGTGGGTCAGATAGGCGCCTATGATATGTCGACACGTGGCACGACTCAACAGAGGCCCATTCCTGTGAAAAGGCCGGCCCGTTTGACTTGGTCAAAAGGTGGCGGGCCGGCCCATGGAAAGCCTGTTAATGGCCTGTTCGCGTATAGCCCATTTACAGCCTGCTAACCCAAGGCCTGTTACGCCCTATCCGAATTAGGCCCAGTAGCGTCATCTGGGCCATCCAATATGATTCCAGCCCATTTTCACTTTTGGCCCATGTATGGCTCATGACGTCTTTCGGCCCATATGAAGCCCTATGTAACTCTTGGCCTAATAACGACCGTGGTGAAACTGGCTCGTAATGAACAGTGTATCACTTTACACCCATTAACGGCCCGTGGTGAAACTGGCCCGTAATGAACAGTGTATCACTTTATACCCATTAACGGCCCGTTGTTCGGTTGGGCCGTTTCCAGCCCATGTTATCTTTCGGCCTTCTCAGAGCCCATTTATTCTTGGGCTCATTTCCAGCATTCGTTTTTACTTACGGCCTGTTACTGCCATTTTCTGCTTGTGGGCCAAATTCAGTCCGCGGTTACAGTCGGCCCGTTTGTGGTCCGTTAATCCGTTGGGTCGTTTTCGTAGCAATATCAAATACGGCCTATTAACGATGGCCCGTTATGGCCGGCCCATGAACGGACGATTCCAACTCTAGCCCGTTTACGGCCATAATGTGGCCTGTTATTGGCCCATGTTTGGCCAATCGATCATACGACCCGTATAAGGCCCATTGATGATACGACCCGTAGAAGGCCCATTGTTTCTACGGCCCGTAGAAGGCCTACTGTTTCTACGGCCCATAGAAGGCCCACTGTTTCTACGGCCCGTAGGAGGCCCAGTGTCACTACAGTAAATATTAGCCCATGGTTATTGTGGCCTAGTTTTAAAAAATAGGTTATTGCAGCCACTAGTTAACCGTGGAAAAAGAATTGCAATGACTACAAGCAAACAAATAAATGAGACAACAAGGAAATAAATAAGCAAGCAACTAACGCTAGGCTATCACGGCTATTACACATATTACATCCACTGGGTATCAAAGTTTGCCACCAGTGCAAATATAGGGAACAAAGGAGCATATCATATACACTGGCCGTCAAAATTGGCCACCAGTGCAAATAAACACGGTAGCAAAACAAGAGCATAACTGAAACAACTTCAGAAGAGCTCAACAAACGTTATCCTGGGTATCCACCATGCTGGCAATAAGCTTAGCAAGCTGATTAGCTTTGTCCTATTTGGCGCAAAAATCCTCCAACGCTTGCTATTGCACCAGAAAGTATGCATTTGAATGCTCCAGGGACTTCCACAGTCCTTCCGCTTCTTGTCGCAGCACAGCTGATCGATGTCTTTCATCTTGTAGTTGAGACTCAAGAAACTGAACTGATTTAGACAGTGAGTTTGAATAGCTTGTGCAAGCGGTAGTGGCCAGTAACTCCAACACTAAACCAAGACAGGATGTGTCACTATCCTGAACCTTATCTGCATTACTTCCTTTACCGTTGCTTAATAAGGCACTCTTCCCCAATATTCTGTCAGCATTCTAAAAGAAGAAACAAGCAGACACATAAGAAGTTTAGCATGTACTAGTATATGAAACTCATTTCGGTGAACCAGTTCATTAGTAAGGTGGACATGATTAAACTACCAAGTCTTCTATTGCCAAGTACTAGTACATAATAAAAGCATCAAACAAACATATATCTATGTCCTATGGTTGCAATGGAATCTTAAATTAGAACAGTTGTTCTTCAGGTTTAGGCACTTGTTCTACATGAATAGAGTACAGTAAGACGCAAGAATATAATACTTAAAAATAGAAAATGAGCTCATAGACCTTACCACATTCTTGGTTCGGGACCAGTACAGAACAAGGCATTCCCAGTCATCGTCCAGTAAATGTGTCTCAGGAGAACGTAAGGGAATTTGATGAGTTTCTTTGCCGGTGAAGTACGTTTTCTTCAGGTAATTCCGATACTGCCACCAAGCATTCTTGAAGATAGCAGAGGTATTAGCACAGGTTACCTCATCCTGAGTTTCCAAATCGGTCCTTCTCTATAGAGAAAAATGTGAAAATTTGCTGTATTATAACCATCATGGAGGTAGGATGTATGGGACGAAGCAAAGTAATTGCCATGAATAACATTACTTACACATAACTCCTGGACAAACACCTGCAACTGGCATTTTCCTTCATCTTCAGTATAATATTTCCAAGATGGGAAGATACGCACATACGATTTAACTACATCAAATGCGATAGATGCTAAACTACGACTAGCTGGTTGTGCTTCCTCCACAGGAATAGGCGTACTAACTGGTGGAGTTGGGGTTCGCCGTGATAGTACTGGCCCTTTGGGCACTGGAGCTGCCTTACTAACTGCTCTTGTTTGGGACCTCTGTGGTGGAGATGGTGCTGTGTCAACAGGAACTTGGTTACTATCGGCTGGGGTTGGGGTTAGATTGGGTGAAGCTGGTTCTCTATCCATCGTAGTAGGGGTACAATCTGCGAGAGTTTGAGTTATGTGTGGTAGGGCTGGTTCTTGTGCATGTACAACAGGGGTGCTATCTCCACCAAGGGGTAGCACTATTTTATTTGAAGACCGTGTTTTTAGTCCGCTAGATACTGGCATCACCCGCTCCAATTCAAATGGCTGATAAACAGGAAACATAGTTGAATGTACAGACATTGTATGAGAGACAGATACAATAGATAGTGTGGAAAAAAGAGGGCATGAAATAGTTGACATGTATATTGTTTAACTAAAACGGATAGCATGACATAATTTCACATATATGATGTCTATCTAAACTAGATAGCATAGCATAACATAATTCAAAGATATGATGAATAACTAAACATGATCGCATGACATAATTCACCTACATGTTATCTAAGTAATCAGGATCGCATCATTTAATTCACATATGTGATTTATATGCTAAACAGAGGGCATTCGATATGATGTCTGAACTAAGAACATGGTGTTGAATATTGTGTATATGATATCTAAACTATGCAATGCAAGACACCGTATGCATGATATGAGCAGTATAACCGTGCCAAGTTAGAGCATACACCTCAGTGGGGGAATAGGACTGGTCATCTATCTCTGAATCCATCTCTGAGGAGCTATCGGGACCCAACAAGAGATCTGCTTTGACAGGTAGCACTGTCTGCTCTGAAGGCCTTGTTTTCACTCCAGATTTTTCCATCTCCCACCCAAATGGCTGATTCACAGGAAGAGTAGTTTAATGTACAAACATTGTCGACAAATGGAAATGCAATGAAGAAAAGGATGGGAAAGATATCATTCAAATATATGATGCCTGGTTAAACAGGATGGCATTGCACATTTCACATATATTATGGCTGGCTAAAAGACATGAGACTGCATAATTCCCATATATGATATAGAAACTAAACATGTGGCATTACAGAACATGTCTAAACTAAGCAGATGACATATATGATGTCAAAAGTAGGCACTGCAAGGCTACATATGCATGATATGACTAACATCATCATGCCAAGGTAGATCAAACACCTTGGGGGGTAAATAGGAGTGGTCAGCGGTGTCCGAATCCGCCTCAGAACAGATATCTTCCTCTGGATTACAATATTGAGAGGGGTGGGGAGGGTTTGCCATTGAACCCACCATGGAGCGATGTCTGCATGACATTGTATTGTCGCGCAAAACTCTTCTCTTTTTCTCTACATGTTCAGCATGACTGTGTACAATATCTGACATGCATACGAAAAAAATATGGTGAGATTATGTAAGGAGAGCATGCCGAAATTTAGAGTGATGGTAACAACCAGTGGATCGATGTTTTTTCGTTGAACCAAAATAGCCCTAATGGATCGATTTGAATGTATAGTAATAAGTGATGCAACAAGTGTACAACCTCTTTGCCATAGCCGTGTCAACCTCAGCATCATTGGGTTGGTCGCTGAAGCAGTTGAGGCAGAGGTGGCTGTCGGAGGTGTGGAGGAAGATCTGAGGAATCTGTAGACGGCGTCCAGGGCACTGCTCTGTTGTGATGGATCGTTCTATCGTTGGAGCAGCTCCGGTGAGCCGTAAGACGTCAAGGCTGAAGCAGCACAAGACATACATCGTCAATCTCAAGTGGGATTCTAATACCATCTCCAATAGATGATGTAAAATGGATGTAAAATTAACATCACCAAATACCACCTGACTACAACAGATGAGGTAAAAACTGTTGACTCTGAACTTAACTGTCGAAACTGAAATTTACTGTGGAATCTGAATGCAACTGTCGAAACTGAACGCAATGGTACCAAAGAGGCACTTGACATGTAGTTTAGGGAGGGCCTGCAGTTCATCTTCAACCTACACCCCCCTGAGCCGCCAGCCACCACCGGCCGAACCCCCGGCCCCAGCGCCGCCTCGCCGCCCCGAAACAACTCGCCACCGCCGCCCCGGCCAGCCCTCTAGGCCCCCCGCCCGCCCCCACCCTGAACCCTAAGATAGATAGTGGGGTACCTCTCCGGCGAGCCCCTGTCCCCGCTGCGGGTGGTTCTTCCTTAACTCCGGCGAGCCCCCCCAACCCCTGAAAATCGACTGACCCAAAAGTCGATTCAGTCGACTGAAGTGTGGCTTAATCGGAGTAGAGCAGCAGCACGAGCGAGGGGAAGAGCAGCAGCAACAGCAGCTGGGCGAGCGAGCGATCGAGCGAGAGCCGGAGCAGCAGTAGCAGATCCGGCTGGTATGCACGCCGCCGCCGAAGGGGCCTCGCACTGGGGGAGAGCCGCCGTGGAGATGTCGCCCGCGGCGCCGGCTGCAAGGTAGCCGCTCCATGGGGGTGCGGGATGGAGCACCGTCGGTAGCGGGAGGTCGAGTTAAGGAGAAGGTGCGATGCGATGAGTGTACAACCTCTTTGGTGGCGCCGAGTAGGCCTCGACTTCATCCGAGGAGTTGGTGAGGATGCTGCGGTTCTAGTGGAGCAGGTTAAGGCGGCGTTGTGGGGATGGAGCAGCCGCGATAGACAAGGCGATCGTCAGAGCAGCTCCTTGGAGGTGGAGGACGGGGCGGCTGAACCGGCGGGACGGCGAGATGGACGACGGATCCTCATCCGGGGAGGTGGACGAGGGACGTCGAGCTGTTGCGGTGGACGACGTCGTCGGGGAAGAGGCTCCGGCTGGGCAGCGGTGACGTGGAGGACGGAGGAGTGTGGGGTTCGCGGTTGGAGCAGAAAGGTTATGGTGGCCTGGGATTTTGAATGGCAAAAAGGGGGTGATGGGAGGGGGTGAAGCATGACTTAGGAACGTGCTTGTCCAAAATGTAGGGTGTGTTACAAAAGTACCCCCACCGATTTGAACTAGCGACGCTTTCGGCTCAGGGTTAGAAGGGGGATTTCGTGTGTCGGGATTTGGCAGCTGGAGGGAGTTTTCGCGCGCGTTGTAATTTCGGGATAGCAAGGCACGGGTTGTGAAGGCGCCAGTTTTGGGAGCACAATATCTGAATTTTCGGGATATAACAAGACACGGGTTGAATTTTAGGGACAAGCCTAACGTGTCGTAATATTGTACTTGTACATACCAAATCAATTCGCACTTCCCTCAACCAAAAAGAAAACGAAAAAAATAAAACTATTCACACCACACAAAGAGAGAGTCTTGCCCCATTTTACTATACAAATGCTATTCAAAGCTACTCCCTCCTTCCATCTATATATGGCCTAATGCGTTTTTCGATGCTAACTTTGACCAAATATTAGAGCAATGATATATGACATGCAACTTACACAAAGCACACCGTTAAATTCGTCTGTGAAAGGTTCTTTCAATGATATAATTTTCACATTGTGCATGTCATGTACTATTAATCTTGTCAATAGTCAAAGGCGGTCTTAAAAATCTCATTACGCCCTATATAGATGGAAGGAGGGAGTATGAATCCATGTTATGTCCGATTAAATTTTTTCGCTTGCTGTATAATGCATGTAACCTACTCATACCAACATTTTAGTGCATTCCAAATGTCTATACTACCGCTGCAATTCGAACTAAATTTGAATTCGTTTCTCTATTTCAATAAGAATCTACAATCATGATTGTTGCCAACTTCAACCATCATAGTTTCCTTGCAATCCGCCAGATATAAATCAGATGGCCTATAATGCAGGATGGCAAGTACACCATCATCAACAACTCTGTTTTTTATAAGAATAGAGATAAAATATATTAAATGTAGTATACTATGTTCATAACCACACCATGTGTATCACCGTTATATATATTCACACATCCGTCGGTTTGAAACACTATGATAAATTCTTCAAATATCTGAATTTGCTTTTTATAATGAAGTATATATGATCTCCATTCGTCTTTTACACCCACACGACCCTCTTATCTTTGTAGCTAGAGCTAACTTTCTCTTGTGCATGCACACACCCGCATCCCTCTCACCCTCCCTCAGCATTCTCTAGCTCCATCGCGCAAATTCGTATTTTCACTTTAGGTCGTTCACCCACGGTGTGTGTAGGCCCCCCAGCTCCTTCTTTCCGGCACACATCGATCGATATGCCTCTCTAGCCAGGTGTGCCTAGCACAAACACAAGCTTCCTCTCTTCTCTTGTCACCGTCCATGCCTCACTCCCACCACTCTTTTCATCGTTCTCGTACTCGCACACTCCTCCCCTCGATATAGTATGCCTCTCGTACCACCTCCTACATGCATCCCTCTCTCTCTATCCTTCTCCTCGTGCCTCATTTGCTTCTAACACACACATGCATGTATACCGATCGATCTCCCAACATATACCTAGATCGACTTTAACTACCCCCCCATCGATCGACGTACCTCACAAGTTACGTCTCTCCTTTCTCTTACAAAGGGCGATTGATCTTCCTATGTAGTTACGTCTGCTTACCACAGCCACATCGCCCCCCCTCATCATTCGTGCATGCCTCCTGACCCGTCTCTCACACGCACGTGCACAGACAACAAGCAACCATCTCCTCTCTTATTGATATTGCGGGCGTGCCCTTCGTTTGTCTAGCAAGCCTATCCCACCATTTGTTAGAAGCAACTCCACTACCACCCCTCCAACACTCTAGCTCTGTCTCTCTCCCAACCTTATTCATCTCCTGCACATATGCATGGATGCTGATCGATCTCCCATAATACATGAGGTAGGCCTCTCTCCTCCTCCACACATATACCTACCATTGTACCTCTATAGTTAATTGGGCCTCCCTCTTCCCCCACCACACACCGATAGTCGAGCGCTGCAGGTAGGTATCCATGCCATAGAGACAAACTGCACACATCCCATCTCAGGTTCCAGTAGGCCAGCCACTCTATATCTTTGACGTGGGCACACACAAATTCGATGGCACTCTTTATCAATCACGCACACACACACATCATCCCTCTCTTCGATTCTATGGACACCTCAAGCCGATGATACCTCCACTCTCTTCTCGTGGATCACCCCTCTATATATATGTTATATCCAGGACTCTATTTCACACACGTTGCATATGTTAAATTTTTTGATTGACCGCCCCCCATAAAAAAACTCTCAAGAACCCACACACTATATCTCTCTAGGTTTGTATCTCTCTCACACAACCCCACGTAGGTGGTGTATGTATACAAGAAGAGAATAGGTGCACCGTGCACGTACTCACGCTTCGTGCCCAGCCACACCTGCGCGGGTACACGGTGGAGCTCATTTCTTTACGAAATGGCAACCCACGTGGTAATTTGAACGCCTGCAGCGGTTGTTTACCTAGGGAGGTCATGTACTACGCGTGCACGAAACAAAGTTCGACTTGATGCGTTGTCCCATTATTTTTAAATAAAGTTATAGCGCTCAATGGCACGTACACAGAATATAAAACGATTTTTATGGAGGAAAAGGTAGTCCGCTCTTCAGAGTATCTCACACAAGGCTCCGGTGGCCTCTCTCTCTCTCACCGTTGGTCATTGATCCGGCCGCATCCCGTCCGCCGGGGGAAAGGGAGTGCGGTGGCCTCTCTCTCTCTCTCTCTCACCGTTGGTCACTGATCCGGCCGCATCTCGTCCGCCGGGGGAAAGGGAGTGCGGTGGCCTCTCTCTCTCACCGTTGGTCACTGATCCGGCCGCATCCCGTCCGCCGGGGGAAGAGGAGGAAGTGCACCGTTTCTCCGTTTGACGGCGCCGAGGCATCACGTCCCGATCTGCGGTACACGCCGTTCTCTCTGACCAAGCTCCGGCGCGGCAGGGCCTACGCCACCTGCTCGCAGATTCCGCCTGCCGCCGCTCACCTAGTTACATCCCGACGACCTCCAGGTATCCCCTCCGTCCTTGCTCCATCGCCCATTTTCCCACGTCGCTGCATGTGGATCTTCCATAGTTCTTTGCCCAAAACGTAGCTCGTCCGGCGTACTTTCCATATTGCATTCTCGTCCTCACACCGTTTTAGACAAACACAACCGTGTTGTTATCTTCCCTTAGGACAAGGAATATGCTTCTTTTTTGTCGTCGCATGTGTCATCAACTATTATTGGCCAGTAATTGTTTCCTTTCTACCTCTTTTTTGCAAACAGGTCTATCCATTTCACCTCGTTGCTATTGCGACCTTTTGGTGAACTGCACAAATCACTTTTTTCTTAAGAGTGTTTTGTGCAGTTGTACTAAAATGTCACACGGGCAATGTCTCTACATTTCAGTGCGACTGCACAAAGGGAGATTGGTTTTGCTATATCCTCCTCATCCAACTCCAAGCCTAATCTTCTCCAACTAGTTAGTCTTAAGAGAGACCGCAAAGGTGACCGGCTTCTATTTGTGTGTTTATTGTTTCATCAGCAGTCCTCTATTATCGTAATCACACTTGATATCTTTGGAATAGGGATGCTCAGCTCTATTTTAGTGGAACTGCACAAAATGATCAAAATGTTGCATGCTCCAGAAAGCTATTTTTATTCCCAACATGCCTTGTTGATTTAGACAGAGCTGGGGGGACGTTGTTGCCAATGAAAGCATGGATCAATTTTAATTTAACACCTTCTCACAACTTTGTCTTCAGTTGTGATGTAATTATTAGCTCTGATCTGCTAATAATTGACATGCATTAGCAAGGAAGTTAGTTTTTTATTGTTTCCGAAAGAGCATCGATCGCAAGACACGCGAAACAAAAGCTGAAAGCTCACACCATTGTACAATTTCATGTCGCTGGAAAATTATTTGTATAGTACGTCAATTATGTAAACAAATGATGGAAGCTTGATAGCATTTCCAGAAGCCTCTTCATCATCCGGGTCCATGTGCCATGCACAAAATTATACTCCTTCGTTCCTAAATATTTGTCTTTTTACAAATTTCAAACGGGCATATTTTAGAGTGTAGATTCACTCATTTTGCTTCATATGTGTACTCCCTCCGTTCCTAAATATTCTATTCGTCTTAGTAGAGATTCAACAAGTGACTACATACGGCGCAAAATGAGTGAATCTACACTCTAAAATATGTCTATATACATCCGTATGTGCCAGTCCATTTGAAATCACTAAAAAGACAAATATTTGAGTAGTCACTCGTTGAAATCTCTAGAAAGACAAATACTCTAGAGTATATTTAAGAACCGAGGGGGTAGTGCTCAACCGCATGGGAGACTTAGCCCGGTCGTTGCGCCGCATTAATAGTGAGTAATGAGCAGTCAAATCATAAGCCCCACCTTTCCCACTGTAAGTTGCTCTAAAGAAGCAACCATCAATACGCTCTTCTTTGAATCCGCTCATACTACTCCATCCGTCACTGTTTATACAGCGCGCTTCAGAAAAAAGAAAAAAAATCTGTGGGACCAAGGCGACTAGCGATCGGCCTGAAAAATAGCATTGGTAGTTATAGCACGGCGTCTATTACTAGAGGGAATAATGCGTACACACATGCATGCAGTGCTTCCACCCTGGGTACACACATGCATGCACTCCGTAGTAGTACAGTACATGGAGAGAAAATTGTGGACTTGATTGCGGTTACCACGCCCTAATTAATTGAGCATTAAACCAAACGCGTCTAAAGTCTCTCTAGTGGTGGAAATGCATTGAGAGAAATGCATCATAATGTAGCGCGCCCTGTAAACTGTGACGGAGGGTGGAGTAGTATGAAGGTGCAAAACCAAGTACGCGTACTAGTACTGCGCTTGGCTCTTCGCCCCTTCGTGAAGTCGAACAATGATGGTACTTTGCATGTTGGGTACTACAGTGTATGCCTCTGACAATCTGACACCGAATGGACTGATGCATGTCCACCGAGGGTAGGTTGCATTAGTCAAAAGGCGTAAGCGAGCTTCACCTTGTCCTGCAAGCTTCTCCTCATTCTGCGAGTTGACGGGACACACCAAAAAGTAGTGCTAGTCCATACTCCCTCCTTTCTGGTTAATATGGCTTAATATTTTTTGCGGGTAAATGAGAGAGCTTTATTCATATATAAGCATTCTTAGGACGATCAGCCAAGACACTGGTCACTAGGAAGCCAAAAAAAGAAGTAGGAAGCGAGGTGTTTCATCAAGCCAGCTCTCGGCCACATTCAAAGTGCAGCAAGCACGGTTCGCACAAAGATGTGCCGCAAGGTTTGCTGACCTGTTTACATGCTGAATAACAAAAAAAGGAAATATTACTGAGCGCTACTATTTGTAACAGGATATGAGCCAGAATTAAGTGAGAATTGTGGCGAGTGTTCCATGCAATCAACTTCCATTATCACATGCGAGAACCCTCGAAGAGAACCAAATGTGTTGAAGATTGCTTTATCACTTTTTAAAATTATAATAAGAGTGCAGATGCTCCTCCATCCGGTTCCTAGTAGTACTAGTATAGTACGTACCTTTATGGACTATAGTAGTAGTAAACTTTGCGCTTGCCTGTTCGGGAAGTCGAGCAATAATAGCACTAGTACTATAGTGTAGTATGCTTCTGGCAATCTGACACCGAATTAACTGTTGCACGTCCACCGCCTGAGCGAGGGAGAGCTTGCATTAGTTAAAAGTTTCTCCTTGCCCTGCGAGCCACTGCGCACAAACTTCTCCCGTCCTGCAACCTTCTCCTCATTCAGCAAGTTGACAGGACACAACAAAGTAATGCTAGTCCATGCTGCCTCCTCTCCGGTTAATATGTCTTAATTTCAAACGAGATAAATACACTGCCTATCACTGTATATTTGTAAAAATACGGTCAGTGGACTTCATAATATGCTCATTGCGCTCAATATATATATTTTCCGGTGTTCATACGGTCACTAGCTCACCCTAACTGAGTATGTGTGTGCATGCACGTGTAGGTTGAACACTTGAGCGTGACCGTGTGTGTTCCGTCGTGTGCTCGGACATGCATGCATTAGGGCGTCGCGCTTGTTTTTGCGTCCATGTGTACGTGTGACTGTTGCATACACGTAGGGGGAGTACGTGTAGGGGCCACTAAGGAGCAGTCAAATCACACAGTAAGTTAGTCAGAAGAAGCAACCATCATTTCACTCTTGAATGACACGTACGCAATATAAAATGGTTGTTATAGAGAGAAAAAGAAAACCTCTATATATACACTAGCAGGGTGCGTGTGAGAGACGGGTCAGGAGGTGAATGACACGTGGCCCCAGGGGGTGGCTAGCCCACCTATCATACAGCCAAAGGCAGGTGCAGTAGAGGGCCGAGGAGTAGTACGAAATCCTACGCACCTACGCACGCTAACCAAGGGCCAAGTGATCACTCGAATCGCAAGATCAGTTGACTAGAAGCTATGCTAGACCCATGGAGGCGATGAGCGCGAGCATCAGCCGGCTATGCCAGATGGTCCACGACACCGGCCTGCGGCCCGGCAGGTAGTATTGCTTGAGGCCGCCAGGGCGAGGGGCCGCTTGGACGACAACTTCGTCTCCTTGTTCGACGAGGTCCTCGTAGGTTTCCTCGACAAGTTCACCGTCGTCAAGAAGCTTGCGGACGACTTTGACGTAAGCCTCCAGCCGACGCGCCCAGGCTCTGCGATGCCCGCCACCCTCAACGGCCACTATGGTAACAACCTCTTCGACGCACTGGTGGCCCTGCGACTGCCCGCCGTCGCGCCGGAGAATGTCCACCTCAAGGTCGCGCTCGCCGCGCAGCACCTGGCGCAGCAAGACACCATCAACATAATCACCCACGTCTACGCGCAACTCATCCACAAGGACTACTACATGTAAGAGGAGGACGATAGGACGCTGGCCTTCTTGGAGCGCAGGGCAACCTTGGACGGCACTGTTCAGAAGCACGTTGAGCTCGCCGCCAACGCCGTTGCTCCTCACACGTCGGTTGGTGACCCGACGCACTAGGGCGTGAGGATGTCGTTGAACTTTGATGGATCCATATGTATTTTTATCCTTCCGTCAAATCCATGTAGTAGTATATGATACTACAGTAATTATCTTACCTTTCGCATCAACTTCATAATTTTTGTACGTAGTCCATGCATGAACGGCGCCAGAACCAAAATTCTTATTACTCTAGGAAAAATCGTGCGACCGCAGTGCGTGCTCAATTGGGAATGCGTGCGGTGTTGCATTTTCACTTACAAGTGGGACCGCAGTTGAGCAAACCGACTATCGGCAAACCCCCACCCCGCCCACCGCGCGATGGCTGAGAAAAGAGGACATGAGGGAGAAGAGATGGCTGTAGCATGGACACCAAGAAAATTGGTGTCGGATGGGATTCGTGTGGGTGGCATGTGCCGTACTGCTAGACGTGAATGCTAGTTATGGCCCATGCCACCCCACTATATCGAGCCTATATCGAGGTACGTAGAACAAATTTCCTGTAGTCCGTGCTCAGCCCTCCTCTATCTCTCTTCTCAGCCAGCCAGCGGACGCGCGGAGCCCATCGTCTGTTTGCTCACATGCGGCCCCACATGTCAGTGAAAACGCAAGAGGACCCACTGAACCTGCACATCTTTCACCTCGACGTGCTGGTGATGAAAAACAAATCCAATAAAGATCTTCGGTGGCTGCTTTTGGAATTACTCAAGAGTAGTAAGATTCTATTTATAGTTTAACCCAAGATGCACATCTCGTGGCTTCAACTACCACTCTATTTTCTTTCATGACACGACCTGGATGCTGGATGTCCCACGTGTCGGCAAAAGGAGGAAGAATCCGACCAAATCTTTGGTTCTGCTCTCGGATTAGACTAGTTGTGCTAACTTAAATTTTTTTATTATGTACTCCCTCCGTTCCAAAATACTTGACTTCCATTTGTCCAAAAATGGATGTACCTATATACTAAGACATGTCTAGATACATATATATTTTGACAAATAGAAGGCATGTATTGTGCAATGGAGGGAGTAGAATGGATGTACCTATATACTAAGACATGTCTAGATACATATATATTTTGACAAATAGAAGGCATGTATTGTGCAACGGAGGGAGTAGAATGGATGCAAGTTTTTGTATTGGGAAGAAGAGTACATCCATATATTGATAGAGCGCAATTTAGTAGATGTTCTATCACTTTTAGCTAGTGTAGAATAGAGGCTAGACATGAGACTAGATGCGAGGAAGCAATGTCTACTTCTTTACACTCAAAGAAGAAGGAAGCACACTAGATCGAGCCTCCGCAGATCAACAATGAATGCATCGAGAAGGCACTAATCCAACTTACAGAAGTAGTAAAATGTATTCTTGTGGTTCTTGTTTTCTTTGGTCTTGCTTTTATAGTCAAAATTATCGTTGGAGTTCGTGCAAAACGGAGGTCCGTTTGGGGTCGTGCGTTGGAGTTGGCCTTACAAGTGGGACCGCAGTTAAGGAAACTGACTATCGGCAAACCCCCACCTCGCCCGCCGCGCGATGGCTGAAGTTAGAGAAATGACGAGGTTGAAGAGATTGCTCTCGCACGGACTCCAAGAAATAATATGGTGTCAGATGGATGTCGTGGTGGTGGCGTGTGTCGTACTCCTGGACGTGAATGCTTGTTCTGGCCCATGCCACCCTACTACTCCTACTACTTACTCCTACTATATAGTATACTAGTATCGAGGATTTGAGGTGCTGGTTACATACAACAAAGACATTAACATATGGCTACAGTAAAAACACCCGCCCGACGCGCGAAGCATGTGAAGCTAGTACAAATAGTGTACTAGTATTGTTGATTGGCCTCATCCGTTAACCTGTTGCAATGCACGTATAATTATGTATTCAGAAAATATTTTTTTGCCTCGTCGCACCACTCACTCAGAGAAGCGACTCGAAAGCCATTCATAAATTTAGTACAGTAAGTTTATCACAGGCATATCATTTTATTACATAGTACAACAGGTCATCAACCCACATCGACAACGAGGATACAACATAAATACAAAAGTTTTCACCACACAACAAATAACAAGCCATGAAATGAACTTCAACTCAACCATTCCGCGGCGTTGGAAACACTTGCTGTGAACCACAAGTGATTCTCTGGGACGGGCCATCCGTTGTCGATCTGGAGACCAACGCATGACTGATCATCCAGGCTGAAGTGGCCTACTATATCAGTACCAGGGTAGGGAACCACCCAAATGTCCGAGGTGTAGACACAGGTGCTTCTCATAAATGTGTCAACAGCAGTTGGATCGCCTTTCACCATCATCGGATAGTTTTGTCCAAGGAAGAGCGAGTTTTCTCCAAGACTATCAATTCTGTGCCAGGGAGAAGGAGTTGGCGCCAGCACACTAGTATCCACCCCGAATACCACGCAACGGGTGTTGGAATAGGTCCGGAGAGTGCGACCATGGGAGACTACACCTGCTTCCTTAGCAGTAACATCATCAATGGGCTGTATACACACAAGAAGAGGTGATCCATCGGAATTAGTTGCCAGGCACCACAGAGTATATCGGCGCTGCTCGTCCTCATGCTCGTGATCATCACCATCGTCATCTCCCCCTTGGTTATAAAAATCTTCAAGTATATGTGGTGGGATGTTCACAAGACCATGGAAACACAAGAAGAAGGTTAATTGGTAAAGGGAAACTTGCTAACCCGCATGCATGTGGATGAAAAAATTATAATTACGGTGGAAGACAAACGTACCTAAAAAACGAGGATGCCATGCAAAAACAGTGCCACGAGTGGTGGCAGCAAACACAAGGCCCTCGTATTGAATTGCATCACAGTACTCATCCGTGTACAGAAACTGATTTTTGAGCAATATCCATTGAGTGAAACCATCAAGGACGGCAACAAGCTTGTCGAAGATAGCAACAACATCATAGTTTTTGTAATTCCAAGAGCGGTTGGGAACTCGAAAAATTGCTATCTTCCGTAGACGACAATCACCATGATCATATTTGAATGTGCGTACATTACCGTTGTGCTCAACCTCTGGGCAGTGTGCTGAGATTTTTGGAAGTGGAACCCGGTGACGAGTGTACACATTCACAAGTTCCCACTCGCAATTGTACCCAATATAAACAACCCAATCTCCATTTGCGCCGCCCAAGCCTTGCCCTCAAGCGATGGCATCTTAACATGACACGTATCATTATCAAGCGGCATCAACTTGCACAGGGCGAGGTCTCCGTTGTCCCGGCGCCAGTCGTCAGGGTCACAGCGAAGAAGATAGGGGAGATCAAACCGCTCCTTGACCCTTGGGTTCCTTGCAATGATGTTATTAGTTGAGTCGAGAATGGGCTTGAACGAACCTGCCATGCTAGCCGAGGTGATGACGTCGCACCGATCAATGAGTTCCTCCACCACGTTATCTTTCAGACCGGGTCAAGAATAACGGGGTCGTTTCCGGCTTGTTCCCTCCATGGAGAAGACAATCGACCAATGCCAGAAGAAAGGGTGAAGGACTGAAGGAAAATGGAGGAGGGAGAGGAAGAGCGTGCGACAGCAGTTCCAAATTGAGAGGGAAAGGCGAAGAGTCGGTGGACGGTTGCGAGTTTGCCACGGTTCACGAAGAGGCGCCCCGGCCTACACGTCCGTTCAGAAATACTCCTACTACTCGCCATCGTCTCACTGATATGTTGGAACGGGACCACATGTCAACGAAACATGGTGTGTAATTTCTCGTGCAAAATGCGATCTGGCCACGTTGGCCCGAGGTGCCGCATTAGTTATCGACCTTTATTTTTTTAATGGCGTGCAGATCAGTTTTGAAGCACGACTAACTGGTATTGTATGCAGAGAAAATATAAACTACTCTACCACTACCCCACCTCCAGTACTAGTAGTATAAAAAAGATATATAGGCTGGAGCTTCAGCGCTTTCTTGCTAAGGGCTGCACACTTGCTTCTCACACTACCACCCTCTCTCCAGATCTAAAAAAGACGGCCCCTCTCTCCCTCCTCACCGGTGGTCACAGATCCGCCGGGGAAGAGAAGGACGTGCAGCATTGATGCACTCGTCGTCGGCGAGCGAGGTCATGCACTAACGACAAGGCCGTCCTCTCAGACCTAGTGCCCGCGCGGGATGGCCTCCGTCCCCAAGCTCGCTGCCGTAGTGTGTGCGGAGGACGACGACCACGAGAGAAGCCACTTCCCGCCGACCCTCAGGTATGCTACCTCTTTTCGAGCCATAATCTTGTTCTATTGCCCCATCTTCTACGTCATTGCATGTGGATCTTTTTCCACACCACCATCTTCCCAATTTGCTATCCTCTACTCTGCTGGCCACGCAGACGAAAACCATAATTTGCAATATTAAAGGAAACCCTACTTCATGCATACTAATCCATGTCTGGGTTGAATAAGGAAAGGAAGGGAGACTGTACTGTCCAAGAGAGTAGGCATCGAACCCGCATCTAGGTTGAAAAGGGGAAAATCAGTAGCTAAGGAACGAGTCTCGTGTCTCTTGGTTGAAGAAGGGTAGAAAGGCATGACAACGCAATAGAGAATGACCAGGTCGATCAGTTTGTTGTCCTCGCATAGGAAAAAGGTGGCTAAAGAGAACAAAAATGGGACCATAATCGACATATGCTGCCTGGATATTTGTTGCTCTGGGCAACCATACCTCCCTCACCACTCTGCGTCCGTGGAGGTACATTGTACTGGTGCGCCCACTGTCCAAATGGGCCTCCCATGCTCATATTGCCACATTTTTTGCTGTTAGTATAACGCCAGCAGTCAAGTCAAGCAATGCCACTGCTAAAGTGATGTCACATTTAACTAATGCCGCTCTCAGTCTAATGCCACCCATAAATTTAAGCAATGCCATTTAATGTCACTAGATTATTTCAGGGTTAGCTATTGATTGTGGATGTATTAAAGATTTTTCAGCTAAGGCATTCTAATGCTGTTGCACAGCTAGTATACCAACGATGAAACTTGTTACTCCCGTCAGATTTTTGCATTGTTAATGATTATAGATTACATACCTCACTTTCATGAGATAAGTTAATTTTTTTGTACAGTGTCACCAAAATGCCAAGGCGCTGATGTCATTTTATTTTGGTTAAACTCCACAGACAATTATGAAGACAAGAGGAAAGGTCAAGAATGGGCACCTCCTCCTCCGGCTGTTCTCTTGAGGAGGTCTGTATGTTTGTCTCGAATGCCTGTGGACTACATACCTGACATCATGATGTAATGTTAAGTCATTTCCTTTTGTACAGTTTCACTGAATTGTCAAGGCGATGATGGCATTTTATTTTAGTAGAACTGCACAAAATTTGCTTAAAAGAAGAGGAAAGGTCAGGAATGGCTCACTTTTCCAGAAAAAACTATGTATGCCTTCCTCACATCAGCCGCTGTTGCTTTATTTATTCCTTCAAACAGGTGGTTAGAAACAGTCTTGCTACCTTTTCCCATTAAGAAATTGGAATGCTTATATTTGTGAGTCTATGCTTCAACTAGTGCCACTTTTAGAGTAATCACACTTTCAATATCTATGCAAACAGGGATGCTCGATTTTAGTGGAACTGCACAAAAAGGCCAACTGGTTCAACATTAGGAGCATGTTTTTTCACAACCTTTATATCCAATTGGCGACACTATGAGCTGTTCATTACGAAGGTACATGGTTTGCTACTATCTTGCTACTCTTTTTGTACTGTCATTAGATAGTAATACTAGTGGTTTGCATGTGAATTTATTGGCAGGGTGGACCTACATTGGAGGTGCGGGACATGATTCAATGATTGGATGCTCAATTTCGGTTGTATCGATTTCACCTCTTCCATCACTGCGAAGATGGATATCCTTGGTCTGATGAAGAATAGGCGCTATATTTCTGCTCTGAACCAGCAAATCAATTCAGTATGAAATTGTCCAGGGCAAAACATAACTGTATCAGATTGTCCAGTGCAGAACATGACAGATGCTAAGCGGAAGAGACATGTTTAAACCGAAAATACAAGGTGTGGTATATGTTTACTAGCTGCTTGATATTTGTGCAGACAGAGATGTTTGCCCGTTGCTATTTGGCAAACAAACAAAGTGCCCGCAATTTTGGTTGAACTGCACAAGAGAATAGTATAGTCACTGCATGCAGTGCCATTTGAAAATAGACATAGATTGGATAGTCACTTCATGGACTGCAGAAAAGTAGTACTGTACTATTTATTGGCCAACACTAGGTGCTTCATGGCTTTGGTCTGATTATACAATGGGCATCATTTTGCCTAAGTTAAAGTTTGTATTCCGAAAATAGTCTCGCAATGTGATCGAGGGAAGACCAAATCATATTGTAGTGCATGTTCCTCCATCATGTCTGGTTCATTCTCATGGTTCCAGCTATTGGTGAAACCACTTACGCTTGCAAGAGGAATTGTAGACTTCACAAACAAATTTGTGTCTCAGTCTGTACTGAATGTTGGCCAATAGAAGCATCCATGTTAGTAGGAAGAACATATGTTTTTTTCTAGATCTTTGCTTTTGGAGCTACATATTTGTATATGATCTGTGAGTCATTGAGACGAATTAACATGTTGATCTTATGTATGGGAATCGTACTAGTTAGTTTTAGTTGTGACGCAAGATCCGAAGTGGCTGATCTTTGCTTTTGGAGCTAAATATTTGTATTTGATCTGTGAGTCATTGAGATGCATTAACATGTTGATCTTATGTATGGGAATCGTACTAGTTAGTTTTAGTTGCGACGCAAGATCCGAAGTGGCTGATCTTTGCTTTTGGAGCTACATATTTGTATATGATCTGTGAATCATTGAGATGCATTAACAGTTACTTATTTCTGTTCGCTCAGTGTTTACAAGTTACTAATCGATCACTAGCTAGCCTACAAATGCGCTCCTGGCAGTTTTATTTGCGACGCAAGATGCGAAGTGGCATTTTTTTGAATAAAAATGCCTACCTCTAAAGAAACTAATAAGCTACACTATCGATCCTACACGGATAAAAATGCCTACCTCTGAAGAAACTGACAAGCTACACTATCGATCCTACACGGATAAATAGCGGATCACGCACGTACTACCTCCTTTCCGGTTTGCAGGGCTCAATTCAAGAAATGACCTACTCGATCCTACACGAATAAATAGGGATCACGCACGTACTAGTACCTCCTTTCCGGTTTGCAGGGCTTAATTCAAACCTCTCACCAACTAAGGTACTCCCTCCGTCCAGGATTTATTAGTCCCGTGAGCAAAGCAGCAAGACCAACGCATGGCAATAATTAACGACCTGCAGAAGTTTAAGCCTAATAAATTCCAGCGATTTAAGTGGCTGCATGCGTGCCCTCGACTGCGACTTGTTGCATGCTGCTTCGCGTACTGCCTGCGAGCGATTCAGAGTGCCTGCATGCAGCCGACCGTAATTAAGGTAGCTAACTGATGCGAAAAAAGATACGCTTTAAATCCGTGGAATCATTATTGACAAGGAGGGAGATGATTCGAGTGCACCAGTTTGACCGCCATGCCGGCGTGCGACCCAGACGGGACGGGACGACACAGTCATAATTTCAGTTTCTCTAGTTTTCCACGGCAAGCTGGCGCGCTAAGTCATTATGCATTGAATTCCGATGACCGTCGCACTACCTTCCGCCTATAAGTACTGTTTCCCGGCCTTCTCAAGTGCCACCGTGACCCAACTCGCCGTATCCTCATAAGTCCCCACCGGCCCGATGTCGCTCGCCACGTCCGCCATGCCCCCGCCCGTCTGCGGTAGGCGACGCCGGAGGCGGTCACCGCCGGAACTAGTGTTTAGGTTTTCACCGGAAGGCAGACAGAGGGAGGAGGCATTCTATCTGTCTTTAGATGGCAATGCGGAGATCGAGGAGTTGTTGGAGTGCGACCGCATGGTGGAGGAGCAGGAGTTGTTGGAGTGCGACCACCTGGCGGAGGAGCAGCGTATCGCCGATTTGCGCCGCCAGCGGGACATGGAGCAGCAGCGCACCGACGCTCTGAGTCGCGAGCAAAGCGCCCACAACTGGGCCGACCATGTGGAGGCCGGCGCCCGGCAAATAGCCCTGGAGGCTGTCGGGCACGCACGCATTCGCGACACCGATTTTTACTACCAGCTCGTCAAGTGGGTTTCCCGCTTGGAAGCCGAAGCTTCGGTGGGCCACGCCGGCATGGAAAGGGCCAACGCGTGCGAGCAACGCGCCCTATCGCACCTCTGGCAAGTCCGAGGCGAGGCGGAGGACGCCGGTGCCGGCGTTTAGCGTGGACAGCAGATGGCGGCCGGCATCGTCTAGTTAGCTAAGAGTAAGTTAGTACTTGTACGCTACTAGAGTGTTAGTGGGAGTAGATAGTTCACTTGGCTATGATGGTTGTCAACGTGGAAGTTCAGAACTCTATATGTGGATCAGACCTGTTACTTTGCTCTGAATGTTGAACTTTCCATTTGAACGTATTGAATGGGCTGTTATTTTTTTAAATGAGTTGTATTTGTCCTCCACGGTTTAGAGGCTGACTTGTGGGCCTAGCAAGTTGACGCGTACACAATCAGGAGATGATTGTACGTGGAGAGGATGACAGCAGGGACCCGCCAAGGTCATGGCAGTACGCAAGCAAGTGCCTCCTTATTTCAAGCCAATAAAAAAATGGCTCCTCCTAGTGGATTTCTGACATCTGGGTCCCATGCCATTGTCAACGTAGTCAATAAACGAGAGAATTGCACAACGAGCGGCTGACACTAGGGACCCAGCAGCTCGCACAGTTTTTTTTGTTTTGGGTTAATTTGATAAATGCCACTCCAAATCTGGTGTATCCGAGAAATGCCACTGCAATTTCCAAACTTTGAAAAATGCCATTTCATGCCATTTCTAGTGGCATTTTTCGAAGTCTGGAGTGGCGTTTTTCAAAGTTTGCAAACTGCAGTGGCGTTTTTCAAAGTTTGCAAAAATTGCAGTGGCATTTTTCAAAGTTTGGAAATTGCGGTGGCATTTTGATGAATCGCCATAATTGGAGTGGCATTTATCTAATTTGCTTTTGAGACAGAAGCAGGGTGTCAACTGGGCTGTGCGGGACACTCTAGCCTGTCTAGACAACCTTTTCTTTTTGTTTACCATAGACCAGCCCAGTAGTTTTTTTCTTTCTGAAAATGGCTAGCCCAGTTTTTTTGTGATTTGTCAAGTAAGTCACTTTATCAGGCCTGTTGGGCTGCAAATCTTTCAAGACAAGGAGAGTGGCCTATCAGTAATAAGAAATGGGCTGTACATTTTTAAAACACATCAAACCGGCAATTATTTTCAAATATCTTTTTTTTCATTTCGAGATTTTAAATTGCATCAATTTTTATGCGTGGAAAATTTATTGGATTTTATATTGATATACATTTATTTTTAAAATCAGTCTGAATGTGACTCGAAATTTCGGTATTAAAAACAGTTCAGACTGGACCGACATATGCAAAATTTCGTATAATTTTTTAACCGTGGCCACAATATGGGCTGTAATGCTAACATAAAGAATATGGGCTCCAAAAAAACCCGTAAGAATTAGTAAATGGGCTGTAATGCTAACATAAAGAATATGAGCTCCAAAAATACCCGTAAGAATTAATAAATGGGCTGTAAATTATTTGAAATAATGGCAGATGGGCTGTATGCTGTTTTCCATAGATTTGAGGCTTTCCACAGATGGCCTGTATACTTTTGGATGTCCATCCAACGGCCGTCGTGCTTCTTCAATCTCTGCTCTTCCTGCTCCAGCCACTCAAACAAGCGCCGGCGGGACTGCCTGCTCCCTCCTCCCCGTGGCCGGCTGTGATGCCGCGCAGGCCTCACCGCCACACCGTACTCCCATAGCTGGCCTAGCCATCCCTCTACTCGCCCACACCTGCTGTTATTCTTTGGCGCCGGCAGACGAACCAGTAAACCCTCGTACAGTCGTACTCCCCTCCGCGTGGGAAACAAAAACAACAGCCGAGTCTTCCCTGCCTCCGTGTCGTTCCCTTCCTAGGCCTCGCCGTCGTCCACTGCCCTGGTGCTCTCGGCGTGGCGTGGTCAACGACTGACATGCATCTAAAGCGTACTGTACGTGTAGAGGCTAACAGCTGGGTCCACGACCGCACGCAAGGAAATGCCTCCTTATTACACGCAAAATAATGATTTCCTCCACCTAACATCTGGGACCCACCGAAACGGCCTCTGTATTTCGCGATAAAACATTACCGCCGCTGACAGCTCGGACCCACCAGCTATATCTTCACACGCAAGGAAGTGGCTCCTTATTACGCACAAAAAAATGAATACTCCCCTGCTAGCTGGGACACAGTATAGTGGGCCTACTAAGTTGACGGGGACGAAGGGCTTTGTCAACTTAGTCAATATGCACGATTCTAGCTCGACTGACCGTACGATGTCCATCCAACGACCGTAGTGCTTCTTCAACCTCTGGTCTTCTTGCTCCAGCCGCCCAAAGCAGCGCCGGTCATGCCGCCTGCTCCTGCCTCCCGTGGCCGGCTGTGCTGCCGCGGAGGCCTCACCGCCCCCATACTACTCCCACCGCTGGCCAGGCCATCCTTCCACTCCACTCACCCACACCCCTTGTTATTCTGCGGCGACGACAGTGCAGCCGAACCAGTGAACCCTCGTACTCCTCTCCGCATGGGCATCCACTGCCACATCTTCCCCGGCTCACCGTCGTCCCCTTCCTAGGCCTCGCCGTCGTCCACCGCCGTGGCGCTGTCGGCGCGGCGTGGTCAACGTGGTCAACGACTGAATTGCATCGGAAGAATACTGTACGTGGAGAGGCTGACAGCTGGGTCCATGGTAGCCGCAAGGAAGTGCCTCCTTATTACGCGGAAAATAATTATTCCTCCACCTGACAGTAGGGACCCACCGGACACCCACCAGTATATCGCGAAAAAAACATTTGCCCCTGACTGCTGGGACCCACCCGACGGGCCACCGTATTTCGTGAAAAAAACGTTCCCCCTGCTGTCAGCTCGGACCCACCGGAAGTGCCTCCTTATTACGCACAAAAAAAATGAATACCCCATGCTAGCTGGGACCCACCTTGGTGGGAGGCTGACTTGTGGGCCTACTAAGTTGACGGGGACGGAGGGCTTTGTCAACTTAGTCAATATGCACGATTCTAGCTCTAGTGACCGTATGATGTCCATCCAACGGCCGTAGTGCTTCTTCAACCTCTGGTCTTGTTGCTCCAGCCGCCCAAAGCAGCGCCAGTCATGCCGCCTGCTCCTGCCTCCCGGGGCCGGCTGTGCTGCCGCGGAGGCCTCACCTCCCCTACTATTCCCACCGCTGGCCAGGCCCTGCGGTGACGGCAGCCTCACACCGCAGCCAAACGAGTGAACCATCATACTCCTCTCCACGTGGGCATCCACTGCCGCGTCTTCACCGGCTCCGCGTCGTCCCCTTCCTAGGCCTCGCCGTCTTCCACCGTCCTGGTGCTCTCGGCACGGCGTGGTCAACGTGGTCAAGGAACGACTTCCATCAGACGTGGACTGTATGTGGAGAGGCTGACAGCTGGGTCCACGGCGGCAGCAAGGAAGTGCCTCCTTATTACATGGAAAATAATGATTCCTCCACCTGACAGCAGGGACCCACCGGACGGGCCACCGTATTTCGCAAAAAAAAACATTTCCCCCCTGAGTGCTGGGACCCACCAGCTACACGTTCGCACGCAAGGAAGTGCCTCCGGGCAAAAAAAATGATTCGCCCCCTGACTGCTGGGACCCACCAGCTACATCTTCGCAAGCAAGGAAGTGCCTGACAGTCGGGACCCACCTGGTCGAAGCATACGTAGCGTTGTCATTCTGGTCGCGAACGTCTACGTACATATATACTGGTGGATGTAGAGGCGCTCACGTGTCGTAGTAGAGGCGGCCAGGGTGCAAGAAAGAAAATACGGCCACGTATGTGTACATAGGGGAGGGGTCTCGAACACCTACTCGCGCATACGTACGGCCAGGGCTCGTGTACTTGGCTGGGTCGGAACAGAGAAACAGCGTCGTCGTCGTGTTCATGGGGAGGCAACAGAATGCGTGGTCGTGTTCATCGGGAGGGCTTGGATGGAAGAGGCGATGGAAACGAGGCCTGGCGTATCGCAGAACGGAGGAATCGACCTTGTGTTCGACCGGCCACGGTCGAAACGGGGGTCCTGTTGATCGGGAGGGGTGTGGCGTATCGCAAAACGGAGGAAACGGACCTCCTACGGTCAAAACGGGGGTCCTGTTGACCGGGAGGAGTGTGGCGTACCGCAAAACAGAGGAAACGGACTTGTGTTGGAGCGCTACGGTCGAAATGGGGGTCCTGTTCATCAGGAGGGGTGTGGTGTACCACAAAACAGGACTCCATGGGATACTGTTCATCTGCACCGTCGACCCCCTCCAGCCTCCATGAGCTACTGTTCATCCACCGTTGATCTCCTCCAGCCTCCACGGGCTCCTGTTCATCCAGCCTCCACGGGCTCCTGTTCATCCAGCCTCCACCGCGCGCTACTCCACCGGCTACTGTTCAACCACCCCTCCACCGTCTACTATTCATCCAGCCCTCCACACCACGGGGTCCTGTTCAACCACCCCTCCACGGGCACCCCTCCACCGTCTACTGTTCATCCAGCCCTCCACACCATGGGGTCCTGTTCAACCACCCCTCCATGGGCACCCCTCCACCGTCTACTGTTCATCCAGCCCTCCACACCATGGGGTCCTGTTCATCCACCCCTCCACGAGCACCCTCCACCGTCTACTGTTCATCCAGCCCTCCACCACACCACGGGGTCCTGTTCATCCACCCCCACCGGGAACTGTTCATCCAAACCCCCCCGCAACGCTCACTGTTCATCCAGAGGCAGCATCGATCGGCTTCAGTTACCAGCAGTAGTGAAGGAATCGCTCGATCGGGTTTAGTTAACAGCCATCGATCGATCGCTCGGGTTCAGTAACGCGTAGCCTGCAGT
Source organism: Triticum urartu (assembly GCF_003073215.2). Lineage (NCBI taxonomy): Eukaryota > Viridiplantae > Streptophyta > Magnoliopsida > Poales > Poaceae > Triticum > Triticum urartu. The sequence continues at coordinate 119,896,339 of NC_053027.1, forward strand.
GCAATCGCTCGGCTTCAGTTAGAGCCCAACTCCTCACTCGGGTTCAGTTAGAGCCAACGCCTCGCACACACGTGCGTACGTGTACGAGAGAAACGCGCATCGCTCGGCCCATGACCTCCCACCGTAACCGGGAACTCCCCGAAATTTTCCTCCCCCTCGCTTCTACCATGGTTTTTTCCGTCATGGACGGCCCAAAGAATGTCATGCAGTTGCGTCTCCGGCCCGCCCAGGATGAAAAGCCATTTTCTGTCATGATTTTTTGTCATAGAAGTAGGAGCCCACCACATCTATGATGATACCGGGTTTTGTCACAATTATCGTCATAGAAGTGTCATATGTATGACAGAAAAAAAATTCGTTCGGCCCAAAATGTCACGGATGTGTCTTTTTTTGTAGTGATGCAAATCGTTGCATATTGAGCTCCACTTAATTTGTAGCATTGTTTGTGCACTTTCCCATGCCTTGCCTCAATAAGCCGGACATGCATCATACTTGGTTGTGCATCATGCCATGTTTATGCTTGTGTGTTTACCATGTTGCTTGCTTCTTTCCGGTTTACTTCTCTCGTTAGCTTCGGTTTCATTCCGGAGTTGTGAGGATTCGTTCGACTACATCCGTTTGTCTTCTTCATGGACTCGTTCTTCTTCCTTGCGGGATCTCAGGCAAGATGACAATACCGTTGAAATCACTTCTATCTTTGCTTGCTAGTTGTTCGCTCTATTGCTATGCCGCGCTACCTATCACTTGCTATATCATGCCTCCCATATTGCCATGTCAAGCCTCTAACCATCCTTCCTAGCAAACCGTTGTTTGGCTATGTTACCGCTTTGCTCAGCCCCTCTTATAGCATTGCTAGTTGCAGGTGAAGTTGAAGTTTGCTCCATGTTGGAACATGTTTATGTTGGGATATCACAATATCTCTTATATTTAATTAATGCATCTATATACTTGGTAAAGGGTGGAAGGCTCGGCCTTATGCCTGGTGTTTTGTTCCACTCTTGCTGCCCTAGTTTCCGTCATATCGGTATTATGTTCCCGGATTTTGCATCCCTAACGCTGTTGGGTGTTATGGGAACCCCTTGACAGTTCGCCTTGAATAAAACTCTTCCAGCAAGGTCCAACATTGGTTTTACCATTTGCCTACCTACCACCTACATCTTTTCCCTTGGGAGCTGCAGCCCAGAGGGTCATCTTTATTTTAGCCCCCAGGCCAGTGCTCCTCTGAGTGCTGGTCCAAACCTAGCGATGTTCGGCGCCCCCTTGGCAATCAGGGTCTATGCCAACCCGACGTCTGTCTCATCCGGTGTGCCCTGAGAACGAGATATGTGCAGCTCCTATCGGGATTTGTCGGCACATTCGGGCGGCTTTGCTGGTTTGTTTTACCATTGTCGAAATGTCTTGTTATCGGGATTCCAAGTCTGATCGGGTCTTCCCAGGAGAAGGAATATCCTTCGTTGATCGTGAGAGCTTATAATGGGCTAAGTTGGGACACCCCTGCAGGGTATAAACTTTCGCGAGCCGTGCCCACAGTTATGTGGCAGATGGGAATTTGTTAATGTCTGGTTGTAGAGAACTTGACACTTGACTTAGTTAAAAATACATCAACCGCGTGTGTAGCCGTGATGGTCTCTTCTCGGCGGAGTCCGGGAGGTGAACACGGTTTTGTGTTATGGTTGTGCGTAAGTAGTTTTAGGATCACTTCTTGATCACTTCTAGCTTCACGAATGTGGCGTTGCTTCTCTTCTCGCTCTTATTTGCGTATGTTAGCCACCATATATGCTTAGTGCTTGCTGCAGCTCCACCTCACTACCCCTTTCCTACCCATAAGCTTAAATAGTCTTGATCTCGCGGGTGTGAGATTGCTGAGTCCTCGTGACTCACAGACTCTACCAAAATAGTTGTAGGTGTCGTTGATACTAGTGCAGGTGACGCAACCGAGTTTAAGTGGGAGTTCGATGAGGACCTTGATCGTTACTATGTTTCTTTTCATGATGATCAGTAGTGGAGCCCGGTTGGGACGATCGGGGATCTAGCAGTTGGGTTATCTTCCTTTTCATTTGGTTGTCCGTAGTCGGACTATGTGTGTATTCTGAATGATGTATGTTTATTTAATGTATTGTGTGAAGTGGCGATTGTAAGCCAACTCTTTATCCCATTATTGTTCATTACATGGGATTGTGTGAAGATGCCTCTTCTTGCGGCAAAACCACTATGCGGTTATGAATCCAAATCATGCCTCGACACGTGGGAGATATAGCCGCATTGTGGGTGTTACAAGTTGGTAATCAGAGCCATCCCCGACTCAGGAGCCCCTTGCTTGATCGAATCGCTGGCGTTGTTGAGTCTAGAACAAAAAATGTTTTGAGTCTTAGGATTATATATATCGGAGAGTAGGATTCATTTTACTCCTCAGTCCCGTCATCGCTCTGGTGAGGTCTCCTGACGTAGATGTTTTGACTTTCCTCTCCTCAAATTTCACTAAATTTTTTTTGGATCACGCGGGTATCTTGGAATTGTTCTGATGGTTTTGTGACGAGAACATTGTTCTTGGTGCCTCCTGACATTTAGGGGTTGTGGCAGTGTCCCGGGAGTTGAGCTCCGAGGTGTTGTCGTCACAATTTTATCGTTGCAGTTCTGGAATACCTGAGTTTCGCCGACATCGAAAATCTCTTTTGTGCAGTTGTTGGTGAGATTACCTCGACGCCACCTAGTACTGGGGCGGGAGTTTGGGAGTATTGCCATAACTCGTATAATGGATGCTTTTCGAAGGTTGAGGTACACGATTTCCGGAGTTTTCTTGGTTATGTGTTGACGGATGGATACAACTGGATCTAGGTATTGTTAGTTTGGGTGAGATATATTGCGTCCCCTGTATCCCCAACACCATATTGCATAACCAGAAAGTTTCGGGAGTTTATAAGTGGGAATTCAAGTATCCCGTAGGTTATCTTTCCAACAGACACATGATACGATATGGGATCTATCATATGTTTGTTTCCGACTTATTTTGCAAGCCAAATACTTTGTTTTTGTTTTATTTTGGTATTCGAATTGCTTCAATGCGAAGTGTTGATTCCATACCTTATTCTAAGCGGTGTTCTCATGTTTCTATGGGAGTGCTAATCCTTCTTGATCACTGAGGTTGTCATGTCTACTCTTTTCCAACCGACGTGCTCTTTTTTCAAGTGGATCCAATCATTTCAACATTGGCGAGATCAATTATTAGTTCTTTGCAATGGTGTTTGCTTCATCCGTCCCAAGTTGTCTTTGTTTTCCCCCCCCCCCCCCCCTTTTTTTTTTTTTTGACCTCAGATTTCTTAATCAAGTATCCATCTTATAGATGGGAAGTCTCTCCATTCTTTTCCATCAATGTTCTTATCCGATGATTCTCAGGAAGATACTAACAGAGCCTTAACTTTATCATTCTTCGTTCTTTCTTCTCCGGCGGATTCAATTCAAGCTTTCTCGATCATATCCTTTCCTTGTTTCAAATGCTTTCTCATGCCGGTGCACCTCTTTATCATCCACTTCTCACCATTCATTTGTTCTGGAGTGCTAAAGATATCTCAGGAGATTCGTGTTTTCATTCCTAATCTGTTCAAGCTATCTCGAGGTTGTTATCTCTTTTGAGCCATTTAATTCTACCGGCGCAATCTATCTTTTAAAGCATTCAACAGTGGTTCTTTTGAGTGGGCCCTAACCCACAGGTCCTTTCCAGGATCTTACCTGACTCTTCTAATTTATCCGGAGCGATTCCCAAATTCTTTCAAAGTTTGACATAAGAATGATTTCTCATCAGTCAAATGTATCCTCCAAGTTCGCTTTCATATTCTTTTCATCGTTGGTTCAGCCTTTCTAACTTTCATTACGGAGTGCCTCGACAATTCATGGTGGTGTTTCTCGTCATCATTCTCAACATTTGAAGACCGAAGAAGAGTTTCTCTTAAATCTTGCTCCATTCTCTTCAAGATTCATGGTTCTTCCTCTCATAATTATTTTCATTTGCGAGAATTCTTTTCACAACCACCTAAAGCATTTCATGAGTTCTTTCCATTTTATTCCTACGAAGGCCATCATTTCGAGTTTATTCATTCTCAGCCTTCAGCTCTCGTTCTCCAAATCCTACCGGTGCATCATTCAAGTATTCTCTAATCAGCTCGTGATCTATTCGTTCATTTGTATCTAAATTCCCTCAAGTATCAACATCGTTTTCTAATTCCTCCCGGTGATTCCTTCTCTTTTCCTCATTCATTTTCAATTCTTACAGTGGTTCGTTGAAGATTCCTTTTCCTATGTCCTCATATTAATGTATTCGTTGTTCCAATACTACCGATGGTTCATTGAAGACCTTCCCAAGTTGAGCAATATCTCTTTTCAATCCTTTCTACGAGAATAAGTAGTATGCCAAATCCATTGCTTGTCATCAATTTAATTGGTGAAGGATGAGCATAATGTAATTCTTATTCTTGTTTCGTCGAGTAACTTCAATTCCTTATTCCGGCGGTTCATCAAAATTCTTGATTTCATTTGTTCATCTTTCTTTCCGGAGTTCCAAGTTTTCTCGGTTATATCATTTCAAAGCTTCATCTTATCACTGCAAGGCTTCACCTTATGTTTTCAACTTCCCTTTCTTTTTATAATCCATTCTTTACCGGAGTTCTCCATGGAGGCTCTACATGATGGCTCGTCAAGGTTTCCTTTCATTCTTCAATTGTTCTTCAAGATTTCTCTCGGAGTTAAGATCCGCCAAGCTATACTCTAAAATAAACATGGTGTTCAACACATGTTTTGTTTTGTGGAGTCCAAGCATTCTTCATCTTGCATTCCGAAGTGCAATTCTTCCTACCTTATCTTTTGAGATGGCCTTATATCATTCTTGACAGTTTCCATTCTTGTTTCGCGATTCACATGTTGTCAAGACTGAGGTATTTTAAATTCATCAATCTCTTCATTGGAGTTATCTTGGGTTATATTTCACCTAAAGCCTTCCCTAAGGAATGTTGCTATTGTGGTGCTTATCAATAATCCAAGTTTTTCCTCCTATTCTCGCGATGAAAGAAGTTTTCATCTCTTTGTTTCTCTCAATCAAATCAATGGTTTTTGTTAGTGGCAGGTTGTCACGTCATAATTTTGAGATGTGTTCCATAAGCCCACAACAAGCTTGTTCTTTTCGTTGTTGGTTTTCCAACAACTCCATTCTAACCTTCTTGGAATGGTGCTTTCCAAGATCATTTGTGGCAAAAGTTAGCATTTTCTTCCCCATTTCCTTATTCCAATGATCTATCTTCTATTTTTTCTTCCGGAGGCATGGTGATGTTGCTCTCTTCACTCATCATCTCGAATTGTGAGGATCGTGTTCTTTTCTTGCTTATCCATTTAACCGAAGTGTTGTGTCTATCATTCCTCGTTTAACATGAGTCTCACCCAAGTGCTTCCATTCTACCAAGTTCATATTCTATTGCTTCCATTTCCAACCGGAGTGTTGTTGTAATTGTTCTTTATCGTTCCTTGTACATATTGTTTCAACCAGAGTGGTTTCAACATCTATCTTATCACTTAAGCTCTTCTTTCTCGCCGTATTCCTTGTTCCTTATCCAACGGAGTATTTTCATTTCGTTCATCTCCATGGTATTCTTTCTTTCAATTTGTTCAACCTCTCAAGGTTTGTGGGTTTCACTCGTTTGTCAAAGAAGCAACTTTGTTTTACCTCTTCCTCTTCCGTTTCTCACCGACGCAATCCTTCGATCTCGGGACGAGATCTCTTGTAGTGGTGGAGTGTTGTGACGCCCCGAGACCGACACTTCAGATGCCTTCCATGTTTTTCGTTGTCATTGTGTGTTTGAACTGTTTGTTGCCATGATCGCGATGAGTGCCATTGTCATATTTTGCTTCTTGCATCATGTTCATCATTTGATTAATGTGCATTGCCATGCCCATCTTTGTCATGTTGCATTTGTGCCTCTTGTCATTTTGCATTCTCATAATCATCATGTGCATTGTCATATTCATGCATGTTACATTGTTGCATGCTCCATGTATGATCATGCATCATCACCTCCTCCTTCCTTCCTCTTTCCTTCATTTTGGCAAGTGACCTTTCCCCCTCCTCCATAAATGTTCATTCTTTTCCTGATGCTAGTTCACCATGCCTAAACCCTCTCTGCCAATTTTCAGCTCTTGTGGACTTGTTTTGGTTGGAATCAAAATTGCCTCAAGTTTGAATTTAGTTCAAACTTGCGATAATTTTCTTTCTCTAAAAATGCCCAAACCAATTATTTCAAATAGTGCATAATTCCAGCGTCGTGGGGATATTATTATATCTCTCCTACACCCCTTTTTTATCCATGTGCTTTTCTGTTTATTTTCTGCCTGAGGAAAATGAAAAAGAAAAGAGACAGCAGCAAGAGCGGCCTACCTGGGCCTCCTTCTACCAGGCCGGTCTAGCAGCAGTCCCAGCAGCACCCTCAGCGCAGTCCCCTCGCTCTCTCCCGTGGTGAATCCATGCTGGACACCCATCCGGACCCACCTGCAGCGACCGTTCCCTTTGCCTTTTTCTTCCTCCTCTCGCCACCTCCCCCTCACAGTAAAAGCAGAGGAGGAGCACACATGGCCACAGTGGACGCCCCAGCTCCACGTCCGCCCTTCCCCTTCCTATTTAACCCTCGCTGCGATCCCTAGGGTTCCCTCTCTCCTCCTCTTTCCCTCCTCCGCGCCGCCGCTCCAAGGAGGCTCTCCCTCACGTCTCCTTGCTCCTGCCTTGAGTAGCACCCGAACGCCATGGCTGGCCAGGCAAGGAGCTCGCTGTTGGCCTGACGCCTCCCTTCGACCTCCACGATGCCCGCGAGAACCGCAGCGATCCGCTTGTTCCGTTCCGCTGCAAGGCGAGCCCAAGACCGCCTCTACGACGTCCTCTTCTTCCCCTTCGTCTTCTTCTTCCCGGATCAGAGCATTCGCCAAGTTCCTCTTCTTCCCCTGCATCCTCTACTTCACGCCGGCAGCCAACGCGCGCGCCACGAGGATCTTCTTCCCCAGCATCGTCTTCTTCGACTACAAGCAGGCCAGGAGCCAGACAGGCCCAAGGCCGACGCGATCGTCTTCCTCTACGACCTCTTCTTCCCTGCGTTCTCTGCTTCATGAACACCGGTGATCTGCGGGTCCCCAAGCTGTCTTCACTGCTTCTCCGCCCGCCCTGCCAACGAATTCGAGCCCCTCGTGAGCTCCTCTCGCAAACTCCTCCTTTTACCTTTCAAATCCGTGCATGTAGGCGTCGCTCCGATCGAGATTGTGCACGACCACCATGAACGAGTTTTTGGAGCTTTTGTTGTTTTCTTTCGCGAGCCCGTGGTCTGTTCCAGTGCGAGCACACCCACACCTCATGCGCAGCTTGCTTCCCGCACGCCCTCCGCTACTCTGCCTCGCAAGCCGCCGCTGCTACTGGCCGCAAGCGCTCGCCGGAGTTCTGGATCCTCCGGGCGTCCATGGAGTTCCAGGACTGAGCCTCAATTTATAAGCAGCCGTGCCCCTGCATTCAGGGCACACACAGAGCTTCAGCCTAGTGGCTAGAGGCACTCGAATCCCAGATACACCCATTTTTCCTTTCCCCTCTGTTCTATTTAAATTTTCCACACCCACTCATCCGCTTCGGGCCAGATCTGCTGCTGGGCTTCCAAAGTGCGCAGCATTCGGCCCGCATCCTTTTTTTATGTTCACTGTGATTTGTCTAATTCCAAGTGCATGCACATTTGCAGAAATGCCACTGGTTTTGCATTGTTGATAACTAAAGATCCATGCATTCAAATGAAACATGTCATATATGCATTTTGTTCATATTTTCATGTTCTTTAACAGTATGCAACTTTTATCCCTGTTAAAAATGTTTAAAATGTTGTTTGCATTTAATTTGCATGAATGCCATGTTAAAATGATTTATTTCATAACTAATTAACCATAGCTCCGAATTTAATAAACTTTATATGTAAATGGGGTAGAAAAATGCCTAGTTTAACATGGTGACATTACTTTGCATGTTTAACAACTCTAAAATTGTGTATAGGGCAGAACAGTACCAAATTCGAAATATGCATATGAGGATTTTCCGGAATTGTTGTTTGTTATTTTCGTCCTCATTTAACTTGCCTAAATAGTTAGTTTACTTATGCTTCACCCCTTGCCATGTTTGATAACATTTAATTTTGTTGGGTACATAAACGAGAGAGAACTAAATAATTGGTGTGGTGTTTCATCAATATGCAACTCGTTGCATATTGAGCTCCACGTAATTTGTAGCATTGTTTGTGCACTTTGCCATGCCTTGCCTCAATAAGTCGGACATGCATCATACTTGGTTGTGCATCGTGCCATGTTTATGCTTGTGTGTTTACCATGTTGCTTGCTTCTTTCCGGTTTGCTTCTCTCGTTAGCTTCGGTTTCATTCCAGAGTTGTGAGGATTCGTTCGACTACGTCCGTTTGTCTTCTTCATGGACTCGTTCTTCTTCCTTGCGGGATCTCAGGCAAGATGACAATACCCTCGAAATCACTTATATCTTTGCTTGCTAGTTGTTCGCTCTATTGCTATGTCGCGCTACCTATCACTTGCTATATCATGCCTCCCATATTGCCATGTCAAGCCTCTAACCATCCTTCCTAGCAAACCGTTGTTTGGCTATGTTACCGCTTTGCTCAGCCCCTCTTATAGCGTTGCTAGTTGCAGGTGTAGTTGAAGTTTGCTCCATGTTGCAACATGTTTATGTTGGGATATCACAATATCTCTTATATTTAATTAATGCATCTATATACTTGGTAAAGATTGGAAGGCTCGGCCTTATGCCTGGTGTTTTGTTCCACTCTTGCCGCCCTAGTTTCCGTCATATCGGTATTATGTTCCCAGATTTTGTGTCCCTAACGCGGTTGGGTGTTATGGGAACCCCTTGACAGTTCGCCTTGAATAAAACTCTTCCAGCAAGGCCCTACATTGGTTTTACCATTTGCCTACCTAGCACCTACACCTTTTCCCTTGGGAGCTATATCCCCGAGGGTCATCTTTATTTTAGCCCCCGGGCCAGTGCTCCTCTGAGTGCTGGTCCAAACCGAGCGATGTCCGGTGCCCCCTGGGCAACCAGGGTCTATGCCAACCCGACGTTTGGCTCATCCGGTGTGCCCTGAGAACGAGATATGTGCAGCTCCTATCGGGATTTGTCGGCACATTCAGGCGGCTTTCCTGGTTTTGTTTTACCATTGTCGAAATGTCTTGTTATCGGGATTCCGAGTCTGGTCGGGTCTTCCCAGGAGAAGGAATATCCTTCATTGATCGTGAGAGCTTATAATGGGCTAAGTTGGGACACCCCTGTAGGGTATAAACTTTCGAGAGCCGTGCCCGCGGTTATGTGGCAGATGGGAATTTGTTAATGTCCAGTTGTAGAGAACTTGACACTTGACTTAATTAAAAATACGTCAACCGCGTGTGTAGCCGTGATGGTCTCTTCGCGGCGGAGTCCGGGAAGTGAACACGGTTCTGTGTTATGGTTGTGCGTAAGTAGTTTCAGGATCACTTCTAGCTTCACAAACGTGGCGTTGCTTCTCTTCTCGCTCTTATTTGCGTATGTTAGCCACCATATATGCTTAGTGCTTGCTGCAGCTCCACCTCACTACCCCTTTCCTACCCATAGGCTTAAATAGTCTTGATCTCGCGGGTGTGAGATTGCTGAGTCCTCATGACTCACAGACTCTACCAAAACAGTTGCAGGTGCCGTTGATACCAGTGCAGGTGACGCAACCGAGTTCAAGTGGGAGTTCGATGAGGACCTTGATCGTTACTATGTTTCTTTTCATGATGATTAGTAGTGGAGCCCAGTTGGGACGATCGGGGATCTAGCAGTTGGGTTATATTCCTTTTCATTTGGTTGTCCGTAGTCGGACTATGTGTGTATTCTGAATGATGTATGTTTATTTAATGTATTGTGTGAAGTGGCGATTGTAAGCCAACTCTTTATCCCATTCTTGTTCATTACATGGGATTGTGTGAAGATGACCCTTCTTGCGGCAAAACCACCATGCAGTTATGCCTCCAAGTCGTGCCTCGACACGTGGGAGATATAGCCGCATCGTGGGTGTTACACCCCTGGAGCGGGCGCTGATCCTGACGAGGCTCCTGACGCGACGCCATCTTCTTGGGGGTGGTCTCCGGAGGGCTTTCACTTCTGCTGTCAGGGTTGTCGATTGCTGCAGCTTGGAAGGCGCGCTCAAGGGAGCACACCGCATCCCTCTCTTCACATGGGACCGTGATGATTCCCCCGCTTCCTAGCATCTTGAGAACGTTGTAGCCGTGGTGAGTGACTGCCATGAACTTGGCTAGGGCTGGATACCCGAGGATGGCATTGTACGGCAGGCGGATGTGCGCGACGTCAAAGTCGATGAGCTCGGTGCAGTAGTTCTTGCGCTCCCCGAAGGTGATAGGCAGGCGGACTTGCCCTATCGGTGTGGTGGAACCGTCAGTCACTCCTGAGAAAGGCTTGGTTGGCTGGAGCTGCTCATAGGGCACTTGAAGGTTGTCGAACGTGTCGACGGATAGGACATTGAGCCCTGCGCCGCCGTCGATGAGAGTCTTGGTGACTTGCACATTGCTGATGACTGGGGAGCACATCATAGGGAGTGTGCCAGCGGTGGCTGCGCACTTGAGCTGGTCTGCCGAGTTGAAGGTGATGGCGCATTGGGACCACCTGAGCGGGTGCGTGGCCTCGAGCTTGGGGAGCACCGCGTTCACCTCGCGAGTGAACTGTTTGAAGATGCGCTGAGAGGCTGGGGCTTGAGCGCCGCCCAAGATGCAAGAGATCGCACACGGCTCCTGGAAGCCCCCAGCCGCCTCGTCCTGGTGGTGGTCGTCGTTCCTTCTTGGTGGCGGCAACGGGGTAAGACCGGCGTTGCCCTGGGGGCGATCCTCGCGAGGCGGGTCCCTCCAGGCGCCCTCGCGAGGTTGGTCCTGCCAGTGGTCCTCACGAGGCCGGTCACGCCACTCCTGGCGCGGGCCACGGTCGTCCCAGCGTCCGCCTCTGCGTCCTCCTCCATGGCCGTAGCCCCGGTCGTTGCGCTCGGGGCGTCGACCGTAGCGTCCTTCCCATATGGATCTGAGCTCTTGGCAGTCGCTGGTGTTGTGGGTGTTCAGGTTGTGGAAGGTGCAGAACGGTCGGCTGTTCTTGGACGACTCAGGCTGATCTCTGCCTCGCTTGGTGTCGGGCTCCTCTGCGAGCACTACTGCCTCTTTGCGCTTCACGTCCTTGGCCTTGGCCTTCTTCTCCTCCACTCCTGCAGCTGGCATCTCAAGGAGAGAGAGGCGCCCCTCCTCAGCGCTTGCGCACTTGGTCACCAGGTTGAACAGCTCCTGAGATGTGCAAAGCTCCTCGTGGATAGCCAGCTCTTCCTTCATCTTGATGTCACGAATGCCATCTGAGAACGCGGAGATGATGGCTTCGTCCGTGACCTTGGGGATCTTGAGGCGGGTGTTGTTGAAGCACTGGATGTACTTCTGGAGGGTTTCCCCTGGCTATTGTTAGATGCGGCGTAGATCGCCCGCGGCCAGTGGGCGGTCGCGAGTGCCTTGGAAGTTGGCGACGAAGCAGTCGCGCATCTCATCCTAGGAAGAGATCGGGCCGTGCTGCAGGTTCAGGAGCCAGGAGTGGGCCCCATCCTTGAGAGCCATGGGAAACCAGTTCGCCATGACTTTTTCGTCGCCGTTGGCCGCTTCGATGCTCAGCTCATAGAGCTGCAGGAACTCTGCGGGGTCGGCGGTGCCGTCGTATCGAGGAGGTAGATACGGCTTGAACTTTCTTGGCCAGGCGATGCTACACAGTTCGGGGGTGAAGGCGCGGCAGCCGGCCGTGGTCACCGGGGCCCGCTTCTGAGGCGGAGCTTGGTCTTGGCGAGGTCCGCGCTGCGCCACCGCAGGCGGCACATGGTCTTGACGAGGTGGCGCGAGGAACGCTGGTGCAGCTTCTCGCGGCCGCGGGATTTCTTGGCAGCTTCTTTCTTCACGCGTGGGCGCCGGGCGCGTTGGGTCACGCCGCGGAGGCCCGCGCCTTGGTGCCAAGGCACCGTCTTGGGGTTGAGGCGGTGGAGGCATGCCATGGGCCCCGTTGCCCGCGGCTGGTTGAGGGGGAGGCAGAGAGTGGGACGGCGCCGGAGAGCCCCCTGCGGCGTGGACGAGCTCGGCGACGCGGTCGAGCCACTCCTCATAGAGGTCGTCAACGGGGCAGTAACGCAGGAGCTTGTTCGCCGCGATGAGCGCGGCCCGTGCCTCCATGGGAGCGCAGTGCGCGTGAGACGAAGAACCAGCAGGGGTGAGTGATGGAGTAGCGGTGCGGCCGTCCTGCCGCACCGAAGGATGCAGCGAGGACGCCTGCTGCTCGTTCCCCGGCGGGCTGGTGGCAGCATTGGCGGTGGGAGACGGAGAGCGACGAGGTGGCCCGCCTACAGGAGCCGTCTGAGCGACGCAGGCGGAGAGGGCAGCCCGACGCTCTGCTCGAGCACGGCGAGCGTCCGCCATGGAAGCGACAGAGCGATGGAGCAATGAACCGACGGAAGGGGAAACTACGGTGCACCCCTACCTGGCGCGCCAAATGTCGGATGTGGGGTTCTGGCAAACCCTTAAGGTTCGAACACTGGGGTGCGCGCGAAGTCTTTCCCTCCTACCGATCCATGCTCTAGCTCGCTAAGATCTTGCGGACAAACTCGACGAACTCACAACACAGAAAGACACGAGGTTTATACTGGTTCGGGCCACCGTTGTGGTGTAATACCCTACTCCAGTGTGGTGGTGGTGGATTGCCTCTTGGGCTGATGATGAACAGTACAAGGAAAGAACAACCTCCTGAGGTTGAGGTGTTCTTGTTCGTATGAACTTGTGGTGCGTGGATCCGATCCCAGTTTAACCTCTTGCCTCTATTGTGGTGGCTAGTCCTATTTATAGAGGCCCTGGTCCTCTTCCCAAATATTGAGCGGGAAGGGAGCCAACAGCGGCGGGCAAATTTAAAGGGGGACAGCTAGTACAAGCTATCCTGACAAAAGCGGTCTTCACCTGCGAAAAGCTCTGGGGTGACGCCGTCTTGGGCTCCATGATGACCTCCGCCTTGCTGTCCTCCTGGTCTTGGTCTCGTTGCACCAATATGGAAACCTTTGCTTGATGCCTCGGTACTCTTCGCCTGCGCTGGCCTCCTTAGCACCAAAGAGGAAATAAGGACGCTGCGTGCACCGGCGCCCGCCTGGCACCGTTCGTCATGGCTAACGTCACGAGAGCCTCATGAGGTTTGCCCCGCCTTGATATCTCTGCTCCTCGTGAGCCCGCCTGGCTAGGCCACACCAGAGGATGTCTTGCGTCGTCCGCCTCGCGAGGCTTGGACCCTCGCGAGTGTCTTGGATGCCTTGTTGACGAAGATGGGTCGTACGGCCTGCTGCTTCGCCACGCCGTGGGCCGCAGGAAGGCAAGTCTGGGGACCCCCGTTCCCAGAACACCGACACCGCGAGCTCGCATGATTCGGAAAATCGATATCGGAGACGAGTCCGGGGTTCCGTTGATGCAGGTATCGTATGAAGTGGGATCTGCGTGCGGCTCCAACGCCACAGACTCGGTAGCCCCCATGACAGGGTTGAGTCTCCCATCTTCGAACGTCTTGACCTGCTCCGAATCTAAGGCCGGAGTTGTTATAGGAGCTATCTCCTGGATGCGTCCCGATGACAGGTTTAAGCCATGTTCATTGGGGCGAAGGAGAGCGGTTGCCGCGGTCTCAAATCCGTCGAAGATCAAGTCTCCACGGATGTCCGCGACGTAGTTCAGGCTTCTGAATTTGACCTGATGGCCAGGGGCGTAGCTATCGATCTGCTCCAGATGGCCAAGCGAGTTGGCCCGCAGTGTGAAGCTGCCGAATACGAAGATCTGTCCGGGGAGGAAGGTTTCTCCCTGGACTACGCCATTACTGACGATCGAAGGAGCCATCGAACCTTTCGTCGACAGCACAGTGGAACTCTCAATGAAAGCACCAATGTCGGTGTCAAAACCAGCGGTTCTCGGGTAGGGGGTCCCGAACTGTATTGATGGTAACAGGAGACAGGGGACACAATGTTTACCCAGGTTCGGGCCCCGTCTATGGAGGTAATACCCTACTTCCTGCTTGATTGATCTTGATGAATATGAGTGTTACAAGAGTTGATCTACCACGAGATCATAATGGCTAAACCCTAGAAGTCTAGCCTATGAGTATATGGTAATGAATCTGTCCTATCCGGACTATGCTCTCCGGTTTATATAGACACCGGAGAGATCTAGGGTTACATGGAGTCGGTTACATAGGAGGAAATCTTCATAATCGGTCGCCTAGCTTGCCTTCCACGCCAAGTAGAGTCCAATCCAGACACAGGTATTGTCTTCGACCTTCGTATCTTCATAGCCCATCAGTTCGGCCCAACAGATAACAGGCCGGACGCCCGAGGACCCCTTAGTCCAGGACTCCCTCAGTGCCCGGTAGTGGGTTCGATCTTACGATGCTTGATCCCAGTGACAGAAAGGGAACCGACACGTATTTATCATTGCTACTAAGGATAAAAATATGAGATCTATATCTACCTCCATATAGATAAACGGATCTTGTCTACATCATGTCATCATTCTTAGTGCATTACTCCATTTTTCCATGAACTTAATACACTAGACGCATGCTGGATAGCGGTCGATGTGTGGAGTAACATTAGTAGATGCAGGCAGGAGTCAGTCTACTAATCTTGGGCGTGATGCCTATGTAATGATTATTTCCTAGATATCGTAATAATTATTTGAAGTTCTATCAGTTGCCCTACAGTAATTTGTTTACCCACCGTTTGCTATCTTTCTCGAGAGAAGCCACTAGTGAAACCTACGGCCCCCGGGTCTTCTTTCTCATATATTTGCTTTGCGATCTATTTTATTTGCACTTTTTATCCAGATCTATTAAACCAAAAATACAAAAATACTTTGCTGCACTTTATTTTATTTGCGATCTATTATTTCAATCTATTACAATTTTCTCCCGTCTTCATGCCAATTTCTAGCGCCGTTACTCGAAAGGGATTGACAACCCCTTTAACACATCGGGTTGCGAGTGGCTGTTATTTGTGCGCAGGGGCTGTTTACCGTTGTGTTTGCTTGGTTCTCCTACTGGTTCGATAACCTTGGTTTCATATCTGAGGGAAATACCTACCGCTGCTGTGCTGCATCATCCCTTCCTCTTTGGGGAAATACCGACGTAGCTTCAAGCGACATCAAAATTAATTTATGGCGCCGTTGCCGGGGAGGATCTTCAACATAACCAGGTTCCTAATCACAAATCTCATCTCCTTTCAATTTACATTACTCGCCTTTTGTCTCTCGTTTTCCTCTCCCCCACTGCACAAAAATTTGCCGTTTTATTCGTCCTCTTTTTTGTTCACCGTTTTCTCGTCTGATCTTTTGTTTGCTTGTGTTGCCATGTGCCTTCTATATGCCTGCATGTTTGCTTGCTAAAAATCTATTGATATGGATCCCCATCCACTTGCTAATCTTTTTAAAAGATCCAATCATGATGAACCAATTGCTAGTGATTTGAGTGCACTAGATTATCTTTATGAAGTTTTGCTTGAGATTCGTGAATCTGAAAGTTGTGATGAAGAAATTTATGAAGCGATTCATGATAGCTCCTTGAATGAAAAGCATGATTGCAATGATGTTATTATAAATTCTATTAGTGTCAATTATGCTAATAATATGCAAAACCCCAAGCTTGGGGATGCTAATTTTGATATGTCCACTACTTATTGCGATGCTCATGACTGGGGTGATTCTTCTTATGATCTTGAAATTTTATTTAAGCCTCATGATTAATATGATATTGATAATAATGTTAGCAATAATATTGAAAGTGGGTTTGGAAGAGCATAAACTTTAGGTAAAAATAATCCCACATATTTGGAGAGTGTTCAATCTTATGAAACTATTGATAAAAGTGGGCTTGTAGAGGTCATGACTTTATTTGATGATAATCCCACTATTTTGGAAGAGTGTCAACTTTGCATGCATTTGGATCATGAAGAGAATATTTTATGTGATGGTTATATTTTTGAATTTGATTATGATCCCACATGGAATTATTATGAGAGAGGAAAATATGGTCATAGAAATTTTCATGTTACTAAATTTCCTCTCGTTATGTTGAGATTGCTATTGTTTCTTTCTTCTTCTTTGCATATGCTAGGAATTGCTTGTCTTGATAATTTGTTTTCCTATAAAATGGCTATGCATAGGAAGTATGTTAGAATTAAGTGTGTTTGTCACATTTTTTATGATGCTCTATTTATTCTTATCTTTCATGTGAGCATCAATAAAGCTTTATGCCTAGCTAAGGGCGTAAAACTATAGCGCTTGTTGGGAGGCAACCCAATGAATAAAATTTATTTTTTGCATTTTGATTTATGTTCTTGGGTGTTTGCACAATTATGCTACTATTATGATTGTGTTTTTTGTGTTTTAGTTAGTGTTTGTTCCAAGTAAATCCTTTAGGATCTTCTTGGGTGATAGTTGTTTGATCTTGCTGAAAAAGACAGAAACTTTGTGCTCATGAAAATAATTTTCATAAATCACAAAAAAGAGCCTTTTCGCTAATTCTTTTTTCAGAAGATTAATATAAAAATTACCCTGGTCGTCCAATTTTGGTAGAAGTTTTGGAGTTACAGAAGTATTCGCTAAAGTCAGATTACTACAGACTATTCTGTTTTGACAGATTCTGTTTTCGTTGTGTTGTGTGCTTATTTCAATGGCTCTATGGTTATCTTTGATGCGTTTTTGCCATAGAAAAGTTGGAATACAGTAGATATAATACAAAAAAAAATATGAATTGGTTTTATACAACACTTATAGTAGTGGTTTGCTTTCTTATACTAATGGATCTCACAAAGGTTTTGTTGAGTTTTGTGTGATTGAAGTTTTCAAGTTTTGGGTTATCTTACAATGGATGAAGGAAGGATGTAAGAGCCTAAGTTTGGGGATGCCCTGGCATCCCAAGCTATTATCCAAGAATAAGCAACCAACTAAGCTTGGGGTTGCCCCGGAGTGGCATCCCCGCTTTCTTCCAACAACTATCGGTATTTTACTCGAGGCTATATTTTTATTCGTCACATGATATGTGTTTTGCTTGGAGTATCTTGTATGATATGAGTCTTTGCTTGTTTTATTTTTTGTCTTAAGTCATCAATCCCTGCTGGACACACCTATTTGAGAGAGCCAAAATTATATCATGACTTGTTAGAATTGCTCTCAGTGCTTCACTTAAATCTTTTATGAGCTAGGACTTGCTCTAGTGCTTCACTTTATATCTTTTTGAGCACGGTGTGCTTTGTTATTTTTGAAGAAATGCTCTCTTGCTTCACTTAGATTTATTTGAGAGTCAGTACAATTTTGAAGAAATTCTCTCTTGCTTCACTTAAATTATTTTGAGAGAAAGAAAATTTGTTATGCTCATGATCTTCACTTATATTTGTTTGAGCTTATGAAAAGCAACAGATGAAAATTAGTCCCAAAGTGATAGATATCCAAGAAGGATAAATTAAAAAAAATGTCATGAAGATCATTGGACAAAATAAACTTGATTCTTAGTAATAGTTTTGAGATATGATGATGTGATATGTGAGTTATGTTGATGAGTAATTGTGCTCTAGTAAGAATATTGGTGTTAAGGTTTGTGATTCCCTATGCATGCACGAAAGTCAATAATCATGCAATGAAAATTATATCCTACTTGTGGTGCATTATTTGGTGCTAATTATGCTTAATTCTTGCTTATGAGATTATTCATTTCTTGGTTGGTCGCTTCTCAATCTTTTTGCTAGCCTTCATTTTGCACTAAGTATGACCTCTACTTGTGCATCCAAAATCCTTTAAACCAGTTTTGCCACATGTGTCCACTATATCTACCTATATGCGGTATTCTTTTGCTGTTCTAAGAAAATTTAGATGTGCCATCTCTAATTTTCAAAATAAACTTCTCTTTTGTGTGTTTGTTTCGCTCGCGGAACGGTAACGGGTGGCTAATATTTTCCATGCTAAATGTGTTATTCTCAAGATTAGTGTTTATTCACTTGTCATTGCATGAGAGTAAGGCAAAGGTTTTAGGGATGCCCAGTCCCGAAATGCAAAAATGAATTTACTTTATGTTGTCAAATAATAAATTCCTTGGAAAGTGTTGGTATGGACGGCACCCATGGATACGGTTAGCCATGGAAAGTGAAAGTATGGTGGAAAAAGGAATAAACTTTATTTTCTGCTTGGGAACCGCCTATGGCATATCTAGCATGGAAAGTGTTCGTAGCTCTACGTCGTTTTCGTTGGTGGGATGGATACACCTCCCAAAATGTTTTTATCTCTAATTTTTTTGCTTTGAGCTCTGGCACCTCTACAAATCCCTACTTCCCTCTGCGAAGGGCCTTTCTTTTACTTTATGCAATTTTTATTTTGAATTTGAGTCTCCATCTTCTCTTACAAAAGCACCAACTAGGAGGCAATATGATCGTGCTCAAGTATTGGGTGTAGTTAATATTCGAGTGTGTTTCATGAATGGATCAATGTTTGAGCATGATGGGCTAGGGATAACTTATTTTAGCGTTGATATTTTGAAAGACATGGTTGCTTGTTGATATGCTTGAGTATCTAAATTATTATGTAAAAACTAGACTATTGCTTTGAATCACATAAAAGTCCAAATGTCCATGCTATAAAGAAAAGAATATGATATGACTTGATGAACAACACTCCACATCAAACATTCTGTTTTTATCACTTACCTATTCGAGGACGAGTAGGAGTTAAGCTTGGGGATGCTGATACGTCTCCAACATATCTATAATTTCTGATAGTTCCATGCTATTTTATTATCAATCTTGGATGTTTTATAATCATTTTATAGTCATTTTATATCATTTTTTGGTACTAACCTATTGACATAGTGCCAAGTGCGAGTTGCTGTTTTTTCCATGTTTTTTACATCGCAGGAAATCAATATCAGACGAAGTCCAAATGCCACGAAACTCCACAATGATTTTTTATGGGACAGAAGGAAGGCAATGGGCCCTGGTTGCACCTGGGGGGTGCCCTGAGGGGGCACAACCCACCAGGGTGCGCCAGGAGGCCCAGACGCACCCTGGTGGGTTGTGCCCACCTCGGATGCCCCCGGACGGCCTCTTTGCTCTATAAATACCCCAAAAATACCAGAACCCTAGAAGCATTGACGAAATATTCATCTAGCCGCCGCAGAGTCCAGAACCACCATATCCAATCTAGACACCATCACGGAGGGGTTCACCACTTCCATTGGTGCCTCTCCGATGATGCGTGAGTAGTTCTTTGTAGACCTTCGGGTCCGTAGTTAGTATCTAGATGGCTTTCTCTCTCTCACTGAATTCTCAATACAATGGTCTCTTGGAGATCCATATGATGTAACTCTTTTGTGGTGTGTTTGTTGGGATCTGATGAACTTCGAGTTTATGATCAGTTATATCTTTTTATATCCATGAAAGTTATTTGAGTTTCTTTGATCTCTTATATGCATGATCTCTTATAGCTTCGTATTTCTTCTCCGATATTTGGGTTTTGTTTGGCCAACTTGATCTATTTATCTTGCAATGGGAAGAGGTGCCCGGTAGTGGGTTCAATCTTACGGTGCTTGATCCTAGTGACAGAAAGGGAACCGACACGTATGTAGCGTTGCTACTAAGGATAAAAAGACGAGATCTATATCTACTGCCATATAGATAAATGGATCTTGTCTACATCATGTCATCGTTCTTATTGCATTACACAGTTTTTCCATGAACTTAATACACTAGATGCATGCTGGATAGCGGTCGATGTGTGGAGTAATAGTAGTAGATGCAGGCAGGAGTCGGTCTACTAATCTTGGACGTGATGCCTATGTAATGATCATTGCCTGGATATCGTCATAATTATTTGAAGTTCTATCAATTGCCCAACAGTAATTTGTTTACCCACCGTTTGCTATCTTTCTTGAGGGAAGCCACTAGTGAAACCTACGGCCCCCGGGTCTTCTTTCTCATATATTTGCTTTGCGATCTATTTTATTAGCACTTTTTATCCAGATCCATTAAACCAAAAATACAAAAAATACTTTGCTGCACTTTATTTTATTTTTGATCTATTATTTCAATCTATTACAATTTCCTCCCGTCTTCGTGCCAACTTTTGGCGCCGTTACCTGAAAGGGATTGACAACCCCTTTAACACGTCGGGGTGTGAGTGGCTGTTATTTGTGTGCAGGGGTTGTTTACGTTGTGTTTGCTTGGTTCTCCTACTGGTGCGATAACCTTGGTTTCATATCTGAGGGAAATACCTACCGCCGCTGTGCTGCATCATCCCTTCCTCTTTGGGGAAATACCGACGTAGCTTCAAGCGACACCACATAATCATAAAATGCGGCAATTGCTAACATGATTCGGACAGACTTAAGCATCGCTACGGGTGAGAAGGTCTCATCATAGTCAGCTCCTTGAACTTGTCGAAAAACTTTTGCGACAAGTCGAGCTTTGTAGACAGTAACATTACCATCAGCGTCAGTCTTCTTCTTGAAGATCCATTTATTCTCTATGGCTTGTCAATCATCGGGCAAGTCAACCAAAGTCCATACTTTGTTCTCATACATGGATCCCATCTCAGATTTCATGGCCTCAAGCCATTTTGCGGAATATGGGCTCATCGTCACTTCCTCATAGCTCATAGGTTCGTCATGGTCTAGTAACATGATTTCCAGAACAGGATTACCATACCACTCTGGTGCAGAACATGCTCTGGTTGACCTACGAGGTTCGGTAGTAACTTGATCCGAAGTTTCATGATCATTATCATTAGCTTCCTCACTAGTTGGTGTAGGCATCACAGGAACGGTTTTCTGTGATGAGCTACTTTCCAATTCGAGAGAAGGTACAAATACCTCATCAAGTTCTACTTTCCTCCCACTCACTTCTTTTGAGAGAAACTCCTTCTCTAGAAAGGATCCATTCTTAGCAACAAAGATCTTGCCTTCGGATCTGTGATAGAAGGTGTACCCAACAGTCTCTTTTGGGTATCCTATGAAGACACACTTCTCCGATTTGGGTTCGAGCTTATCAGGCTAAAGCTTTTTCACATAAGCATCACAACCCCAAACTTCAAGAAATGATAGCTTAGGTTTCTTGCCAAACCACAGTTCATACGGTGTCGTCTCAACATATTTAGATGGTGCCATATTTAAAGTGAATGCAGCTGTCTCTAATGCATAACCCCAAAATGATAGTGGTAAATCGATAGGATACATCATAGATCACACCATATCTAATAAAGTACGGTTACGACGTTCGGACACACCATTACGCTGTGGTATTCCAGGTGGCGTGAGTTGTGAAACTATTCCACATTGTTTTAAATGAAGGCCAAACTCGTAACTCAAATCTTCGCCTCCGCGATCAGATCATAGAAACTTTATTTTCTTGTTACGATGATTCTCCAATTCACTCTGAAATTCTTTGAACTTTTCAAATGTTTCAGACTTGT
Organism: Triticum urartu; assembly: GCF_003073215.2. Lineage (NCBI taxonomy): Eukaryota > Viridiplantae > Streptophyta > Magnoliopsida > Poales > Poaceae > Triticum > Triticum urartu. The sequence continues at coordinate 119,917,926 of NC_053027.1, forward strand.
GTTTCATTAAGTAGATATACCCATATCTGCTCAAATAATCTGTAAGGTCAGAAAATAACGATACCCGCCACGAGCCTCAACACTCATTGGACCGCATACATCGGTATGTATTATTTCCAATAAGTTAGTAGGTCGCTCCATTGTTCCGGAGAACGGAGTTTTAGTCATCTTGCCGCCCATGAGGCATTGTTCGCAAGCATCAAATGATTCATAATCAAGTGATTCCAAAAGTCCATCTGCATGGAGTTTCTTCATGCGCTTTACACCAATATGACTTAAACGGCAGTGCCACAAATATGTTGCACTATAATTATCAACTTTGCATCTTTTGTCATCAATATTATGAATATGTGTATTACCACGATCGAGATTCAACAAAAATAGACCACTCTTCAAGGGTGCATGACCATAAAAGATATTACTCACATAAATAGAACAACCATTATTCTCCGATTTAAATGAATAACCGTCTCGCATTTAACAAGATCCAGATATAATGTTCATGCTGAACGCTGGCACCAAATAATATTTTTTCAGGTCTAAAACTAATCCCGAAGGTAGATGTAGAGGTAGTGTGCCGACGGCGATCACATCGACCTTGGAACCATTCCCGATGCACATCATCGCCTCGTCCTTAGCCAATCTTCGATTAATCCATAGTCCCTGTTTCGAGTTACAAATATGAGCAACCAAACCGGTATCAAATACCCAGGCACTACTACGAGCATTAGTAAGGTACACATCAATAATATGTATATCAGATATATCTTTGTTCACTTTGCCATCCTTCTTATCCGCCAAATACTTGGGGCAGTTCCGCTTCAATGACCAATCCCTTTGCAGTAGAAGCACTCAGTTTCAGGCTTAGGTCCAGACTTGAGCTTCTTCCCGGGAGTGGCAACTTGCCTGCCATTCTTCTTGAAGTTCCCCTTTTTTCCTTTGCCCTTTTTCTTGAAACTAGTGGTCTTGTTAACCATCAACACTTGATGCTCCTTCTTGATTTCTACCTCTTCAACTTTAAGCATTGCGAAGAGCTCGGGAATATTCTTCTCCATCCCTTGCATATTATAGTTCATCACGAAGCCTTTATAGCTTGGTGGCAGTGATTGAAGAACTCTGTTAATAACACTATCATTTGGAAGATTAACTCCCAGCTGAGTCAAGTGGTTATGATACGCAGACATTCTGAGTATGTGTTCACTGACAGAACTGTTCTCCTCCATCTTGCAGCTATCGAACTTGTTGGAGACTTCATATCTCTCAACTCGGGCATTTGCTTGAAATATTAAGTTCAACTCCTAGAACATCTCATATTCTCCATGACGTTCAAAACATCTTTGAAGTCCCAATTCTAAGCCGTAAAGCATGGCACACTGAACTATCGAACTATCATGGACTTAACACGGCAGATGCCCTAGAAAAAGGACTTAGGTGTGGAGCCATCGCAACTAGGTTAGATTGAAGGGGTTAAATGGGACAAAGGACACGGAGAGTTTACCCAGGTTCGGCCCCTCTTAACGAGGTAAAAGCCTACTCTTGCTTTAGGTTGTATTGCTTGGGTTTTGATTACCAGGGAGCGAATACGCTTGAGCTAGTTCTCGACTTGTTGTTTCTTGAGTTAACCCGCCGCTGGGTCAAACCTTTATATACACAGGTTGATGCCAGACAGCTTACAGAGTCCCGACCGGCTCATACACAACATGTCCAGCTCGGTGACCAACTAAGCTTGCCTTAGCATACAAGTTTAAACATATGGCGGTTCATGAAGGAAATATGCCCTAGAGGCAATAATAACGATGTTATTTATATTTCCTTATATCATGATAAATGTTTATTATTCATCCTAGAATTGTATTAACCGGAAACTTGATACGTGTGTGAGTACATAGACAAAACAAAGTGTCTCTAGTATGCCTCTACTTGACTAGCTCGTTAATCAAAGATGGTTAAGTTTCCTGACCATAGACATGTGTTGTCATTTGATGAACGTGATCACATCATTAGGAGAATGATGTGATGGACAAGACCCATCCGTTAGTTTAGCATTATGATCATTAAGTTTCATTGCTATGCTTTCTTCATGACTTATACATGTTCCTCTGACTATGAAATTATGCAACTCCCGAATACCGGAGGAACACCTTGTGTTCTATCAAACATCACAACATAAATGGGTGATTATAAATATGCTCTACAGGTGTCTTCGATGGTGTTTATTGAGTTGGCATAGATCGATATTAGGATTTGTCACTCCGTGTTTCGGAGAGGTATCTCTGGGCCCTCTCGGTAATGCTCATCACTATAAGCCTTGCAAGCAATGAGTTAGTTGCAGGATGATGAAATACAAAACGAGTAAAGTGACTTGCCGGTAACGAGGTTGAACTAGATATGATGATACCAGCGATCGAATCTCGGGCAAGTAACATACTGATGACAAAGGGAACAACATATGTTGTTATGCGGTTTGACCAATAAAGATCTTCATAGAATATGTAGGAGCCAATATGAGCATCCAGGTTCCGCTATTGGTTATTGATCGGAGATGTGTCTCGGTCATGTCTACATAGTTCTCGAACCCGTAGGGTCCGCACGCTTAACGTTCGATGACGATTTGTATTATGAGTTGTGTGATTTGATGTACCGAAGTTTGTTTGGAGTCCCAGATGAGATCACGGACATGACGAGGAGTCTCGAAATGGTTGATACATAAAGATTGATATATTGGAAGGTTGTGTTTGGACAACGGAATGGTTTTGGAAAGGTTCGGACATTTTCCGGAGTAGCGGGGGTTACCGGAACCCCCCCCCCCCCGGGGGGTTAATGGGCCTTCATGGGCCCTAGTGGAGAGAGGAGGCAGCGGCCAAGTGGAGGCATGCGCCCCCCTAGCCCAAGATGAATTGGACTAGGTTTGGGGAGGGGGGCGGTCCCCCTTTCCTTCTCTCCTCCTCCTCCTTCCCTCCTTCTCCTAGTGGCAATAGGAAAGGGGGCCCGAATCCTACTTGGACCAGGGGTCCAAGTAGGACTACCCCCCATGGCGCCCCCTTGGGCTAGCCTCCCCACTACAAAAAAAGACACATCCGTGACATTTTGGGCCGAACGAATTTTTTTTCTATCATACATATGACACTTCTATGACGATAATTGTGACAAAACCCGGTATCATCATAGATGTGGTGGGCTCCTACTTCTATGACAAAAAATCATGACAGAAAATGGGCTTTTCGTCCTGGGCGGGCCGGAGACGCAGCTGCATGACATTCTTTGGGCCGTCCATGACGGAGAAAACCATGGTAGAAGCGAGGGGGAGGAAAATTTCGGGGAGTTCCCGGTTACGGTGGGAGGTCGGGGGCCGAGCGATGCGCGTTTATCTCGTACACGTACGCGCGTGTGTGCGAGGCGTTGGGCTCTAACTGAACCCGAGCGATTGCACTGCAGGCTACGCGTTACTGAACCCGAGCGATCGATCGATGGCTGTTAACTGAACCCGATCGAGCGATTCCTTGGCTACTGCTGCTAACTAAAGCCGATCGATGCTGCCTCTGGATGAACAGTGAGCATTGCAGGGGGGTTTGGATGAACAGTTCTCGGTGGGGGTGGATGAACAGGACCCCGTGGTGTTGCCTCTGGATGAACAGGACCCCGATCGATCGAGCCGGTTGGGGCTGGATGAACAGGACCCCATGGAGGGCTGGATGAACAGGACCACCCCGTGGAGGGCAGGATGAGCAGTAGAGGATGGAGGGGTGCCCGTGGAGGGGTGGTTGAACAGGACCCCGTGGTGTGGAGGGCTGGATGAATAGTAGATGGTGGAGGGGTGGTTGAACAGTAGCCGGTGGAGTAGCGCGCGGTGGAGGATGGATGAACAGGAGCCCGTGGAGGCTGGAGGAGGTCGACGGTGGATGAACAGTAGCTCGTGGAGGCTGGAGGGGGTCGACGGTGGAGATGAACAGTATCCCGTGGAGTCCCATTTTGCGGTATGCCACACCCCTCCTGATGAACAGGACCCCCTTTCGACCGTAGCGCTCCAACACAAGTCCGTTTCCTCCGTTTTGCGGTACGCCACACCCCTCCCGATCAATAGGACCCCCGTTTCGACCGTAGGAGGTCTGTTTCCTCCGTTTTGCGGTACGCCACACCCCTCCCGGTCAACAGGACCCCCGTTTCGACCGTAGGAGGTCCGTTTCCTCCGTTCTGCGGTACGCCACACCCCTCCCGACCAACAGGACCCCCATTTCAACCGTAGGAGGTCCATTTCCTCCGTTCTACAATACGCCAGGCCTCCTTTCCATCGCCTCTTCCGTCCAAGCCCTCCCGATGAACACGACCACACATTCCATTCCGACCCATGAACACGACGACGGCGATGTTTCTCCGTTCCGACCCAGCCATGTACACGAGCCCTCGCCGTACGTATGCGCGAGTAGGCGTTCGAGACCCCGCCCGTATGTACACATACGTGGCCGTATTTTCTTTCTTGCACCCTGGCCGCCTCTACAATGACACGTGCGCGCCTCTACATCGACCAGTATGTACGTACACGTTCACGACCAGAATGTCAACGCTACGTACGCTTCAACCAGGTGGGTCCTGATTGTCAAGCACTTCCTTGCCTGCGAAGATGTAGCTGGTGGGTCCCAGCAGTCAGGGGGGCAAAATACGGTGGCCCGTCTAGTGGGTCCCCGCTGTCAGGTGGAGGAATAATTATTTTGCACGTAATAAGGAGGCACTTCCTTGCTGCGGCCGTGGACCCAGCTGTCAGCCTCTCCACGTACAGTCCACGTCCGATGGAAGTCGTTCCTTGACCACGTTGACCACACCGCGCTGAGAGCACCAGGGCTGTGGACGACGACGAGGCCTAGGAAGGGGACGACGTGGAGCCGGGAAGACGCGGCAGTGGATGCCCACGCGTAGAGGAGTACGAGGGTTAACTGGTTCGCTGCGGTGTGAGGCTGCCGTCGCCGCAGAATAACATGGGGTGTGGGTGAGTAGTGGGATGGCCTGGCCAGCGGTGGGAGTAGTAGGGGGCGGTGAGGCCTCCGTCGCATCACAGCCGGCCACGGGAGGCAGGAGCACAAGGCACGACCGGCGTTGGTTTGGGCGGCTTGAGCAAGAAGACCAGAGGTTGAAGAAGCACTACGGCCGTTGGATGGGCATCGTACGGTCACTGGAGCTAGAATCGTTCATATTGAGTAAGTTGAGAAAGCCCTTCGTCCCTGTCAACTTAGTAGGCCCACAAGTCAGCCTCCCAGCAAGGTGGGTCCCAGCTAGCCGGGGGAGTATTCATTTTTTTGTGCGTAATAAGGAGGCACTTCCGGTGGGTCCGAGCTGACAGTGGGGGGAACGTTTTTTTCACAAAATAAGGTGGCCCATCCGGTGGGTCCCAGCAGTCAGGGGGAAACGATTTTTTTCGCAAAATACTGGTGGCCCGTTCGGTGGGTCCCTGCTGTCAGGTGGAGGAATAATTATTTTCCGCGTAATAAGGAGGCACTTCCTTGCGGCTGCCGTGGACCCAGCTGTCAGCCTCTCCATGTACAATATTCTTCCGATGAAATTTGGTCGTTGGCCACATTAACCACGGCGCGCCGACAGCACCACGGCGGTGGACGACGGCGAGGCCTAGGATGGGGACGACGCGGAGCCGGGCAAGACGCGGTAGTGGATGCCCACGCAGAGAGGAGTACGAGGGTTCACTGGTTCGGCTGCGCTGCCGTCGCCGCAGAATAACAGGGGGTGCGGGTGAGTGAAGTGGAGGGATGGCCTGGCCAGTGGTGGGAGTTGTATGGGGGCGGTGACGCCTCCACGGCAGCATAGCCGGTCACGGGAGGCAGGAGCAGGCGGCACGACCGGCGCTGGTTTGGGCGGCTGGAGCAAGAAGACCAGAGGTTGAAGAAGCACTACGGCCGTTGGATGGACATCGTACGGTCAGTCGAGCTAGAATCGTGCATATTGACTAAGTTGACAAAGCCCTTCGTCCCCGTCAACTTAGTAGGCCCACTATACTGGGTCCCAGCTAGCAGGGGGAGTATTCATTTTTTGTGCGTAATAAGGAGGCACTTCCTTGCGTGCGAAGATATAGCTGGTGGGTCCGAGCTGTCAGCGGCGGTAACATTTTTTTCGCGAAATACAGAGGCCGTTTCGGTGGGTCCCAGATGTCAGGTGGAGGAAATCATTATTTTGCGCGTAATAAGGAGGCATTTCCTTGCGTGCGGCCGTGGACCCAGCTGTCAGCCTCTCCACGTACAGTCCACTTTAGATGCATGTCGGTCGTTGACCACGCTGACCATGCCACGCCGAGAGCACCAGGGCGGTGGACGACGGCGAGGCCTAGGAAGGGAAAGACACGGAGGCAGGGAAGACTCGGCCGTTGTTTTTGTTTCCCACGCGGAGGGGAGTACGACTGTACGAAGGTTTACAGGTTCGTCTGCCGTCGCCGGAGAATAACAGCAGGTGTGGGTGAGTAGAGGGATGGCTAGGCCAGCGATGGGAGTACGGTGGGGCGGTGAGGCCTGCGCGGCTGCACAGCCGGCCGCGGGGAGGAGGGAGCAGGCAGTCCCGCCGGCGCTTGTTTGAGCGGCTAGAGCAGGAAGAGCAGAGATTGAAAAAGCACGACGACCATTGGATGGACATCCAACAGTATACAGGCCATCTATGGAAAGCCTCAAATCTGTGGAAAACAGCATACAGCCCATCTGCCATTATTTCAAATAATTTACAGCCCATTTGCTAATTCTTCCAGGTTTTTTTGGAGCCCATATTCTTTATGTTAGCATTACAGCCCATATTGTGGCCACGGTTAAAAAATTATACGAAATTTTGCATATGTCGGTGCGGTCAGAACTGTTTTTAATCCCGAAATTTCGAGTCATATTCAGACTGATTTTAAAAATAAATGTATATCAATATAAAATCCAATAAATTGTCCACGCATAAAAAATCGATGCAATTTAAAATCTCGAAATGAAAAAAGATATTTGAAAATAATTGCCGGTTTGATGTGTTTTAAAAATGTACAACCCATTTCTCATTACTGATAGGCCAGTCTCCTTGTCTTGAAAGATTTGCAGCCCAACAGGCCTGATAAAGCGACTTACTTGATAAATCACAAAAAAACTGGGCTAGCCATTTTCAGAAAGAAAAAAAAACTACTGGGCTGGTCTGTGGTAAACATAAAAGAAAAGGCTGCCTAGACAGGCCAGAGTGTCCCGCACAGCCTAGTTGACACCCTGCTTCCGTCTCAAAAACAAATTAGGTAAATGCCACTCCAATTATGGTGATTCATAAAAATGCCACTGCAATTTCCAAACTTTGAAAAATGCCACTGCAATTTTTGCAAACTTTGAAAAATGCCACTGCAGTTTGCAAACTTTGAAAAACGCCACTCCAGACTTCGAAAAATGCCACTAGAAATGGCATGCAATGGCATTTTTCAAAGTTTGGAAATTGCAGTGGCATTTCTCGGATACACCAGATTTGGAGTGGCATTTATCAAATTAACCCAAAACAAAAATAACTGGGCGAGCTGCTGGGTCCCTGGTGTCAGCCGCTCATTGTGCAATTCTCTCGTTTATTGACTACGTTGACAATGGCATGGGACCCAGATGTCAGAAATCCACTAGGAGGAGCCATTTTTTTATTGGCTTGAAATAAGGAGGCACTTGCTTGCGTACTGCCATGACCTTGGCGGGTCCCTGCTGTCATCCTCTCCACGTACAATCATCTCCTGATTGTGTACGCTTTAACTTGCTAGGCCCACAAGTCAGCCTCTAAACCGTGGAGGACAAATACAACCCATTTAAAAAAATAACAGCCCATTCCATACGTTCAAACGGAAAGTTCAACATTCAGAGCAAAGTAACAGGTCTAATCCACATATAGAGTACTGAACTTCCACGTTGACAACCATCATAGCCAAGTGAACTATCTGCTCCCACTAACACTCTAGTAGCATACAAGTACTAACTTACTCTTAGCTAACTAGATGATGCCGGCCGCCATCTGCTGTCCATGCTAAACGCTGGCACCGGCGTCCTCCGCCTTGCCTCGGACTTGCTAGAGGTGCGATAGGGCGCGTTGCTCACGCGCGTTGGCCCTTTCCATGCCGGCGTGGTCCACCGAAGCTTCGGCTTCCAAGCGGGAAACCCACTTGACGAGCTGGTAGTAAAAATCGACGTCGTGAACGCGTGCGTGCCCAACAGCCTCCAGGGCTATTTGCCGGGCGCCGGCCTCCACGTAGTTGGCCCAGTTGCGGGCGCTCTGCTCGCGACTCAAAGTGTCGGTGCGCTACTGCTCCATGTCCCGCTGGCGGCACAAATCAGCGAGATGCTGCTCCTCCGCCAGGCGGTCGTGCTCTAACAACTCCTGCTCCTCCGCCATGCGGTCGCGCTCCAACAACTCCTTGATCTCCGCATTGCCATCTAAAGACAGATAGAATGCCTCCTCCCTCCGTCTGCCTTCCGGTGAAAACCTGAACACTAGTTCCGGCGGTGACCGCCTCCAGCGTCGCCTACCGCGGACGGGCGGGGGCATGGCGGACGTGGCGAGCAACGTCGGGCCGGTGGGGGCTTATGAGGATATTGGGAGTTGGGTCACGGTGGCACCGGAGAAGGCTGGGAAACAGTACTTATAGGCGGAAGGTAGCGCGACGGTCATCGGAATTCAATGCATAATGGCTTAGCGCGCCAGCTTGCCGTGGAAAACTAGAGAAACTGAAATTATGACTGTGCCGTCCCGTCTCGTCTGGGTCGCACGCCGGCATGGCGGTCAAACGAGTGCACTCGAATCATCTCCCTCCTTGTCAATAATGATTCCACGGATTTAAAGCATATCTTTTTTCGCATCAGTTAGCTGCCTTAATTACGGCCGGCTGCATGCAGGCACTCAGAATCGTTCGCAGGCAGTACGCGAAGCAGCATGCAGCCACTTAAATCGCTGGAATTAATTAGGCTTAAACTTATGCATGCCGTTAATTATTGCCATGCCTTGGTCTTGCTGCTTTGCTCACGGGACTAATAAACCCGGACGGAGGGAGTACCTTGGTTGTTGAGAGGTTTGAATTAAGCTCTACAAACCGGAAAGGAGGTACTACTACGTGCGTGATCCTCTATTTATTCGTGTAGGATCGAGTAGGTCGTTTCTTGAATTGAGCCCTACAAACCGGAAAGGAGGTAGTACGTGTGTGATCCGCTATTTATCTGTGTAGGATCGATAGTGTAGCTTGTCAGTTTCTTCAGAGGTAGGCATTTTTATCCGTGTAGGATCGATAGTGTAGCTTGTCAGTTTCTTCATAGGTAGGCATTTTTATTCAAAAAACTGCCACTTCGCATCTTGCGTCGCAAATAAAACTACCAGGAGCGCATTTGTAGGCTAGCTAGTGATCGATCAGTAACTTGTAAACACTGAGCGAACACAAATAAGTAACTGTTAATGCATCTCAATGATTCACAGATCATATACAAATATGTAGCTCCAAAAGCAAAGATCAGCCACTTCGGATCTTGCATCGCAACTAAAACTAACTAGTACGATTCCCATACATAAGATCAACATGTTAATGCATCTGAATGACTCACAGATCATATACAAATATGTAGCTCCAAAAGCAAAGATCTAGAAAAAACATATGTTCTTCCTACTAACATGGATGCTTCTCTTGGCCAACATTCAGTACAGACTGAAATACATTTTTTTGTGAAGTCTACAATTCCTCTTGCAAACGTAAGTGGTTTCACCAACAGCTGGAACCATGAGAATGAACCAGACATGATGGAGGAACATCTACTGCAATATGATTTGGTCTTCTCTCGATCACACGGCGAGACTATTTTCGGAATACAAACTTTAACTTAGGCAAAATGATGCCCATTGTATAATCAGACCAAAGCAATGAAGCACCTAGTGTTGGCCAATAAATAGTACAATACTACTTTTCTGCAGTCCATGAAGTGACTATCCAATCTTTCTGTGTCTATTTTCAAATGGCACTGCATGCAGTGACTATACTATTCTCTTATGCAGTTCAACCAAAATTGCGGGCACTTTGTTGGTTTTCCAAATAGCAACGGGCAGACATCTCTGTCTGCACAAATATCAAGCAGCTAGTAAACATATACCACACCTTGTATTTTCGGTTTAAACATGTCTCTTCCGCTTAGCATCTATCATGTTCTGCACTAGACAATCCGATACAGTTATGTTTTGCCTTGGACAATTTCATACTGAATTAATTTGCTCGTTCAGAGCAGAAATATAGCGCCTATTCTTCATCATACCAAGGATATCCATGTTCGCAGTGATGGAAGAGGTGAAATCGATACAACCGAAATTGAGCATCCAATCATTGAATCCTGTCCTGCACCTCTAATGTAGGTCCACCCTGCCAATAAATTCACATGCAAACCACTAGTATTACTATCTAATGACAGTACAAAAAGAGTAGCAAGATAGTAGCAAACCATGTACCTTCGTAATGAACAGCTCATAGTGCCACCAATTGGATATAAAGGTTGGGAAAAAACATGCTCCTAATGTTGAACCAGTTGGACTTTTTGTGCAGTTCCTCTAAAATTGAGCATCCCTGTTTGCATAGATATTGAAAGTGTGATTACTCTAAAAGTGGCACTAGTTGAAGCATAGACTCACAAATATAAGCATTCCAATTTCTTAATGGGAAAAGGTAGCAAGACTGTTTCTAACCACCTGTTTGAAGGAATAAATAAAGTAATAGCGGCTGATGTGAGGAAGGCATACATAGTTTTTTCTGGAAAAGTGAGCCATTCCTGACCTTTCCTCTTCTTTTAAGCAAATTTTGTGCGGTTCTACTAAAATAAAATGCCATCACCGCCTTGACAATTCAGTGACACTGTACAAAAGGAAATGACTTAACATTACATCATGATGTCAGGTATGTAGTCGACAGGCATTAGAGATAAACATACAGACCTCCTCAAGAGAACAGCCGGAGGAGGAGGTGCCCACTCTTGACCTTTCCTCTTGTCTTCATAATTGTCTATGCAGTTTAACCAAAATAAAATGACATCAGTGCGTTGGCATTTTGGTGACACTGTACAAAAAAATTAACTTATCTCATGAAAGTGAGGTATGTAATCTATAAGCATTAACAGAGCAAAAATCTGACAAGAGTAACAAGTTTCATCGTTGGTATATTGGTTGTGCAACAGCATTAGAATGCCTTATAGCTGAAAAATCTTTAATACATCCACATCAACAGCTAACCCTGAAATAATCCAGTGACATTAAATGGCATTGCTTAAATTTATGGGTGGCATTAGACTGAGAGCGGCATTAGTTAAATGTGGCAACACTTTAGCAGTAGCATTGATTGACTTGACTGCTGGCATTATACTAACAGCAAAAAAAGTGGCAATAAGATCATGGGAGGCCCATTCGGACAGTGGGCGCACCAATATGATGTACCTCCACGGACGCAGAGTGGTGAGGGAGGTATGGTTGCCCAGAGCAACAAATATCCAGGCAGCATATGTGGATTACGGTCCCATTTTTGTTCTCTTTAGCCACCTTTTTCCTATGCGAGGACAACAAATCGACCGACCTGGTCATTCTCTATTGCGTTGTCATGCCTTTCTACCCTTCTTCAACCAAGAGACACGAGACTCGTTCCTTGGCTACTGATTTTCCCCTTTTCAACCTAGATGCGGGTTCGATGCCTACTCTCTTGGACAGTACAGTCTCCCTTCCTTTCCTTATTCAACCTAGACATGGATTAGTCTGGATGAAGTAGGGTTTCCTTTAATAGTGCAAATTATGGTTTTCGTCTGCGTGGCCAGCAGAGTAGAGGATAGCAAATTGGGAAGATGGTGGAGTGGAAAAAGATCCACATGCAACGACGTAGCAGATGGGGCAATAGAACAAGGTTATGGCTCGAAAAGAGGTAGCATACCTGAGGGTCGGCGGGAAGTGGCTTCGCTCGTGGTCGTCGTCCTCTGCACACACTACGGCAGCGAGCTTGGGGACAGAGGCCATCCCGCGCGGGCGCTAGGTCTGAGAGGACGGCCTTGTCGTCAGTGCGTGACCTCGCTCGCCGACGACGAGTGCGTCAATGCTGCACGTCCCTCTCTTCCCCGGCGGATCTGTGACCACCGGTGAGGAGGGAAAGAGGGGCCGTCTTTTTTAGATCTGGAGAGAGGGTGGTAGTGTGAGGAGCAAGTGGGCAGCCCTTAGCAAGAAAGCGCTGAAGCTCCAGCCTATATATCTTTTTTATACTACTAGTCTAGAGGTGGGGGAGTGGTAGAGTAGTTTATATTTTCTCTGCGTACAGTACCAGTTAGTCGTGCTTCAAAACTGATCGGAACGCCATTAAAAAAATAAAGATCGATAACTAATGCGGCACCTCGGGCCAACGCGGCCAGATCGCATTTTGCACGAGAAATTACACACCATGTTTCGTTGACATGTGGTCCCGTTCCAACATATCAGTGAGACGACGACGAGTAGTAGGAGTATTTCCGAACGGACGTGTAGGCCGGGGCGCCTCTTCATGAACCGTGGCAAACTCGCAACCGTCTAGCGACTCTTCGCCTTTCCCTCTCGATTTGGAACTGCTGTCGCACGCTCTTCCTCTCCCTCCTCCATTTTCCTTCAGCCCTTCACCCTTTCTTCTGCCATTGTTCGATCGTCTTCTCCATGGAGGGAACAGGCCGGAAACGACCCCGTTATTCTTGCCCCGATCTGAAAGATGACATGGTTGAGGAACTCATTGATCGGTGCGACGTCATCACCTCGGCTAGCATGGCAGGTTCGTTCAAGCCCATTCTCGACTCAACTAATAACATCATTGCAAGGAACCCAAGGGTCAAGGAGCGGTTTGATCTCCCCTATCTTCTTCGCCGTGACCCTGCTCGCTGGCGAGCGGACGACGGAGACCTCGCCTTGTGCAAGTTGATGCCGCTTGATAATGATACGTGTGATGTCAAGATGCCATCTCTTAAGGGTAAGTCCTGGGCTGGCGCAAATGGAGATTGGGTTGTTTATATTGGGTACAATTGCGAGTGGGAACTTGTGAATGTGTACACTCGTCAGCGGATTCCACTTCCAAAAATCTCCGAGTGCCCTGAGGTTGAGCACACAGATGATCTATGTACATTCAAATACGATCATGGTGACTGTCGTGTACTGAAGAAAGCAATTTGTCAAGTTCCCAACCGCTCTTTGAATTACAAGAACTATCAAGTTTTTGCTATCTTCGACAAGCTAGTTGCCGTCCTTCGTGGTTCGACTGGATGGATATTACTCAAAAATTAGTTTCTATACACGGATGTGTACTGTGATGCAATTGAATATAAGGATCTTGTGTTTGCTGCCACCTCTCGTGGCACTGTTTTTGCATGGGATCCTCGTTGTTTCGGTACGTTTGTCTTCCACCATAATTATAATTGGTTCATCCACATGCATGCAGGTTAGCAACTTTCCCTTTACTAATTAACCTTCTTCTTGTGTTTCCAAGGTCCTGTCGACATCCCACCACCTATACTTGAAGATTTTTATAACCAAGGGGGAGATGACGATGGTGATGATCATGAGCATGAGGACGAGCAGCGCCGATATACTCTGTGGCGCCTAGCAACTAATTCCGATGGATCACCTCTTCTTGTGTGTATACAGCCCACTGATGATGTTACTGCTAAGGAAGCAGGTGTAGTCTCCCATGGTCGCACTCTCCGGACCTATTCCAACACCCGTTGCATGGTATTCGGGATGGATACTAGTGTGCTAGTGCCAACTCCTTCTCCCTGGCACAGAATTGATAGTCTTGGAGAAAACTCGCTCTTCCTTGGACGAAACTATCCGATGATGGTGAAAGGCGATCCAACCGCTGTTGACACATTTATGAGAAGCAACTGTGTCTATACCTCGGACATTTGCATGGTTCCCTACCCTGGTACTGATATAGTAGGCCGCTTCAGCCTGGATGATCAGTCCTGCATTGGTCTGCAGATCTACAATGCATGGCCCGTCCCAGATAATCACTTGTGGTTCAAAGCAAGCGTTTCCAACGCCGAGGAATGGTTGAGTTGAAGTTCATTTCATTGCTTGTTATTTGTTGTGTGGTGAAAACTTTAGTATTTATAATGTATCCTCGTTGTCGATGTGGGTTGATGATCAGTTGTTCTATGTAATAAAATGATATGCCTGTGATAAACTTACTAAATTTATGAATGGCTTTCGAGTCGCTTCTCTGAGTGAGTGATGCGACGAGGCAAAAATATATTTTCCGAATACATAATTGTACGTGCGTTGCAACAGGTTATCAGATGAGGCCAATCAACAATAGTAGTACACTATTTGTACTAGGTTCACATGCTTCGCGCGTCGAGTGGGTGTTTTTACTGTAGCCATATGTTTAATGTGTTCGTTGTACGTAACCAACACCTCGAATCCTCGATACTACTAGTATACTATATAGTAGGAGTAAGTAGTAGGAGTAGTAGGGTGGCATGGGCCAGAACAAGCATTCACGTCCAGGAGTACGGCACACGCCACCACCACGACATCCATCTGACACCATATTATTTCTTGGAGTCTGTGCAATAGCAATCTCTTCAACCCCGTCGTTTCTCTAACTTCAGCCATCGCGCGGCGGGCGAGGTGGGGGTTTGCCGATAGTCGGTTTCCTTAACTGCGGTCCCACTTGTAAGGCCAACTCCAACGCACGACCCCAAACAGACCTCCGTTTTGCACGAACTCCAACGATAATTTTGACTACTCCTGTAGTAAGTTGGATTAGTGCCTTCTCGATGCATTCATTGTTGATCCGCGGAGGCTCGATCTTGCGTGCTGCTTTCTTCTTCGAGTGTAAAGAAGTAGACGTTGCTTCCTCGCATCTAGTCTCATGTCTAGCCTCTATTCTATACTAGCTAAAAGTGATAGAACATCTACTAAATTGCGCTCTATCAATATATGGATGTACTCTTCTTCCCAATACAAAAACTTGCATCCATTCTACTCCCTCCGTTGCACAATACTACATGCCTTCTATTTGTCAAAATATATATGTATCTAGACATGTCTTAGTATATAGGTACATCCATTCTACTCTCTCCGTTGCACAATACATGCCTTATATTTGTCAAAATATATATGTATGTAGACATGTCTTAGTATATAGGTACATCCATTTTTGGACAAATGGAAGTCAAGTATTTTGGAACGGAGGGAGTACACAATAAAATTTTTAAGTTAGCACAACTAGTCTAATCCGAGAGCAAAGCCAAAGATTTGGTTGGGTTCTTCCTCCTTTTGCCGACACGTGGGACATCCAGCATCCAGGTCGTGTCGTGAAAGAAAATAGAGTGGTAGTTGAAGCCATGAGATGTGCATCTTGGGTTAAACTGTAAATAGAATCTTACTACACTTGAGTAACTCCAAAAGCGGCCACCGAAGATCTTTATTGGATTTGTTTTTCATCACCAGCACATCGAGGTGAAAGATGTGCAGGTTCAGTGGGTCCTCTTGCATTTCCACTGACATGTGGGGCCGCATGTGAGCAAACAGACGATGGGCTCCACGCGTCCGCTGGCTGGCTGAGAAGAGAGATAGAGGAGGGCTGAGCACGGACTGCAGGAAATTTGTTCTACGTACCTCGATATAGGCTTGATATAGTGGGGTGGCATGGGCCATAACTAGCATTCACGTCTAGCAGTACGGCACACGCCACCCACACGAGTCCCATCCGACACCAATTTTCTTGGAGTCCATGCTACATCCATCTCTTCTCCCTCCTATCCTCTTTTCTCAGCCATCGCGCGGTGGGCGGGGTGGGGGTTTGCCGATAGTCGGTTTGCTCAACTGCAGTCCCACTTGTAAGTGAAAATGCAACACCGCATGCATTCCCACTTGAGCGGCGTGCCGGACCAACCGTGTGGGGGTGCGACACGAACACGGCAGGCTTTTCCTTTTGAACTCGTAACTTGTAAAATTTGGTTCTGCTCCATGGCGCGACCGATAGATAGAAAATAAAGATTTTGCCTAGAGTAATGAGAAGTTTGCTTCTGGCACCGTTCATGCATGGAGTACGTACGAAAATTATGAAGTTGATGCGAAAGGTAAGATAATTACTGTAGTATCATGTACTACTACATGGATTTGATGGAAGGATAAAAATACATACGGATCCATCAACGTTCAACGACATCCTCACGCCCTAGTGCGCCGGGTCACCAACCGACATGTGAGGAGCAACAGCGTTGGTGGCGAGCTCAACGTGCTTCTGAACAGTGCCGTCCAAGGTTGCCCTGCGCTCCAAGAAGGCCAGCATCCTATCGTCATCCTCTTGCATGTACTAGTCCTTGTGGACGATTTGCGCGTAGACGTGGGTGATTATGTCAATGGTGTCTTGCTGCGCTAGGCGCTGCGCGGCGAGCGCGACCTCGAGGTGGACATTCTCCGGCGCGACGGCGGGCAGTCGCAGGGCCACCAGTGTGTCGAAGAGGTTGTTACCATAGAGGCTGTTGAGGGTGGTGGGCATCGCAGAGCCTGGGCACGTCGGCTGGAGGCTTACGTCAAAGTCGTCCGCAAGCTTCTTGACGATGGTGAACTTGTCGAGGAAACCGACCAGGACCTCGTCGAACAAGGAGACGAAGCTGTCGTCCAAGCGGCCCCTCGCCCTGGCGGCCTCAAGCAATACTACCTGTCGGGCCGCAGGCCGGCGTCGTGGACCATCTGGCACAGCCGGCTGATGCTCGCGCTCATCGCCTCCATGGGTCCAGCGTAGCTTCTAGTCAACTGATCTTGCGATTCGAGTGATCACTCAGCCCTTGGTTACCGTGCGTAGGTGCGTAGGATTTCGTACTACTCCTCGGCCCTCTACTGCACCTGCCTTTGTCTGTATGATAGGTGGGCTAGCCACCCCCTGGGGCCACGTGTCATTCACCCAAAGGCAGTTGTCGTAAGTCAATGAAGCTGTGTCCCCCTCCGTGCCGGTGCAGTATAGTCATCTCACCGGACCTCTAGTTGGGGTCAAACGAGAGAAGTTTGATGTTTACTGGTTTATTGGTCCCCTTTGCATTTTACGCCAAGTTTTGACCTTTGATTTAACTAATAAAATGTTAATGCATGTAAACAAAAATGTTGTGTAAGTCACCTTACGAAAACCAAATAATCCCAAAATCCTTAGGCAGGGTGCATTAACTCCCTCCTTGTTTCTTATTTCGTGACATATCAACCAATGAGAGATGTGGGTCGTGCATGCTTTCAATGACTTGAGACTAGTACCAAACATGACATGCAGTGTTTAGTTCATTGCATGTAATCCTATTACAGTACTCTAGTTAGCAAAAAAACATTAAGTTCTCTCACCGATAGGAATAAAACACCATGTATTTATTTACAGAGGGAGTAGTACATTTTTGGTGACATGCATTACTAGATATTGCTAGTCAATACTAAAATCCAGATGGACGTGGTAGTACTCCTAAATCCAGACAGTGGTGCTACTAGTACTAGTAGTATTAGTACCAATGTAGTAGTAGGAGTACTAGCACTGTACTACCCGTTGGTCAAATTATCACGTGCTGCTCCTCACAGTGAAGTGACAAGACCCTGCGCCGGAGATGACACCTGAGTATAGGTGCCGTGTTCGGCATACCATAGTCAGCCTCACCGTCTGCATTCACTATCATCATGGCTGTAGAGCTAGCCTGCTTACAACTAGCCCTGTTCGACATAATTTCCCGTGCGTAGATGCCCGTGCATTGCACGGAACACCAAGATTGGGGGTGGACGGCTCCGGCAGCGGCCATCGCGCCAGATTTTTCCACGGCCTTCTACTCCTAGATGTGGTGGGGAGGAGATGAGGCTGATTGTGAGAGACAAGGAGTTGTTTGTAAATAGGGAACAAGTGCGGGCATCTTTTTGCAAAATTGGAGAAGCTTGGTTTGTATGCGTCAGATCTAGATCCGACGGCTATTGGTGAAAGATGGGAGGCACAACATCATCACCAACTCACGACCTGTTTGATTCGCAGGATTTTGAAAATGCAGGAATAGGACACGGCAATATTACAAGTTTTAAACTGATATTACAAATGTTAGGAGTAATGCTGCACCTACGAAGAGGGAATTACTAGGAAGTTTACGTAAGA
Organism: Triticum urartu; assembly: GCF_003073215.2. Taxonomy (NCBI): domain Eukaryota; kingdom Viridiplantae; phylum Streptophyta; class Magnoliopsida; order Poales; family Poaceae; genus Triticum; species Triticum urartu. Next base: position 119,936,041 of record NC_053027.1, read on the forward strand.
ACTTTCGTTACTTTAGGTGGATGCAGCATTACTGTACAAACTAAAATCCACCGCCCTGACAAGTCACTAATGGGCAAATAAGTTTTCGAGTCTCTGGCCACTTGATGTTTCAAAAACAAATTCAGCTTCTGCGGAGACTTTGTCATTTAGGCTTAGACGCTTGCGGTGATCAGCACGCCATTCATTGTTGTGCTAGAGAACGCCAAACCTCATTACCTTGAGCACACTTGCCTCCAGAACAACGAAACTGGCCAATTTAATCTCGGATGTGCTGCCTCGGTAGTCGATCAAATCAATTTCTGTAAGATGGAGATCAAGGCATTCGATGAGATTGTTATAGTGCAACACATTTTTCACTTTCGTTTCTTTTTTTATCTGCAAAAGAAGAGAACATATTAGAGCAACTGGCTGCATAAGATTGCCGTGTCATCAAGAGGTACCAATATCATTCGCTCATACGATAGGGTTGGCTGGCTAGTGATATTTTTTCACTCTCTCTCTCTCTCTCTCTCTCTGTTTCCTCTCATTTAACTAGGAGCACGTGAAGAGCTTGGGCATTTGTTGCCTTCCACTATGTGGCCGATGCCATATTTCGCAAAAGTATGCCACATAATACGCATCAATGTCAAATCAAAAGATTTTGGCACCGCTCTCGCGATGTGAGAGAGTTGGCACCGCTGTGCACACAGACCCACATGTATAAACAAATCAATCAAACCAACTACACCAGCCTCTCACTCTCCCAAACAAGTGTTTTTTTATTGCCTCAGTCCTCTCTCTCCTACGTAGTGTTTTTTCATTACGTGAGTTAATTTGGCACTGGAGCAAAGTAGGTGATCCAGATTGGGACATCAGGTGAGCAATGGAGGGGCATCGATGCCAAATGCATCACAAGTGAATTTGGCACATGTTTTGGCCTACATAGCCCACTTTTGTAATACTACCTCGTATTTAGTATAAAATTTTGACCATAGATTTACCTAAGAAAATGCCAATGCATGTCACTAAAAATTACACCATTTGAAATTATGTTCAAATACGAATCCAACGATATAGTTCTTAGTGACATGCATTAACATTTTGTTAGTTAAATCTATGGTTAAATTTTGATACTAAAAATTGGAAGAGTAAACCAGGACGGAGGTAGTACTTGCTCTTAGGGTAACCATAAGTTACTTTCCACTATGACTAGCCTAGGCTAATATAGTAGTACCGCATAAAAACGATGCAGGTGATCACGTGAGAAAAAAATACCAAAAACATTTCTTTCGGTGCAGTGCGTAGATGTAGTTTTGAACACTACACTTGTCATCGTCATTTGGGAAAATTACGAAAAATTGAGCTACGTTGTGATTACCGTTTACTTATAGGAAAGAAGTTTCACCTCGATGCGTAGCTTCTCCGTGCACGGAAAGCATGTAAGGAATCCAACAACTTGATCTAGATTGGGGCCGATAGATTTTAGTGCTAAGATCTTCACTATGCGCATGGACTGGGTCAAGCTTGTGGGAATCATTTTCTGGAAGACGTCGTAAATACATCAAGAAGAAATTTAAAAATGTGAATTTCAAGAAGACGGAGAAGAAGATGAGTGCTGTACCTGAATGATTACGGATCCAATAAAGAGTTCAGAGAATTTGGCAGACGAGTACACCAACGCTGTCAATTTCGGCGTGTCAATGACCCTGATTTTTGTTGGACCATCTAGATCCGATACAAGCAATCTCTCAAGGAAAGGCGCATTCTCAATGACCATAACGTGGAACAGCTGGAGTGATCTCTTCCCAATTGATGTCTTGTTGCGGGGCCAGCAAGACACATAAATCCATCGGAGATTCATCGAGGCGATGTGGTGGCTAATGAACCCGTTGATCTGCTCAAGACGAAGGTACTCGAGCGCAGTACAGCTGCGGAGCAGGTGCTCCATAGCCTTCTTCGAGATGACAACGTCGAAGAGGTCGAGCTGCTTGAGTTCAGGGAGAAGAAGAGCGGGCGCGACATTAATCTGGGGAAGATAGCAGGAGCTGAAGCTGGCGCAGCGCAGCGTTGGCATGAGGCGGAGCGCGGACGACGGCAGAGAGCAACATCGTCCAGCTTCAAAGCTGAGCGCCTCGAGCTGATCTAGGGCGGGGGATAAGAACCACTCGTCGAACTTCGGTTGGACCTTGCAGTTGGTACTGAACATGCGGATGTCAAGGCGTTTGGCTGGCCCAGGGTGCGATGAAAGGATCTTGGAGACTGCGGCCATGCATTTGCAATCCCCATCGCAGAGGCAGCTATCGACGGTGAGGTTGAGGGGGACGCAGCGCCAGAGTGGGTGCCACCGCCAGGAGAGCAGGGCGGTCCGCACGGCAGATTTGGTGGGGAGGAGCCGATGATGATGAGCAGCATGTCGTCTGGGAGGCTGCTGATGAAGTCCTGGCTCACCGGATGCTGTTTTGGCTCAAGCCGCCTCCGCTTGTTGGCTGCCTCACCGTCCATCTCAACCGGCGGTGACGCCGGTGTACACATGTGCTGGTGTGTGTTGTGTGCTGGGTGTGCGCGAGTGTGTCCTTCTGTGCATGCCGCCACATAGTGGTGAATTGTGCGCGAGTGCGTCCTTCGCGCGCAATAAGTTTGTCCTCAATGCACTGTCAATTTACTAGCGTGCGGGGTGGTACCCCGAGTGGTTTCAACTTTGTTTACTTCACCGCGTGTCAGATGGGCCTCTAGTTTACTTATTTTCACCCACTGCCACATGGGCCAGCACACGAAGATACAGAACATGAGCTAACAAGGCAGCATGTGGATTGGTTGACCGGTCAACTAAACAATATACGGAGCTATACGCTGACATAGTGAGCATATAATCTATCGGTATAGAGAGTTCGAGTGAGAGGGGAGGCCCGTGAGAGATAGCAGAGAGAGAGAAAGAGCTACTCCCTCCATTCGATAATGTAGTTCCAACATTTTTTAAGTCAAACTTTTGAAACTTTGACCAAGTTTATAAAGAAATTACTTATATCTACAATACCAAAGATAAATGATAGTGTGAAGTAAGTACGTGTTGTGATGAATCTAATGATTGTTCCAGATGTAAATGTTTTTCTCCACATATACCTGGTCAAACTTTTCTGAGGTTTGACTTTTCAAAACATCCATATGCTTATGGACGTGGCAGAGTCCCTAACAAGAGAGAGAGAGAGAGTGAGTGAAATAAGTGTGTGTGCATGTGTGAAAGAGACATGGACAACACACGATAAAAGTAGAGAAAAAGTGTGCGTGTCTTATGCAAACATATCACACATGCATCTTCGACAACGGAGGCAAGGTGAGGAGATAGTGTGTGGTTGTTTGGAACCAAGAGAGCAAGACCCCTAGCACGTGGCCAAGAGGGGTCTGACAAACAAGGGAGAAAGGTCGAGAGAGACGTACGGAGAAAATACAGACATGGGGAGGAGAGAGTGTACGTTTGTCATAGAGAGATCCCCTGGAGATCGTGATGAGACTACATGGGTGGGAGATCGAGTGACAAGGTGTGTGCACGATAGAAGATGCCCCGAGAGATATCAAGATAGACGTATGGATGGAAGGAGACAATACGTGTGTTCTTGATGGATAGTAAGAGATAATCATACTTAGGAGGGGGGGAGTGCTTGCACCTATGATGGATTGAGGGATTATGGTACTTAGGGAGGTGCGTGTAACATGGAGAGAGAACAAGGGCAGAGAGTGTTGGATGGGTCTATATGTATAGCGCGAGCGAGACATGTGTATGTGTGAACCAGGGAGATATAAGGCCAGTTTGGCTTGCGTCTTGAGCATCTTTTGCCTGGCCTGGGGTTGTGGCTGGATTTCATGCACGCTTGTTTGGTTGCTACACTGTGAAATAGAAAGCCCGCCTGGCCTGGGTTCCCTTGCACTTTAATTAGCCTTGCTGAACTCCAGACACTGCAAGTAGCCTGGCCCAGGCAACCAATTTCGAACGACTGGCCGTGCCTGGTCGTGTGGCCACGAGGCTAACAGCAACATGGATGGATATTAGCATTAAATAATTGATGCATGGATTGATTGATGGGACGTTGATGCTTTGCCTGGCCCAGGCATGAACCAAATGCTTCAGCACCACACAAGCCTGGCCAGGCAGAAATATTTTACATCTCACGTCCACACCAGGCAGTACTGGCCATCAAGGCATGAGGGTCAGGTCACGAACCAAACTGACCAATAAAGTTTGAGAGAGATCGAGGAGCCCCGATAAGGCTGAGTGGTGCGTCAGATAGCTGAGAGGGGCAAAGAGATATTCCATCCGCTCGATAATGCAGTGCATGTAAATTTTTTAGAAGTCAAACTTTGGAAACTTTGATTAGGTTTACGCAAATGTTATTTATATCTACAATACCAAAGATACATCATACAAAACTACATCTCATGGTGAATCTAATGGTATATGTTTGTTGTACTAGATGTAATTCTTTTTCTCCACGTACATAGTCAAACTTTGTGATGTTTGACTTTTCAATAAATCTATATGCTATGGACCGAGGAGAGTGCCTCAATCAAGACAGATCAAGTGCGTGTGAAGGAGAATGAGTAAGTGTGCAAAAAGAGTATGTGTGTGAAAGAGAAAGTGACAACAAATGATAAATTAGAGAGAGAGTGTGTTTTTTCGTTTCTTATGCGAACATATCACGCATGCATCTCTGAGATGGAAAAGCGAGGCGAGGAGATACACGAAGATAGCTAGTGTGTGATTGTTTGCAACGGAGAGAGACACCCCTGTAGCACATGTCCAATAGAGGTGTGGCCAACAAGGAACAAAGGTCGAGAGGGACAAATGGATGGCATGGACGCATGGGGAGGGAGAGAGGGTGTGTTTGTGATAGAGAGATCCCGTCGAGATCATGAGGGGACTATATGGGTGGGAGATCGAGGGAGTGCGTGCGCGATAGAAAGATGCCCCGAGAGAAATCGAGATAGACCATGCACATGTTTGTGATGGAGACTAAGATTAGCTAGTCATATACATATAGGGGGGACTGCGTGTGCCTACAATTGAGTGAGAGACCATCATACTTGGCTAGCTGGGCATGAGATTTTGTGTGTGCACGTGTGAGATGGAGAGAGAATGAGGGGGAGAGATAGAGTTTTAGATGGGCCTATCGAGTGTGAGTGACATATGCATGTGTATGTGTGACCCAGGTGGATGGAGAGTTTGAGAGAGGGGGGAAGAGCTCCGAGATGACATAGTGGTGCGTGAGAGAGTTATAGGCAAAGAGCCAAGGAATCTGTGTGTGTACAATGAGTGCACCCAAGATATCTAGCTTGGACTAGCTAGAGTATCATACATAGTGTGCGAGAGAGACCTATAGATGGTGTATATATGCATGCGAACTAGAAAGACCCCCCCCCCCCGCACACACACACACAAAGGGAGAGAGAGAGAGATGGAGAGAAAGGGAGAGGGACCAACAAGGTTTTTGTGTCGGATGCGTGCGACAGAATTGAAGATTGTCGGCGAGAGAGAGAACAGGAGTCCGGGAGAGGGGGAGGTCGCGTTTTATGCATCAAAGACTGATATAAACCATGTTTCGATATAAACTTGCATTCAAATATTTAAATTGGAGAACATGTTGTCTGCAATCCACACATGAACGGATATATGCGTATATCAAACAAGTTCATTAATTTGACTTTCAACATGTTCATGGAGTACTATAATACCGTACAACATGCTACTCGATTGAGGTGTTCAATTTTGGATTTAGTTCACTATTTTGACCTACTGAATGAGCTATTTCATTGAATCGAGATATTTCATTTTGGGTTTGATTCGTGTTTTTGAGTGGGTCAACTATTTGTCATATAGTAAATCGCTAGCAACGAGAATGTAAAAACACATCACTCCCAAGCATCATCTCTCCCTCTAAAAAAGAAGTGGCAAGCTAATATTTCAAAATTTGATCCGAATCGACTTGGTAAGGTAGACGTGGATGCTCGTTCTCCCAAAATTTGAACGAACCGTTAAACATCCTCTCTGCTTGGTCGAATTCGCCCGAGCAAATAAATGGGAGATGCGAAATTACCGTCCTATGTGGGGCACGCATCAATTGGCCCGTTGTACATCGATGGTAGGTTCGTAACTTCATCCAAGCGTGCCTTCTCCTCGGCCGAAGTGACATGTGCCGAATAATTCATAAACCATGGTCGGCAAAACACGCTCTCCTCGCCCGAAATAGCTCGCGCCCACTATTTCAAAACATGCTCTCCTCGCCCGAAATCGCTCGCGCCCACTATAGTTCAAAACACGCCCTCCTCGCCCGAAATCGCTCCCGCCCAGAGAAGCAAAGTTACTCTACTATCCCCGACCCTCAGTACACAGACCCAAGCCGAGAACCCTATAGGCAAGGGTAGAACTATAACTCCACCTCACATTTCAGACAAATGCGTCTGTAAGACATGGTTCCACTCCCCTCCCAATTCCCCCCCCCCCCCCCCCCCCCCCCCCCCCCCCCGCCGCCCGCCCCCATTCATATCTTGTGGGCGCCAAATCACCTTCTCCCCGAGAAGCTCCCTTCTCCCGAGTCGTGAAACCTCAGCCCCACCTCCATGGCGCCCCCACCGCACCAATTTCACAGCCGCCCTCCTCCCTAATGCCGGAGACGCTGTCCATTTGCCGTCGTGCACTGGGCCGTGTGCCTCTTACTCCATGCTGCTGGTGCTGCCTCGACGACGGCCGCGTGAATCGTACCGGAGCCGATTCACCCCCGCCGTTGTTCACGGCGCCGGAGCGGCTCCAACTTCGGATCTTTCCAGAGTCCTGGCGCTGCTTCGGCATAGCCGTCAACTATCGCGACATCGCTCTTTCCCTGCCGCCGGTCGCCACCGCAACCGCGCCGGCCTCACCGAATCGGCAGCTGGAACTGCCTACTTCACCATGCCGCCAGATAGGTCGCACCTCATCTCAAATCACTTTATTTAGGTGTCAGTTGTCTGAATTTTTATTCTGGGCCAATCGATTTGCAATGGGAAGCAGCACCCCTCGAGGCGGTGGAGCTCCTAGGCTGCCGGTTGGCTGGTGTCTAACGTAAGGGTGCGGGGCCGCAAGTTCGCCGCGGAAGCAGCGCTTAGATGGCTATCTTTTAGAGTTGTGTGGGTTGAAGGTACTGCCGCTGCCGGACCTGGATGACGGGGAGTCTTTGTGGATTGGCCCGGGGGCGGCGCAATCACGGCAGTGCGGTGAGGCGGGGAGCGGGGTTTTGGCCGGGGCCACGGACGGCAGAGGCAGGCTGCTCTGCCGTTGGTCGCTGGCTCTTCGGGGAAGATTCCGAACAGTGTCAGCCGGGAGGCACAAGACGGCCAGCCATCCGGCGTAGATCGGACAGTACCAAAATAAAATAAAATCGTGTGACCCCAATTTAGTCTTCAGCCAACAGACATGTGACCACTCTCGTACCTTGCTGTTGATCTCTTAATGTATTTCTTCAGATCAAAGAGATATGTCGTTCTTAACATTATGCGTTAGCTGCATCTTCAGACACACCGTCTTCCGACTCACCGCAGCTGCTCCAACAAGGGAAGCATACACCAGAAGGGAGCTATAGTCCCCACTCAATAGTTCCCTGCATCGAATGCGCGTGCCCGACATGCACATCCACAACAACTGCAGGGCCATCGACAAGTCAGCACATGATGCTCACTCCTATTGATGGCAGCCAGATAGGTTGTACCCTCATCTTACTTGTGTGCAACATTTATGGCTTTGTTATTCATCTAAGCATGGAAAATAGATCATCACATTTCACTGTATATTCATGTTGATCTCTTATGGGTCTTGTTCAGGAGTTAACGCTGTTCCATAGTTCAGCTAAGATACTTGTTCTTTAGGTAACACTGTTCCATAGTTATCATCCATCAGCCAATGCTATCCCACAGGCTGGTGATTATAGTATTATACCACTTCTAATATTACCTATGTTGCTCTTTAATACTTTTGTGTGCCATCTAGTTAATCTCGAGTACAAATGATACATATTCTGTAGCTTTCATCTGTGTTCTCCCTTTAGTTTATGAGACCTGTTGCTGCTAGTTAACCCCAGTCCTACTATTTGTGTCGTCTCCTACAGGCACTCATTACATAAATTTAACTACTAGTTGTCTTCCATGCATGTCAGATATAATTGCACACACTGATATATCCACAAGAACCTCACGGAGCAATGTAAAGGCCAATAAACTTGCTGTCAATGATACCCAATATGATGGAACATGTAAAGGAAGTTCTTCAGAAGACTTACAGAAAGATGATGAATCCTCTTCACCCCACAAGGTCCTTGCTCTAATTTGGCCTGTGATATGGGTACAACATGCATATAATGTCCTGGAGTGTATCTACTCTGTTGCAATGCCATGTGCTTAGCATGCTGATCATGCATGTAAATATGTCATGCCTTCCTGTTTTTCAGTACCTATTCCATTCATGATAACATGTTTTCAAATTCAAGTACTGTCATTCTACTCTATCGCTATGCCATCTGCTTAATTTGGACATCATGCTTCTGAATATCTTATGCATTGTTATTCATCAGTATGTACTTCATCTGTCTACCATACCATGTTTTTTTACATTGAAGTGATGTTCTAGTGCTGTGTTGCAATGCCATCTTATTTTCCCAATCATACACGTGTATGTTGCCTTAGTTATTTCTGTACGTATTCCGCTAGCATACAGTTTTACATTCAACTAGTGTTTTTTGTTGTGTTGTCTTGTTGTATCCCTAGCTCTTACACCTACTCCCTCCGTCCGGATTACATGTTGCCAAAATGGATAAAAAAGGATGTATCTAGAACTGAAATACGCCTAGACCCATCCTTTTTTTCCGGATGGAGGGAATACATGTCAATATGTCATGCCTTTCTATTCTTCAGTACCTATTCCATCTCTCTGCTGCCGCATGTTTTATAATTAAAGCACCATTCTTCTATACAAGGCATGCAAGGGGAAGACGACTATGTTAGAATCTGAAGGGTTACAAACAAGGCCTTTGCAAAAGATCCAAACGCTAGGAGATAATGAACCAACTCCAGTTTTTATAGATACTGCTCCAGCACAGAGAAACCCAACTCCTACTGATAATAAGCATATTCCAGTGGCCAAAGAACTAGTCCGCTCCAGTCCAGCAAAAATTTGTCAACTCAATTCTAAGAAGCGTGTGCGTATCCTTGCATCATGAAATTTTATAGCATGCTGATCATATTTTCTACATGTTTCTTACCCATCTCTCTTTTAGAAAATAAGCTTAACAGATAGAAGATTTTCTGCAATGGTATCGATTATGAGGAAAGATTCTGGCAAGAATTCTCTGTGCTCCAATGTAGATGTAAGTACCTGTTGTATATCACTATATTTTTACATCAGCTTGTATTTTGTTAATCGGCGTGAATCCAACCTTTATCTGATCTAAACTTAGTTGTAGCAAAATGTATGATTAAAGGCCACAATGTTGATTTTTGCAAGGAAAACTGCCTGGTAGTTTTTCATCCTGAGCTGCATGAGTGTACTATCTCATATCAGTGGGTTTGAATGCTTTGGTTCTGCAGTGGGTTTTTCAGTGTTTTTTTACTGTGTTGTCCTGTCGTATCCCTAGCTCTTACATCATACTCCCTCCGTCCGGATTAAATGTCGTAGAAATGGATAAAACTGGATGTATCTAGAACTGAAATACGCCTAGACCCATCCATTTATTTCCGGATGGAGTGAATACATGTCAATATGTCATGCCTTTCTATTCATCAGTACCTATTCCATCTCTGCTGTAGCATGTTTTATAACTGAATCACCATTCTTCTATATAAGGCATGCAAGGGGAAGACGGCTATGTTAGAATCTGAAGGGTTACAAACTAGGTCTTTGCAAAAGATCCAAACGCCAGGAGATAATAAACCAACTCCATTTTTCGTTGATACTGCTCCAGCATAGAGAAACCCAACTCCCACTGATAATAAGCAGATTCCAGTGGCCAAAGAACAAGTCCGCTCCAGTCCAGCAAAAGAATGTCAACTCCATTCTAAGAAGCATGTGCGTATCCTCGCATCATGAAATTTTATAGCATTCTGATCATATTTTCTACATGTTTCTTACCCGTCTCTCTTTTAGAAAATAAGGTTAAACGATACAAGACTTCCTCCATTGGGATCGTATTCGAGGAAAATATCTTGCGGGAATTATCTGTGCTCCAGTGATGATGTAAGTACCTGTTGTATATCACTATATTTTCACATCAGCATGTATTTTGTTAATCGGCGTGAATCTAACCTTTATTTGATCTAAAATTAGTTGTAGCAAAATGTTAAAGGCGCCAATGTTGATTTTTGTAAGGAAAACTGCCTGGAAGTTTTGCGTACTGAGCTGCATGAATGTGCTATCTCATATCACGCACATTACTGAATTGTAGTGCTTCTCTGGTTGCCCATTCATTCATTGTGTCAATGTTGCTTTCGTATTACCTTACCTGGCTAATGATAGCTGTGCCATATTGTGTTAATTTGGTGTAGGCTAGTTTCCCAAACGTTCGTTGTGTCAATGTTGCTTTCCTATTATCTGACTTGGCCAATGATATCAATGCTAGTGTGTTAATTTTGTGCAGGCTGCTGAAGATAAGAAGACAAACTCTGAAAATAGCAAGGCAAACCCATTGTTTCTTTCCTGTAAATCTAGGCCAGGTAATATGGCAATAACTCATGATTAATCTATTTGGTTCCCGTCCTAATTTATGTTATGATGCAGTGGTCAAGACACTCTCCACTATCAATAATACGAGCCTGCCAAAATCGCCATCTGAATCTGTTGTGTATCCTCTGTCTCGAATGCAACGGAATAAATGTATGTTTGTGAACCAATTAATGGCTGAAGCAATGATGGAAATGGTGGATGAATCAAAGGTGCAGAGTCGTGCGACACAACAACTGATCAATGTTATCAGAGACAGTGTGGCAAAGCAGCAAGAACTTGCCCACATGCTTATGGGCGTCATCTGTGCTGAGGTTGCAGATTGTGACGTTGTAGATGGTTAGGTTCTGCTCATTTATTTGCACTGGCATCAATCTTTGATTACCCAGTGGATGTAATTTCCTGTAATATATTCTGGATGTGCAATGTTATTCCCTGTATGCCGTACCTTTGCTCGTCGTAATGGGCTCAAATTATCTAATTTGGCCTAAGACATGAATGAACTTTAGTGGGCCCATTAAGTTAATGGGCCATTACTAGGCCGAAAGTTCATGGTCGACCCTCTTACCTCCCGGGTCGTTAATAGGTTGACATCGAAGCGGGCAACAGGTGGCCCCAATTTATTTCACGGGCCATTAAGAGGTTGTTACTAAGTTTGGGCTACATACGGCCCAACTATACTGTAGGCCTTTAGCAGGCCGAAAGAGACAGCAGGCTTGTATTGGACCATGAAGAGCATGGGCCGCTAAGAGGCCGAAAGTCAGGTCGTATTGTAAACGGCCCAACTGTGTTGTGGGCCTTTAGTAGGCCGAAAGAGAAACCGGGCTGGTATTGGACCATGAAGGGCATGGGCCGTTAAGAGGCCAAAACTAAGGTCCGACTACAAATGGCCCAACTCATTTATGGTCCGTTAACAGGCCGAAAGGCACACAGGGCCGGGAATTGGCCCAACAATTAAATGGGTTGCTAAAAGGCCAAAACTCAGGTCCGACAACAATTGGCCCAACTGATTTATGGGCCGCCAACAGGCTAAAAGTGACACCGGGCCAGAAATTGGCCCAACACTTAAATGGGCCTCTAAAAGACCGAAATTCAGGTCCGACTACAAATGGCCCATCAGATTTATGGGTCATCAACAGGCTGAAAGACACACCGGGCTGGAAATTAGCCCAACATTTAAATGGGTCGCTAAAAGGCTGAAAGATGTACGTCCTGAAAATTGGCCCATCCATTAAATGGGCCGTTAACAGGCCGAAATCTCATCAGGCTGATATTGAGCCCAAGTATATAGCGGGCTGTTAACGGGCTCGAACTAACGATGGGCTGCAATGGTGTCAAATCTTTAACGGGCCGAATTGGCACATCTCGTATGGGCCGTGGGCTTAAATGGACCTGACACAAGTAGGCCTTATATGGGCTGGACTGCTAATTTTTACTGGGTCGGCCTTTTTCACTAGAATGGGCCACTGTTGGGCCGTGCCACATGTCGACCTATCATAGGCGCCTCCTATCCAATGAGTGGATGACATATGTCCCAACGATGAGCCGACACGTGTTTCCTCTAGCCAATGATGATTTTACACGTGGAAAATCCCCATTGGTCGGGGTTGTTAACGGGTTATCGGATCCAAAACCCGACCCGATAGCTTAACGGTGTTCCATTACGGTGGATGCCACGTGTCGGTCACCCTTGATGAAAGCACTTCTGTGACACGCGATTTATCGTCATGGAAGTGGACACTTCCGTGATGATAATTTTGGTAATGTCATGGAACACTTCTACGACAGCACAAGTATGACTATCTTGATTCTGTCATAAATTTGTCATAGATGTACATGCATGACAAAAAACGCGACCTACTGTGACAAACATGTATCATCACGGAAGTGTATTTTTTTGTAGTGTAGATATACCCATATCTTCTCAAATCATCTGTGAACGTCAGAAAATAATGATACCCGCCGCGAGCCTCAACACTCATCGGACCGCATACATCAGTATATATTATTTCCAATAAGTAGTTGCTCGCTCCATTGTTCCGGAGAACGGAGTCTTAGCCATCTTGCCCATGAGGCATGGTTCGCAAGCATCAAGTGATTCATAATCAAGTGATTCCAAAAGCCCATCAGCATGGAGTTTCTTCATGCGCTTTACACCAATATGACCTAAACGGCAGTGCCACAAATAAGTTGCACTATCATTATTAACTTTGCATCTTTTGGCTTCAATATTATGAATATGTGTATCACTATGATCGAGATTCAATAAACCATTCATCTTGGGTGTATGACCACAGAAGGTTTTATTCATGTAAACAGAATAACAATTATTCTTTGACTTAAATGAATAGTCGTATTGCAATAAACATGATCCAATCATATTATGCTCAACGCAAACACCAAATAACATTTATTTTAGGCTCAAAACTAATCTTGAAAGTAAAGGGAGTGTGCGATGGTAATCTTATCAACCTTGGAATCACTTCTGATGTCTACTACGCAAATTTATTCTTGTAGACATGTGTTGGGCCTCCAAGCGCAGATTTTTTTTAGGACAGTAGCAATTTTCCAAGTGAATGACCTAAGGTTTATCAATCCGTGAGAGGTGTAGGATGAATATGGTCTCTCTCAAATGACCCTGCAACCAAATACAAGAAATCTCTTGTGTCCCCAACACACCCAATACAATGGCAAATTGTATAGGTGCACTAGTTCGGCGAAGAGATGGTGATATAAGTGTAATATGGATGGTAGAAATATATTTTTATAATCTGAATAAATAAAAACAGCAAGGTAGCAAATAGTAAACGGGCAAAAACGGTATTGCAATGCTTAAAAATGAGGCCTAGGGTCCGTACTTTCACTAGTGCAACCTCTCAACAATGCTAACATAGTTGGATCATATGATTATCCCTGAAAGTGCAATAAAGAATCACTCCCAAGTTCCTATTAGCGGAGAACAAAAGATAGGAATTGTTTGTAGGTCACGAAACCACCTCAAAGCTATTCTTTCCGTTCGATCTATTCAAGAGTACGTACTAAAATAACACAAAGCTATTTTTCCGTTTGATCTATCCTATAGTTCGTACTAGAATAACACCATAGCAAATTCATATTCATAATACTCAATCCACAAAAAGAACTATAAGGATACTCCAAATTTTCCGTCGGAGAAAAGATAGTAAAAACGTGCATCAACCCCTATGCATAGATTACCCGAGTATCACCGCGAGAATCCGTGAGTTGAATGCCATAACACATATCAAGTGAATCAATAGGATACCTCATTGTCACCTCAAGTATTCATATTGCAAGACATATATCATGTGTTCTCATCTCTGAATATTCAATCCGATAAGACAAAACTTTGAAGGTTAAAGATTCAATTCATCATAATAAGAGTATAGAGGGGAGAAACATCATATGATCCGACTACATTAACAAAGCCCATTATATAAATCATGAGAGAGAGAGAGATCAAACACATAGCTACTGGTACAAACCCTCAACCTCGAGGGTGGACTACTCCCTCCTCATCGTGGTGGCCACCAGGATGATGAAGATGGCCACCGGAGATGATTCCCATCTCCGACAGGGTGCCGGAACGGGGTCTAGATTGGTTTTCACGGATATAGAGACCTTGCGGCGGCGGAACTTTTGATCTAGGGTTACCCCAAAGGGTTTTGAAATATTTGGGAATTTATAGTGCAAACAAGGGATGCGGGAGGCCACCAAGGTGGGCACAACCCACCTGGGCGCGCCAGGGGGGCTTGGCGCGCCCTGGTGAGTTGTGCCCCCCTCGGGGCACCCCCAGGTGCAGCTCTGGCCCATTGGGTTCCTTCTGGTCCATAAAAAATCTCCGTGGAGTTTCGTTGCGTTTGGACTCCGTTTGGTATTGATTTCCTGCATGTAAAAAACAAGCAAAAAACAACAACTGGCACTGGGCACTGGGTCAATAGGTTAGTCCCAAAAAATGATATAAAGTTGCTATAAAATGGTTGTAAAACATCCAAGAATGATAAAATAACAGCATGAATACTTCATAAATTATAGATACGTTGGAGACGTATCAGCATCCCCAACTTAATTCCTACTCGTCCTCGAGTAGGTAAATGATAAAAGAAAAATAATTTATGAAGTGTGAATGCTAGAAAAGTGCAAAAGTTTGATCAATGACAATTTCAATCACTTTTTCTAGCATCATAACAACAATTCTTTCTCATAAAATTTCTCATGTTGTAGTGGCAACCAATTCACATGGTAAGGTTCAAACAATGAACTCTCTTGAAACTCAACAACCTATGTTCTTAGTCACCAAGCAATTGCAATTCAACATATTCAACGGAGTTTAAGTAAGAGCTCCACACTCAACCATCTTATAGTATTCTATGATTGCTAACACTCACCACATACACACGAGAAAAACATTTCAACCGGACACATAGAAAGATAGGGGCTTATTGTTTTGCCTCCCAACGTATTCACCTCAAGGGTGATGTCAACAATAATAACTCATGCTACCTATATTCAACTGGACATATGTGCCTAGATCTTTCCTCACCACATGATGCTTTCCAAAATAGAAAAGTAAAAGGGAATAGAGAGAATAACTTTGACTCTTGCATGAAAGTAAATACATAAAAGTAAAAGATAGGCCCTTCGCAGAGGGAAGTAGGGATTTGTAGAGGTGCCAGAGCTCAAAGCGAAAATTGAGAGATAAAAACATTTTGAGAGGTATACTTTTCCCATCAACGAAAACGACTTAGAGATCCCAACACTTTCCATGCTAGATATATCATAGGCGGTTCCGAAACAGAAAATAAAGTTTATTCCTTTTTCCACCATACTTTCACTTTCCATGGCTAGCCGTATCCACAGGTGCCCTCCATACCAACACTTTCCAAGGAATTTATTATTTAACAACATAAAGTAAATTCATTTTTCATTTCGGGACTGGGCATCCCTAAAACCTTTGCCTTACTCTCGTGCAATGACAAGTGAATAAACACTCATCGTGAGAATAACACATCTAGCATGGAAAATATTGGAGACCCCTCACTGCCTCATGAGCGGTACGAGCACACAAAAGAGAAATTTATTTTTGAAAATTAGAGATGGCACATAAAAATTTTCTTAGAACGACACGGAAATACCGCATATAGGTAGGTCTGGTGGACTCTTGAAAATAAGATTTGGGTTTAAGGGTTTTTTGGATGAACAAGTAGTATCTCTACTTGGTGCGGAATTTTTGGCTAGCAAAGATGGGGGGCAAGCACCACATGTTAAAGGATCTATGACAATATGATTTCTTTGTGAATATGAGAAAACATAAATCATTACATTGTCTCCCTTGTCGAATATCAACAATTTTGGCATATAATATTTTGATGGGGGCTCACAATCACAAAAGATTTCCAAGATAGTGTATTTGCATGTGAAAGTTCTCTTCCTTATACTAATATTCGTGAATTGCTTGTATGACCAATATTGCGATCGTCAAGCCTCAAAAGATTTCACTTTCTAAACCCAAATGTGAAGCTACCACTAGGCATGATATGATTTCAACTTTATGACATTCAATTTATTCAACAATTTACTCATAGGATATAAGTGAGGCACAAGAGTAAATGACAAACTACTCCAAAAAGATATAAGTGAAGATCATGCGAGTAGTTAAGTAAATAGTTAGCTATGTGAGGACTCTCTCTTATTTAAAAGTTTCAGATCTAATATTTTATTAAAACAGCAAGCAAAATGAAAATAAAATGACATTTTAAGGATAGCACAACTCATGTGAAGAAGCAAAGACTTAGGCTCAACCGATACTAACCGATAATTGTTGAAGGAGAAAGGTGGGATGCCTACCGGGGCATCCCCAAGCTTAGATGCTTGAGACTTCTTGAAATATTATCTTGGGGTGCCTTGGGCATCCCCAAGATTGAGCTTTTGTGTCTCCTTAATACCTCTCATATCACGGTTTCCTAAATCTCAAAAGCTTCGTCCACACAAAACTCAACAAGAACTCGTGAAATAAGTTAGTATAAACCAATGCAAAATCTTTATCATTCTCTACTGTATCAAATCACTAAAATTATTATTCAACATTGCCTACTAAATGCCTCTACATATTTAATACTCTTATCCTCAAATAGAGTCATTAAACAAGCAAACATATGCAAACAATGCAGCAATCTGCCAAAACAGTACAGTCTGTAAAGAATGCAAAAGTATCAATACTTATTCAACTCCAAACATTGTGAAATTCTACCAGAATGTAGAAAATTTATCAGATCTTAATTTGCAAAAAGTTTCAACATTTTATCACACTCTGACTTTTCTAGGGAATTTTTGCAACATCGATAAACTTTCTGTTTTGAAACAGCAACATGTAGACTTGCAAGATAAGCATGGCAAAGGCTACCAATGCCACTTTTATTAAAATAAAAGATGCAAAAAATTATTCTAAATAACAGCAAGCAAATCCTAGCAAAATAAATTGACGCTCCAAGTAAAACCCATATCATGTGAAGAATAAAACATAGCTCCAAGTGAGGTTACCGATAATGTTGGAGACGAAAGAGGGGATGCCTTCCGGGGCATCCCCAAGCTTAGTTGCTTGGATATTCCTTGGATATTAACTTCGGGTGCCTTGGGCATCCCCAAGCTTAGGGTCTTCTCACTCCTTATTCTCCTCATATCGATATCTCACCTGTCGGTGTACAAAAGTAGGGGTCCTTTTTTGCACCCCTTGACTTGTGCGCGGGCAGTCGCAACCACACACCCGCAGTCGTGCTTGGATGGACAGAAGAGGAAGCAAAGTCACAAGACTACCAGAGCTGTGCTAAGACCAGAAGCATGAAGAGTAGAGGGGCGAGGTGAAACTCCCCTGGCAAGGCCCTTGCCGGGGCGGCCTTCACGGCCCCGACAAGAGCCTTGCCGAGGAAACTTGCCCAACACCAACGGGGCTGCCACCCTTGAGTCTAAAAGTTCCTATGCCATCAACCACATTGGAACCAAGGCTCGGGAGGCGCCTCCATGGTGGCATGCAGATCTTTGTGAAGACAAAGGGACTGCGAGGCCTAGGTAGGAACCAGAAAACAAGACAACAGTGAGGCTCCTTGCCGAGGATGCCCACGAGGCCCCGGCAAGACTCTTGCCGAGGCCGCCCACAAGGCCCCGGTAAGACCCTTGCTAGGAATATCAGCAAGACTACAGAAAGGCCTTGCCGCCCCGTCGCCGCCCCAGCTTAGCAGCCAACCCACCAACTAAGCAGGTACCCACGTGGCGGTACGTGGCTCCTGAGCCAACTAGTCAAGCACCTACGTGGTGGCATGCAGATCTTCATGAAGACCCTGCCACCACACCAGCTCAGCAGCCTGCTAGCCTACATGGCGCTGCATGCCTCGTTGGCCTGGATGTGTGTCGGAGCAAGGCGAAGCGGCAACGGATGGGACGGTTCTCTTTGCCATCCCTGATAAAGTAAGAGGACACCTAAGTAGCGCATTTAATGCATTTTGTCCTACGGTGCCAGAGATATACTCGACAACTGTACACTTTCCACCTCCTGTGTGCCACTGTGGCAGCCCCTTTGACTATAAATGGAGGCCCGCGGTGTACTGAGAGAGGATTCCGACTTTTTGGACCGTATACGCTTTGTAGCTAGTCCAAGAACACCAGATAAAACACAAACCAGCAGGAGTAGGGTATTACGCATCACTTGCGGCCCGAACCTGGATAAATTTCCCGTGTTGATCTCTTAAGCCCGCTTTGGGAGTCCTGGATTAGGGGGTCTCCAGACAGCCGGACTATCTCCATTGGCCAGATTGTTAGACTATGAAGATACAAGATTGAAGACTTCGTCTCGTGTCCGGATGGGACTCTACTTGGCATGGAAGGCAAGCTAGGCAATACGTATATGTATATCTCCTCCTTTGTAATCGACCTTGTGTAACCCTAACCCTCTCCGGTGTCTATATAAACCGAAGGGTTTTAGTCCGTAGGACAACAATCACAACATACAATCATACCATAGGCTAGCTTCTAGCGTTTAGCCTCTCTGATCTCGTGGTAGATCTACTCTTGTACTACACATATCTTCAATATTAATCATGCAGGATGTAGGGTTTTACCTCCATCAAGAGGGCCCGAACCTGGGTAAAACATCGTGTTCGCTGCCTCCTGTTACCACCCGGCCTAGACGCACAGTTCGGGACCCCCTACCCAAGATCCGCCGGTTTTGACACCGACATTGGTGCTTTCATTGAGAGTTCCTCTGTGTCGTCGCCGTTAGGCTTGATGGCTCCTACTATCATCGATAGTGATGCGGTCCAGGGTGAGACTTTTCTCCCCCGACAGATCTTCGTATTCGGCGGCTTTGCACTGCGGGCTAACTCGCTTGGCCATCTGGAGCAGATTGAAAGCTACGCCCCTAGCCATCAGGTCAGATTTGGAAGTTTGAACTACATGGCCAACATCCGTGGGGACTTGATCTTCGACGGATTCGAGCCACAGCCGGGCGCGCTGCACTATCGCGATGGGTATGACCTAGCTCTGCCACCGGACGGTACCCCAAAGGCCGCGCCCGCATCAGCTTCGATCTTTAGCTCGGAGCCAACTACGCCAATCGAGGATGGGTGGCTAGACACCGCCTCAGGGGCTGCAGTCTCGACGGCGATCGAGCGAAACACCAGCATAATCCTCTGCACAGCCCGTGACTCCAAGGTGCCGGACTCTCTTCCGGACCCCGAACCATCCGCGCCCCTGCCAATCGAATCCAATTGCGCACCGATCATGGGATTCACCGCCGCAGATATCTTTCAGCACTCGCCCTTCGGTGACATTCTGAATTCACTAAGGTCTCTCTCTTTGTCAGGAGAGCGCTGGCAGGATTATGGCCAACAGGATTGGGATGCGGACGATTAAGAAATTCGACGCCCACCCACCACCCACTTTGTAGCCACTGTCGATGATTTAACCGACATGCTTGACTTCGACTCCGAAGACATCGACGGTATGGACGACGATGTAGGAGACAAACATGAACCAGCACCTATAGGGCACTGGAAAGCCACCTCATCGTATGACATATACATGGTGGATACAACCAATGAAGGCAATGGCGACGAGATAGCGGAGGATGACCCCTCCAAGAAGCAACCCAAGCGCCGACGTCAGCGGCGCCGCTCTAAGTCCCGCCAAAGCAAAAGTGATGATACTTGCATAGGAGATAATAACACTCCGGATAGCGCCGAAGACAATAACAATCCCCTCCAGCAAGATTTAGAGCAGGAGGATGAAGGAGCCAGCTCTCCTGAGAGAGCGGCTGGCGGAGAGGAGGAGGATGACAATTACATGCCCCCCTCGGAAGACGAGGCAAGCCTCAGTGACGATGAATTCGCCGTACCAGAGGATCCCGTCGGACAAGAGCGCTTCAAGCGCAGGCTTATGGCCACGGCAAATAGCCTGAAGAAAAAGCAGCAGCAGCTTCAAGCTGATCAAGATCTGCTAGCTGATAAATGGACTGAAGTCCTCGCGGCCGAGGAATATAAACTCGAGCGTCCCTCCAAGAGTTACCCAATGCACGGGATACTACCCTGACTGGAGGAAGAAGCGTATGATACGGCTGATCGGCCACCTCGTGGCCGCGATAGAGGCATTCCAGCTAAAAGCTCAGCCTCCACCCCAATGCCATCCAAATAAAAAGGCATGGGGAGATACGCCAGACCTGCGAGACATATTGCAAGACAAAGCAAAGCATTCAAGATCGATCTACGGATCACGAGGGCGCACCACTCTGCGAGACGGTAAACGTCACGCCGTATACAGTAAAAGCAAATCCGGCCAGGCCGAACACAGCGGGCAGGACCCATTCGAGCTGCGCCGCGATATAGCCCAATACAGAGGCGCCGCACACCCCTTATGCTTCACAGACGAAGTAATGGAACATCAATTCCCAGAAGGTTTCAAACCTGTAAACATTGAATCATACGACGGCACAACAGATCTCGCAGTATGGATTGAGGACTTCCTCGTCCACATCCACATGGCCCGCGGTGATGGCTTACATGCCATCAAGTTCTCCCACTAAAACTCAAAGGACCAGTGCGGCATTGGCTTAATAGCTTGCCAGTGGACTCCATTAGATGTTGGGAAGATCTGGAAGCCGCAATCCTTGACAACTTTCAGGGCACTTATGTGCGACCACCAGACGCCGATGACTGGAGCCACATAATTCAGCAGCCAGAAGAGTCGGGCAGGCAATTCTGGACTCGGTTCCTTACAAAGAAAAATCAAATCGTCGACTGTCCAGATGCGGAGGCCTTAGCAGCTTTCAAGCACAACATCCGAGACGAGTGGCTAGCCCGGCACCTTGGTCAGGAAAAGACGAAATCTATGGCAGCTCTCACGACGCTCATGACCCGCTTTTGTGCGGGAGAAGACAGCTGGTTGGCTCGCAGTAATAACATATCAAAGAACCATGGTACCTTAGATACCAAGGACGGCAATAGCAGGTCACGTCGCAACAAGCATAAGCGCCGCATTAACAGCGAAAGTACTAAGGATACGACAGTCAATGCCGGATTCAAAGGCTCTAAACCCAGTCAGCGGAAAAAGCCATTCAAACAAAGTACGCCAGGTCCGTCCAGCTTGGACCGTATACTTGATCGCTCGTGTCAAATACACGGCACCCCAGACAAGACAGCCAATCACACCAACAGGGATTGTTGGGTGTTCAAGCAGGCCGGCAAGTTAATTGCCGAAAACAAGGACAAGGGGCCGCATAGCGATGACGAGGAAGAACCCTGGCAGCCGCACACTAGAGTACAGAAGAGGTTTCCCCCGCAAGTGCGGACGGTGAACATGATATACGCAACCCACATCCCCAAGAGGGAGCGGAAGCGTGCGCTCATGGACATATATGCGTTGGAGCCAGTCGCCCCAAAGTTCAATCCTTGGTCCTCCTGTCCGATCACCTTCGATCGCATGGACCACCCCACTAGTATCCGTCATGGCGGATTCGCCGCACTGGTCCTAGACCCAATGCACAAAATGGGTCCTTATGGACGGCGGCAGCAGCCTGAACCTGCTTTATCAGGACACAATGCACAAAATGGGTATAGACCCCTCAAGGATCAAATCCACAAAAACGACTTTTAAGGGCGTCATTCTAGGCGTAGAGGCCTAATGCATAGGCTCAATTACACTGGAAGTGGTCTTCGGATCCCCGGATAACTTCCGAAGCAAAGAGTTAATCTTCGATATAGTCCCATTCCGTAGTGGTTATCACGCGCTGCTCGGACGAACCGCATTTGCTAGATTCAATGCGGTACCACACTATGCATAGCTCAAGCTCAAGATGCCAGGACCTCGCGGAGTTATTACAGTCAATGGAAACACAAAGCGCTCTCTCCGAACAGAGGAGCACACCGCGGCCCTTGCAGCAGAAGCGCAAAGCAGCCTCCCAAGGCAATCTACCAGTTCGGTGTTTCAAAGCCCGGACACCTTCAAGCGTGCTCGGGGCAACCGGCAGATAGACCGCCTGGCACGATCTGAGCTCGCGTAGCAATACGGCGGCCACCCCAATCCTAGCCCAACGGTGATATTCGTGCCGCGCATACATAATTACGCATTAAAAATAAAATGGGCACAGGTGGGGAGGGGGGCACAACTGCGGCACGCCCCAAAACACGACCTAAACCACACTAGGGGCATCCCGTTTGGTTATTTTTCTTTTTCTTTCAGGACTTTAATCTCTGGAAACACTGTCCGACAGCTCTATTGCTGAACACATGATACATCAACCAAGGAGGTAGACAACTACGTTATACAATGGGATTTCCAGGTTGATTACAGATTTCATATCATTCCTCAGCTCACCCCTAGAAGGGACATAGTCCTACTCTTTTGCTTATTGCACTATCTGTATCACTCTGCTTCAATGCAATTTTTTAATAAACAATGCATGACATTACGACTATTATTGCATTTTTGTTATATATATATGTGTTCATTAATGACCCTTGCAACCGTACACTCTGGTACGGCCAATGCACCAGGGGCTTACGTACCCACTATATGGTGTGAAAAGTCCGAACACTTTCACAAGTGCAGCACCCCGAACTTATAGCATTATATGCATCAGCTCCGAATCATGTCTTTGGTCAAATGTTGGGTTTGCCCGGCTCCTATGTTTTGGTACCTTACGTTCCACTCTATCGGCTAAGGTAGCGCTAGGAGAACTACTGCGATTGTGCCCCGGTTCTGCCGGGCTGAGCACCTCAGTAGAGAAAGCTAAAACTGACTGTCATGATAAGGCGAGAGACTGGTCGCTGTTCGGCGAGGTTTTTCGAGTCCCTAAAGACTTATGCCTCTTAGGGCGAGGGGCCGGCTCTGTCCGGCTTACAGGCATGTATTGCGCCCCGAATTCGGCCTTCCGAATACCAGGGGCTTCGCCGAAATTTAAAATTATAGAACTCTATGGCTAAGTGAGAGTGATAAAGCATTATTAGTCCGGTTGGCTTGTTTGTTGTGCTGAGCACCTCCCTCGAAGGACCCAAACATGGGAACAAGAGTGCTCAGGTTTATCCCGAACACCCCAGCACTCGTGGCATGGGGGCAGAAGCCAAGGACTAGCCATCTCTCAGATTGGATAAACAGCCAAACAGAAGGTAATATTTTAAATTCACACAAGCGTTGCATAGCGACTACGATACAAGTTCTCATACATACAGGACAAAACGAGCAAGTCTCATTCAAATATTACATTTTGTGAACACTCATCCACGATAAGACGGGAGCCCGGCAGAACACCCTCATAGTACATCTCGGGGTGGCAGTGCTCCTTGCCCTCCGGCGGCCCTTCCTTGATCAGCTTCACGGCGTCTAGCTTTACCCACTGCGTTTTTACATGGGCGAAAGCCCGGCGTGCACCTTCAATGCATACGGATCGCTTGACGACCTCCAGTCGTGGGCAGGCATCCACAAGCTGCCTCAACAGGCCGAAAAAGCTGTTCGGAAGGGCGTCGCCAGGCCACAACCAGACTACGAAGCCCTTCATGGCCTAATCGGCCGCCTTATGGAGCTCGACCATCTGTTTCAGCTGGTCGCTCATTGGCACCTGTTGTTCGGCCTCAGCATACTGAGACCAGAACAGCTTCTCCGTCGAGCTCCCGTCCTCGGCCCAGTAAAATTGAGCGGCATCGGACACACTGCGGGGCAAATCTGCGAATGCTCCTGAAGAGCTCCGGATCCAGGTAAGTAATCGATAATTTACTTTTACATGCTTGCTTTGCATATAGAAAGCCTTACCCGCCGCTATCTTCTTCATCGCGTCGATCTCCTGAAGGGCCTTCTGGGCCTCGGCCATGGCACTCTTCGTGCTCTCATGGGCCGCGGCAAGCTCAGACTCTCGCGTCTTCAAGTCAAGCTCCAACGCCTCGTGGTTCGTCATGAGAGCCTGGAGCTCTTGCTGCACCTTGCCCACCCGAGCCTCGTGCCTCTCTCGCTCGGTGCGCTCCCTGGCCGCTGTCTCTTCGTCCTTGGTCAGCGCTTGCTTCAGGGTCTCCACCACGGCCGTGGCCCCTGGCAGAACATACAATGATCTTGTCATTCTGCAATCGCGTCCCTTCTTATATATACATATATCTATAGACGGGGTATTACTTACCCTCGTTCTCCTCGAGCTGCCTCTTGACAAGGCCGAGCTCTTTCTTGGACCCATCGAGGTCCTGCTTCAGTACGGCGACCTCCGCAGTTAGTGCGGTGGACGCCAGTAGAGAAGCCTGCATATGCATATTGACATACTTATATTAGACTCCTGCGATATTTTTGATCCTCTGTTCAGCTTTTCTTTGCGAACACCGAACAAAGCATCAGGGGCTACTGTCTATGTGGTAATACTTCTACTACATTTTAAAACACTTACCTCGAAGCCTGTTAGTAGGCTTGTACAGGCTTCAGTCAATCCGCTCTTGGCGGTCTGAACCTTCTGAATCACCGCACTCATGATAGTGCAGTGCTCCTCCTCGATGGAAGTGCTGCGAAGCGCTTCCAATAGATTGTCCGGCGCCTCGGGATGGACAAAGGTCATCGACACAGGCGTCTCACCTCTCTTAGAAGGAGACAGCCTGCCCGAGCCTGGAACTACTGGAGGTTCCGGCGCGGTGTTCGGCTGAGGGCCGAACTCGGAGCTCTCAGAGGCCCCGTCCCCTCTGCTCCCAGAGTCCGGAAGGTCGCCATGAGGCGCCTCTGGGACTATCTCCCCTTGATCCGGTGCCTCTTGAGACAACACCTCGGCGTCGTCGGTAGGATGAGGGGAGGTGGCAGTCGGGACTGGATCGCTATCCATGTCCGACGAACCCAGGGAGCCGTCCGATGATACCTCGATATTGGCTCGTTGCGGCCTACGTAATTATGTTCGGCGATTAGGGAAAGCAATGCGACAAAGGAATCCTATGGGTTACTTTGGTATCCGAATACTTACGATCTCCCCTGGGGCTTGGCCCTGGGCAACCACTCGTCTTCACTATCGTCGGCGGCGGTGGAGCTGTCCGGAAGGAGAGTCCTTCCCTTCTTGGACCCTCTGGCCTCCCTAGTTGGGGCGGCCTTCCTTTTGTTGTCTCCCCTAGTTGGGCCGGGAGCCTCTTCTTCCTCTTCCTCGTCTTCGGGGGAAGAGTGCGCCGCAGAGTCATCGGACGGTGAGTCTGACGACGCCTGGCGTCGGGAACTATTTCGAGCTCCCTTGGCCTTCTTGGTCTTCTCCGGCGCCTTATAAGGGGCCGGAGTCAGCATCCTCATCAGAAGAGCGTCTGAGGGGTCTTCGGGCAAAGGAGCCGGACAATCCATCTGTTCAGCCATCCTGTGCCAGTCCTGTCAAAGGTACGGGAGTTTAGATCCCGCATAGAGTCAATCTATATGAAAAAAGTATCCTATGAAAGGTAGAGCAGCTTACCGCACTGGCTTGGCGCTTCGCGCTGAATCCACGATCCTCAGTAATGGGGGGAGGGACCTCGGCACTTTTGAACAGCACCCTCCAGGCGTCTTCATGAGTTGTGTCGAAGAGCATGTTCAAAGTTCGGTGATGTGCCGGATTGAACTCCCACAAGGTGAACTCCCGTTGTTGGCATGGGAGTATCCGGCGGACGAGCATAACCTGGACTATGTTGACAAGCTTGAGCTTCTTGTCCACCATGTTTTGAATGCATGTTTGGAGTCCGGTCAGCTCTTTCGAATCACCCCAAGAAAGACCCTTCTCTTTCCAGGAAGTGAGCCACATGGGGATACCAGATCGGAACTCGGGGGCCGCCACCCATGTGGGGTCGCGCGGCTCGGTGATATAGAACCACCCCGATTGCCACCCCTTTATGGTTTCCCCAAAGGAGCCCTCGAGCCATGTTATGTTGGGCATCTTGCCCAACATGGCGCCTCCGCACGCCGCCTGGCAGCCGCCCACCACCTTCGGCTTGACATTGAAGGTCTTCAGCCATAAGCCGAAGTGGGGCTTGATGCGGAGGAATGCCTCGCACACGACAATAAACGTCGAGATGTTGAGGATGAAGTTTGGAGCTAGATCGTGGAAATCCAGGCCGTAATAGAACATGAGCCCCCGGACGAAGGGATGGAGAGGGAATCCCAGTCCATGGAGGAAATGGGTAAGGAATACTACCCTCTCATGGGGCCTGGGGGTGGGGATGAGCTGCCCCTTATCAGGGAGCCGGTGCGCGATGTTGCCGGGCAGGTATTCGGCTATCCTCAGTTTCTTGATGTCTCCCTCCGTGGAGGAGGAGACCATCCACTTGCCTCCCGCTCCGGATATGGTTGGAGAAGGTTGATATGGAAGTGAGGACTTGGGCGCTAGAGCTCGAGTGTGCGAGAGCGGATGAGCAAAGAAGGAAGAAGGCGTGGATAGAAAGGTGAATCCTTATCCCTTTATATGGGTGGACAAAACTAAGCGTCCCCACTTGCCTGGTAAAACTCGCTTGTCCCCCAAGCGTCGTAATTGATGGCGCAGTTGGGTTACCCACGCCCGTATTGATGAGAATCCCGTAATAAGGGGACACGATCTCTGCTTTGACAAGACGTGTCAAAAAACTGCCTCCCGTTATGTGAGGGGCTCGTTAAAAGAAACGGTTCAAATAATCACTGGGCCATGACGTAACATCGTGTTGCCAAAACAAGCTAGCAAATTAGATCTATGAAAACGTTATTCTCTCTACGGTGGAATGTGGAACTTATTTTGCAGGGTCGGACACTATCCTCGTATTCAACTTCATCTGTCATGTATTCGGAGAAGGAACCCGCCTTGCAATGCCGGAGACAATACTGCGCGCCGGACTCATCGTCATTGAAGCCTGGTTCAGGGGCTACTGTGGGAGTCCTGGATTAGGGGGTCTTCGGACAGCCGGACTATCTCCATTGGCCGGACTGTTAGACTATGAAGATACAAGATTGAAGACTTCGTCTCGTCTCCGGATGGGACTCTACTTGGGGTGGAAGCTAAGCTAGGCAATACGTCTATGGATATCTCCTCCTTTCTAACCGACCTTGTGTAACCCTAACCCTCTCCGATGTCTATATAAACCGAAGGGTTTTAGTCCGTAGGACAACAATCACAATATACAATCATACCATAGGCTAGCTTCTAGGGTTTAGCCTCTCTGATCTCGTGGTAGATCTACTCTTGTACTACACACATCTTCAATATTAATCAAGCAGGACGTAGGGTTTTACCTCCATCAAGAGGGCCCGAACCTGGGTAAAACATCGTGTTCCCTGCCTCCTGTTACCATCCGGCCTAGACGCACAGTTCGAGACCCCCTACCCGAGATCCGCCGGTTTTGACACCGACACCCGCTCTTTCCACAGCCCCGCGCCCGCTGACCGTAGAAGGGATTCCCCGTGATCCCATAGGTGTCGTTTCCACCGACATCTTTGGCGCGCCAGGTAGGGGGAGCAAGCTGTGAAAATCCGGTTTGAAGGTCAACGCATCGACTTCATCATCACCATGGCCCCCAAGAGAAAGGGGATCACAGCGATTGCGTCGCTCGGAGCTGGCCCGTCCGCGCCAGCGCGGGCAGGCGACCGGGTGGCCACGGATGGGGCCGGAGACCTGGCCCATGAGAATACACGACACTCTGGCGATCAGAGCCAGGCGAGCGGCGTCGTTCGAATCCGAGACGACGAGCTGCACGCCGCTGGGTCCGGGGGGGGCCGTGCTATCCACAGGTGGCGCGGCAACCTCTACAGTGCCCCAGCTGGCACCCATGCCTCGGCCTTCCCAGGCCGCGCACGATGAGTGACACCGCGATGTCGGAGCCGCCGGGCACCACCACGGAAAGAGCCCTATGTGCCACTCGCAGAACGCACCAAGCCGGCGTGCACGCTCGGACGCGGGCGGAAGCGGCGTGCGACTGTGAGACCGTGACAGAGCCCTTCTAACCTGGTTAGAAGCCGGAGCGCATCATGGTCTATGCAGCTCTTGCCGTCACCCACGCTAGCAGAAGCGCGGGCACGCGTGCAACTACTCCTCGACTTCACCCTGTTGCGGAGAAGCTCGATGAGTGGAGGGCCACCATCCGAAGCCTTGTCAGCTTCGCCAACAAAGACGAGCCGCTCCCAACGGGACCCTCACAATGGCGTTTTGTCGAGCCGGTGCACGCCGGCAGTGGGGGGACCGGAGACGCTGCAACCACGGTGCACTCTCTTCCCCCGCGGTCGTGATAGCAGCCACCGGCCCGTCGGGCCGACGCCTATGACAATGTTTCCACCCAGCGTGCCTAAATGAAGACACTCGAACTACCATCGAGCGATGGCGGGAGGCGCGCCCTCAGTCAGATCGATGTGCAGGGCTTGCTATGGACCACCCAGCGCCGGGGGGCCCTAGCGGCCTGCCTTACGAGGTGGGTTGTCCGGCCTTTACCTGAGAGTTGCGGTAGTTCCAGTGGCCCTCCCACTGCACGTTCAAGCCTGATGTTGGGGAAAAGTACAACGGCAAGACTCACCCATCGGTGTTCCTCAGCATCTACACCATCGCGATGCAAGCCGCCGGGGCTCGCGATGATAAGGTGCTCGCCAACTACTTTCCGTTGGCACTTAAGCCCAGCATCATGTCGTGGTTGATGCACCTGCCGGTGGATTCCATCTCTTCCTGGTCGGACCTGTGCCACGAGTTTGTTGGCACCTTTACCGGAGGCCACCAAGCTCCTGGCTAGGCAAGTGACTTGCATGTCATCCCCCAGAAGTATGGTGAGTCCCTGTGTAAGGACATAGAAAGATTCAGCCGTGTGCAGTATACCATCCCAGACGTTCATCCTGCCGCTGTCATCAGTGCGTTCCATCAGAACGTACGCAACCGCAAGATGCGTGAAGAGCTGGCGATGAACAAGGTCAAGGATGTAGCCGAACTTTATGTTCTGGCGGATAGGTGTGCTCGGACTGAGGAAGGAAGGAAGTACCCCGGCGAAGATGTCGGCGCAGAAACCGACTCCATGGACGAAGACGCCGCCGCCCCAACGAAGAAGGGCCGACACCGTAACAGGAAACGTAAGGGAAAGACCGTTCTTGCCGTTGAGGGATCCGGTGACCCCGGTGCCGCCAAGAAGGCCAAGGCTGATGACCCCGGCAAGGAGGTTGCCGGGTGCGCCGCCTGCCGGGACTTGGCAGCCGCCGACAAGCCAGGAGGCTTCGACAAGCAGTACGGCAAGATCCACCACACTAAGGGCCATCACCTCCAAAACTGCTGACAGGTTGAGCTGCTTGGTGAAAAGAAGAAAGCTGAATATGAAAGGTGGGACAAGGAGAAGGGTCAGGATGGTGCTGAGGTGTAGAAGCGTGGCGGCCAAGGGGGTCGCCGCTACAAAGATAATCAACAAGAGAGGCCCGCCCGGGGCCGGGATAAGAAGGAAGAAGATGATGATCATGACGAGGATGACAAGTCCGGTGAGCACGAATTCCAGAAAGCTACAGAGGCCATGTGCGTCGACGGTGGCGCCTCGCTGCACACCTCTCACTGCCAACTGAAGCAGTAGACGCGTGAGGCCACTGCGGCAGAGCCATCATTCAATGCCCAGAAGCCATTGAAGTGGTCCCGCACGACCATCATTTTTGACACCGAGGATCATCCTGATCGCACGACTGCGGTCGGGTGTTTGCCGTTGTTGGTTTCACCAACAATACGCAACCTCAAGGTGACCAAAGTCCTGGTTGATGGTGGGGCCGGTCTGAATTTGATCTCCCCCGCTGTGATCAAGAAGCTGCAGATTCCTGATGGAGATCTCGAGGAGACGGGCACGTTCCAAGGGGTCAACCCGGGAAGGAGCCAGCCGAAAGGTAAGATCATGTTGCCCGTTACGTTTGGGGGCGAGCTCAACTACAGGACGGAGAAGATAGTTTTTGATGTTGCCGAGATCCCATTGCCGTACAACGGGATCCTTGGCCGCCCAGCGCTGGCCAAGTTCATGGCGATGTCACACTATGCCTACAACACATTGAAGATGCCGGGGCCGCTGACCATCATCACCGTCCCCTCTGATAAGAAAGACGCGCTCGTCTGCGCCGACCAACTCAACCGAGAGGCAGTTGCAGCAACTACCGCCAAGGCACTTGTTCCTGCCGCTGAAGCCCCAGGAAGGAACAAGGCCGGCAAGACCTCTTGCACCCACTCCGGCAAGCGCACCTCTTCGGAGTGCTGTGCTCCCGTTGAGGATGTGCTAGAGAGCTCCACCAGCAAGAGCAAGAAGTCCAAGCCTGCACCACTAGAAACTAAGAAGGTGTCCATCAAGGAGCACGGCACAGGCGGGGCTTTCACTATAAGCTCCACCATTGACAGAAAATAGGGAAGCATGCTCGTCGCCTTCCTGCGGGCGAATGTCGATGTATTTGCATGCCAAGCATCTGACATCCCTGGTGTTCCCAGGGAGGTGATTGAGCACCATCTTGCTATCTGTCCTCACGCATGGCCCGTCAAGCAGAAGGTCAGGAAGCAAGCTTTGGAGCGACAAGAGTTCATCATTGAAGAGATCAGGAAGTTCGAGGTGGCAGGCCTCGTTAGAGGAGTACTCCACCCCACGTGGTTGGCCAATCCGGTGGTTGTGCATAAGGCGAATGGGAAGTGGAGGCTGTGTATTGACTACACGGATATCAACAAAGCTTGTCCAAAGGATCCTTTCCCTCTGCCACGCATCGACCAAATTGTAGACTCCACTGCCGAGTGTGACCTGCTGTCATTCGTCGACGCCTATTCGGGATACCACCAGATCTTTATGATGAAGGAAGACGAAGAGAAGACCGCGTTCGTCACCCCATGTGGTACGTACTGTTTTGTACGAATGCCTTCCGGGTTGAAGAGCGCTGGTTCGACGTTTGCTAGGGCCGTGCAAATTGGTTTT
Organism: Triticum urartu; assembly: GCF_003073215.2. Lineage (NCBI taxonomy): Eukaryota > Viridiplantae > Streptophyta > Magnoliopsida > Poales > Poaceae > Triticum > Triticum urartu. The sequence continues at coordinate 119,967,133 of NC_053027.1, forward strand.
GAGCCCCAGCTGCATAGAAATATGGAAGCCTATATGGACGATATAGTGGTCAAAACCAAGGACAGGGCCACCCTCATACAAGATCTAGAAGAAACATTTGCAAATCTGCGCAGGATCAACCTCAAGCTCAACCCAGAGAAGTGTGTGTTCGGTGTCCCGTCCGGCAAACTTCTTGGGTTCTTTGTGTCTTAGGGCGGAATCGAAGCAAATCCTGACAAGATCAAGGCCATTGAGCAGATTGATGCGCCGAAACGAGTCAGGAACATCCGTAGGCTTGCTGGCTGCGTTGCTGTCCTGAGTAGGTTCATCTCCAAATCCGCTGAGCACGCCCTCCCCTTTTTCAAAGTTTTGAAAAAGGCGGGTCCAGTAGAATGGACCTCGGAGGCAGAGGCAGCGCTGCAAGATTTGAAGAGGTACCTTTCCTCCATGCCGATACTAGTCGCACCTAAACCACAAGAGTTGTTGCTGCTATACTTAGCGGCAATGAATCAAGTGGTCAGTGTTGCACTAGTGGCGCAGAGGGAAATCAAGGTAGAAGCGGCAGTAACAGCAGAGCCGTCAGATGATGGGCCGGGGCCTTCCCTGGCGGGGCTTGACGCCGACAAGGCGGAACCCCCGGCATGGCCTAGTCTTGGGAGGCGAAGTCTGCGCAGATGGGCGAAGTTGAACAAAAGAAGAAGAAGATGGTGCAACACCCAGTTTATTTTGTCAGTTCCCTCTTGCAGGGGGCTAGGTCAAGGTATTCCGGTATGTAGAAGCTACTTTTCGGCCTCCTTATGGCCTCGAGAAAGCCGCGCCACTATTTCCAAGCACATGAGATCACCGTTGTCACCCGCCTCCCGTTGCAACGAATCTTGCACAACCCAGATGCAACTGGGAGGATTGTGGAATGGGCATTGGAGCTGTCGAGCTTTGGCCTCAAGTTTGAAAGTACTTCAACGATCAAGAGCCGAGCCTTGGCAGAGTTCATAGCAGAATGGACCGCAACGCCCGACGAAGAAGTTCAAGAGACCACCCTTCCCGGCAAGGAAACGTGCCACGATTGGATTATGTACTTTGATGGAGCCTTCTCATTGCAAGGTGCTGGTGCCGGCGTACTACTTGTCACGCCCACCGGAGAGCACCTCAAGTACGTAGTCCAGATGCACTTTCCCCGGGAAAAAATGACGAACAACACGGCGGAGTACGAGGGACTGCTTGCCGGTCTCAAGATCGCAGCAGACCTTTGGGATTAGGAAGCTCGTCGTCAGGGGTGATTCGCAGCTCGTCGTCAAGCAAGTCAACAAGAATTACCAGAGCCCATTGATGGGAGCCTACGTGGATGAAGTGAGGAAGTTGGAAGAGCGTTTTGATTTGCAAGCAGAGCATGTCCCCCGAGCGGAGAACACCATTGGTGGCGACCTGTCGAAGCACACTGCCCTGAAGTTGCCTGTGGAACCAAGTACCTTTGTGCTTCAATTAACTCAACCGTCCGTTGAGCCATCAGCAGGATAGAACAAGCGAAGGAAGGCGGGCCCTGGCAAGTACTTTCCCATCGAGTTGCCAGGAGCCGCCGGCAAGGACGTTGCCGGGTGTCCCAAGCCTGCCGGGGAGCAACAACCCCCGGCAGGTCCCTAGGCCCTGGCCATAGAGGCAGTTGCCCCTATGCACGAAGATGTGCCTTTAGTCCTTGCTGTTGAGCCCCAGGCTCCGGCATGGGCGCAGTCCACCGTCCGTTTCCTCCAAACAGGGGAGCTTCCTGAGGAACAAGAAGAAGCAGAGAAATTAGCCCGTCGGTCCAGCATGTACCACTTTGTGGATGATGCCCTGTACAGAAGGCGACTGAACAGTGTGAAGTTGAAGTGCATTCCTCGGGAAGACGGACTGAGGCTGTTGGCAGAAATACATGGAGGCATGTGTGGCTCCCACATAGGGTCGAGAGCCCTTGCCGGCAAAGCGTTCCGGCAAGGCTTCTTTTGGCCCACCGCCCTCCAGGATGCAACTGCCCTACTAACCAAGTGTGAAGCATGTCAGTTCCATTCAAAGAAGCTTCATCAACCAGCCCAAGCCCTTCAGACAATCCCTCTTTCTTGGCCTTTTCGGTCTGGGGGCTCGAAATACTGGGCCCCTTTCCCCGCGCTGTCGGGGGCTTTGAGTACTTGTACATCGCGACTGAGGGAGTCCTGGATTAGAGGGTGTTCGGATAGCCGGACTATACCTTCAGCCGGACTCCTGGACTATGAAGATACAAGATTGAAGACTCCATCCCGCGTCCAGAAGGGACTTTCCTTAGCGTGGAAGGCAAGCTTGGTGATACGGATATGAAGATCTCCTACCATTGTAACCGACTCTATGTAACCCTAACCCTATGCGGTGTCTATATAAACCGGAGGGTTTTAGTCCGTAGGACAACATACACATCAACAATTAAACCATAGGCTAGCTTCTAGGGTTTAGCCTCCTCGATCTCATGGTAGATCTACTCTTGTACTACCCATGTCATCAATATTAATCAAGCAGGACGTAGGGTTTTCCATCCATCGAGAGGGCCCGAACCTGGGTAAAACTTCGTGTCCCTTGTCTCCTGTTACCATCCGGCCTAGACGCATAGTTTGGGACCCCCTACCCGAGATGCGCCGGTTTTGACACCGACATTGGTGCTTTCATTGAGAGTTCCTCTGTGTCATCACCATCAGGAAGGATGCCTCGCCCCGTCTTTAAAGACGGCACCATTGCTAAGGGAGCTTTGGCTGTCGGCAAAATCCTCCGGTTAGGTGGCTTTCTTAGGACCGCCTGTTCGGCTTATGCGCCGACGATGACCTCTCGAGCCATCGAAAACAATCTTCATGTCAACTCGGAACTCGCCGAGCAGTTAGATCCAATAGAGCTTTCCTCCATAAATGAGCTCTTGGATCGCTTCGCCGCCCTGGGAGTCGCTACGGATTACGACCAGATTGGGCATAAAACCGATCTGAGAGAGATTAACTCTCCCCAAGTCACCCATCACGTTGCCGTGGTAGAGGGACAGTGCGGCGACCCTTCATCTATCTTAAGGACTCGCTACGTCCGGATCCCCGATCCCTCCAAGCCGGATAACCGCGGAGGGGAGGATATCACTCAAGACCTGAACTTAGAGTCAGGCGACGGGCTGGATTCATTAGACAACATCCAGGAATCCAAATTGTCGAGTTCAGAAATTCCTCGGCCTCTGAGCCTTAGATGGGGTGAGGCTTCGGATTTAATTCCAGCCACCCACCCCAACATAAGCGATCTATCAAAATCAGGCAAGAACCCGATGAAACAGTACATCATTACTGGGCCAGATTCCTCCTGGTTAAGAACAGGCTAAGGGACTGCCGCGAGGAAGACGCAATCTCAATCTTCTGCAATAATTGCACGGACAAGGGAATACTCAACGCCATAAGTCGCCGTGATATTACACGCTTCGCTGACTTGGCGTCCATTGTACGAAAGTACTGTGCGATGCAAAGCGCCTGGAAAACCGAAATAAAATTTTGGGACAATTCGGCCCTGAATACAAACCCAGTCCGAAATAAAAGGGTGCATCATCACCAGTCACCCGGATCAAGCACTAAAAAGAAAAAACCCTCTACAGGGCATGGAACCGTACAGGAAGGGTGGCTTAATGGACCCTGTAAAATTCACAGTACAGAGGACGCCACACCAACTCACAGCCTCAGAGCATGTTGGATACTCCGGCAGGCAGCCAAAATTGGCGAAAATCTCCTAATTCCGGAGGCCATAGAAAGCCACTCTAGAGACACCAATATGATATTAACAGTCTTCGAGACTTTCGCATCTAATAATATGCGAAAAAGGACACTCCGCAGCCTTGCCGAAGTCTACCAAGTAGCAACAATAAACCCATGGAGTGACACGGCTATTACCTTTAACGCCAGTGATGAACCTAAATTCTGAACAGCCCGAGCACCAGCCGCATTGGTCCTCAGTCCAATAGTGGACGGCTTTCGTCTTACCAAGGTACTCGTGGACGGTGGCAGCAGATTGAACCTCATTTACGAGGAGACCCTTCAAAAAATGGAAATAGACTGGAACCGCATTGAGCGAAGCAGCACAACCTTTAGAGGAATAATCCCCAGTCGGGAAGCGTGCTGTACAGGAAAAATCACACTAGATGTGGTGTTCGGCACGCCAGCTAATTACAGGTCCGAAGAGATAACGTTCCAGGTGGCTCCGTTCAGCAGCGGTTATCACGCTCTGCTAGGGCGGGAAGCGTTTACAGTCTTCCAAGCAATACCCCATTACGGGTACATGAAGCTCAAGATGCCCGGGCCTAATGGGATCATCACTCTCGCTACTGATCCGGACATAGCACTCCGCGCCGAAAACAAGACAGCCGCACTGGCCCTCGAGGCACTATCCGAAGCCCTAGCGGCTGAGGAGCTGACTGCGCTGCGATCTACGGTGAATAGGGACGATGTGGTACTCGACAAAAGATCCAAGTCCACCTCCTTTAAACCGGCGGACGAAATAGTCAAATTCCAAGTCCATCCAATGGACCCCAATAAAACAGCTTCCATCGGGGCACAGTTAAACCCTGATGTCGACGCCGCATTGCGAGAGTTCCTACGAGAGAACTGGGACATTTTCGCCTGGCACCCTTCAGACATGCCAGGAATCCCATGCAGGCTGGCCGAGCACAGCTTAAATATCCAAACAGGATTCAAACCTGTCAAACAGGCTCTTCGGCGTTTTTCCAAACCTAAGAGACAGGCCATGGAGAGGAGCTAGCAAAGCTATTGGCGGCCGGATTCTTCAGAGATATAAAACATCCGGACTGGCTAGCAAACCTGGTGACGGTACCAAAGAAGGACAAATCATGGCGCCTGTGTGTTGATTTCAATGACCTTAACAAGGCTTGCCCAAAGGATCCCTTCCCGCTCCCCCGCATCGACCAAATTATCGACGCTACCGCAGGACACGATTCGTTGTGTTTCCTCGACGCATATTCTCGCTACCATCAAATCAAGATGGCAGAACCAGACCAAGCCGCAATGGCATTTATCACACCATACGGGCCATTCTGCTTCAACACGATGCCCTTCGGGCTCAAAAACGCCGGCGCAACATATCAGCGCATGATTCACACATGTCTGGCAAGCCAGATCGGCAAAACAGTGGAGGCATATGTAGATGATGTGGTCGTCAAAACAAGACATGTTGAATCTCTAGTAGACGACTTGAGGCTCATATTTGATAACCTCCGAACATACGACATCAAGCTCAACACGGAAAAATGCGTTTTCGGCGTTCCAGCTGGAAAGCTCTTGGGCTTCATTGTATCCGGTAGAGGAATTGAAGCAAATCTAGCCAGGATCCGAGCTCTGTCGCAACTGGATATCCCAAAGGACGTCAAACAAATACAAAAGTTAACCGGATGCATGGCGGCTCTAAGCCGCTTTATCTCCCGCTTGGGAGAGAAGGCCCTACCCCTTTACCGCCTCCTTCGGCGCACCGAACACTTCAAATGGACGGACGCAGCCACGGCCGGACTCGACGAAATAAAAGCCATACTGGCAACAAACCCAGTCCTGGCCGCGCCAAACATTGGTGAACCAATGCTATTATACATTGCAGCAACACATCAGGTTGTAAGCGCAGTGCTCATCGTCGAACGAGAAGCGGACGGACACAAATACCCCCTTCAAAAGCCGGTCTATTATGTGTCCACTGTCCTCACTCCCTGCAAATCACGATACCCGCATTATCAAAAGATTGCGTACGCGGTATTCATGGCATCCCGGAAGCTACGACACTACTTTCAAGAGTGTTCAATAATAGTAGCCTCGGATGTACCACTTAACGATGTTATAAACAACCGTGACACAACGGCCCGGATTGCGAAATGGGCCATCGAGCTCCTCCCGTTCGACATAACTTATAAGCCACGACGAGCCATCAAGTCACAAGTCTTGGCCGACTTCGTCGCAGAATGGACGGAGGCCGAACTCCCTAAAGAGTACGGCACATATTCAAATTGGATCATGCATTTCGACGGCTCCAAGATGTTGGCCGGACTGGGGGCTGGCGTCGTTTTGACGTCCCCCACAGGAGACACAGTTCAATACGTACTAAAGATTATGTACACGGACTCCAACAATGCAGCCGAATATGAGGCCCTTTTACATGGTCTCCGAATGGCAGTATCCATGGGCATCCAACGCCTAGAGGTGCGTGGGGACTCGAACCTCGCAATATCCCAAATAAATGGAGACTTCGATGCCAAGGATCCAAAAATGGCAGCTTACCGCAACGCCATCCTAAAAATGTCAGCTCGGTTCGAGGGGCTTGAATTTCACCATATAGCCCGGGAAAATAATCAGGCGGCAGATGTCCTGGCACGCATCGGCGCAAAACGCGATGTAGTCCCCCCCAACATCTTCTTGGAAAGGCTGTTCAAGCCATCCGTAGCATGGGAAGGGGAGCCGAACAATAACATCCCGGACCCAACCGCACTGCCCAACACCGGCCATTCTGATCGGAGGCTCTGCCAATGAAATAACACCTTCAGCCCACGTAATAATGGCCGTCATCGCCCCGTGGACAGAACCATTCCTCGCCTACCTTACTAGGCAGGAACTCCCTGACGACCAAAATGAGGCACGCTGCATAGTACGGCGATCCAAAGCCTACAGAGTCCACCAGGGAGAGCTTTATAAGAAAAGCACTACCGGAGTCCTTCAAAGGTGCATCTCCGAAGAAGAGGGGCGGAATCTCCTGGCTGAAATTCATGCCGGACTCGGTGGTCATCACGCTGCAGCCTGATCCCTTGTAAGCAAGGCCTTCCGTTCAGGCTTTTATTGTCCGACGGCCCGGGCAGACGCTCAGGACTTAGTCCAACGATGTACCGGTCGCCAGCTCTTTGCAAACCAAAGCCATATGCCACCCACCGCCCTCCAAACCATCCCCATTACTTGGCCCTTCGCGGTCTGGGGGCTTGACATGGTTGGACCCCTTAAAGGCAGAACGCACAAGCAAAAATAGTTACTGGTCATGGTGGATAAGTTCACCAAATGGATAGAAGCCAAGCCTGTTAAGACGACCGAATCTGGACCGGTGATAGACTTTATATCCGGGGTTGTACACCGTTACGGCGTCCCCCACAGCATCATCACTGATAACGGCACAAACTTCACGGCCGACGAGGTAAAACTCTGGTGCAAAAACATGGGCATCAAGCTCGATTATGCTTCTGTCTATCACCCACAAACTAACGGCCAGGTCAAACGTGCAAATGGTCTTATCATGAGCGGCATCAAACCCAGATTAGTGCGGTCCCTCAAGGAATCTAACATGCACTGGGTAGAGGAACTCGACTCCGTACTCTGGGGGCTGCGAACCACGCCGAATCGCACCACCGGATACACACCATTCTTTATGGTGAACGGCGTAGAGGCAGTTTTGCCTTGCGACATAATTCATGACTCACCTCGAGTGTGCATGTACGAAGAAAGAGAAGCCATGCTCGATCGGCAGGACAGCTTGGACGCATTGGAGGAGGAGCGTGACATGGCAAAAGCCCGTTCCGCATTTTATCAACAACAGGCTCGAAGATACCAAAGCAGAGAAGTACGGGCCAAAAATTACAAAGTTGGCGAATTAGTTCTACGACTACCGGACAAGAAAAAGGACAAACTCAAGCCCAAGTGGGAAGGTCCCTTCATAATTGACCAAGTCCTGACTAGTGGAGTGTACCGCCTACGGGATGCATCGGATAACCGACTCGAGCCAAACCCATGGAACACAGCCCGTCTCCGAAGATTCTATGCCTAGCGCCGGACTCTGTGTTCGTCTCCTTCCTCTGTCCATTTTTTATATTTTCTGTCTTACATTTCTCTTCTTCTCTCTTTCTATCTCTCTCTCTCTCTTATAGCCTCTAAAGGCTCATAAACTGACGCGCTACCCGCGCTCATTAAACCTGGGGGCTTCTTTAAATAGAAGCTTATTCATACGGGCTTCATGCCCAACACATGTGTCACACTTCCACATGTACCTTTTATTCACCATTATATGCATCGATATGACTTAAGTTTTGGCCAAGCTGGGTTGCCTGGCTCCTGTGCTTACCAATACGTTCCCAATTGTTCGGCTAGGTGGTAAAGGGAGCACCTCTGCGATTGTTACTGCCGGGTCAGACGGACGTGTACCTCAGACTGGGTGAAGCCGAAAGCTAGCGTTCTTAAGGGAATATTCGGTCGGTGAACTAAAGATGATCTTCTTTTATTTTTATCTATACGCCCCCAGATGTTTTTCCTGTGTTTCTTTTCACAGCATGGACATGCACCTTAGGGCATGCCTCCCAGGGAAAGGAACCCCTAACGGAACTATTCCCCCTGGAAGATGTTTCTTACTAACCATGTAATATAACATACCTAGTCGGGCACTTGTCTGTTCACGCCCTAATGACCCCTACGCCTAGTCTCCATGCATTCCCCGGTTCCTATATAACCGCATGGGAATTCGGACACACTCCGGACCGTCAGGTCCTGAGGCTGAAGCGAAAAGGTCGGCCATGACAAATGATCTACAATCCGGCTAGAAGGCATTATAAATGTCAATTAAATTACATAGTCATTTTGACTGGTTGTATTCCTCTTCAATACCATCTAACAGGCTGTCTAATTTACAGTCCTGCTGGGAATACTTTGTGGCCAACTCTACTTGGCCATATACTAAGCTTACAGGGATCTCCTTCCCATCGGGCCCTACAGGACTGACCTCGGCCATGTCGTTGGGGTCAGCCTTTGTGTACCGCGTCTTCACCGTGGCCCAGGCCTCCCTAGCGCCTTGACGGCATGCTGATATCTTCCACAATCGGAAGCGCCGCCATGCTCCCTTTAGCTTCTCCGCAAGCTCTCCAAGACCTTCGGGCATGGAGACGGATGGCCACAGGGCCTGGGCGACGCCTCGCATCGCCTGCCGAACTCGATCGAGCAGTTGCGAGAGCTCGGGAAGAAGGTCACCTGTAGAACCAGGCATCTCCTTTGCAGGACGACCTGTTAGCACACCTACAGACATTGCTCTGTTAGTCGACTTCCCCGCCAAACTTTCTTTCAAAAGGTTCATTCAAGCACTTACTAAATATGCCACGCCGAAGCCGCTGATTCTCCTTCACGGAGTCTGACAGCTGGGCACGAACATCTTTCAGCTCGACGCCCAGCTTGGTGTTGGCATCTTGGAGATTGTTCTTCTCCCACATCACCTTTAGCAGCACCCTCTCACCAGCCTTTAGCTGTCGTAGGAGGTGTTGCCTTTCCGGATTCAATCCAGCGCCATCTGCAATTTCATTTGTCAGATTCGCACCAAAGCCGTGCTTCGCAAAATACTTATCTTTCGAAGTGTATATTACCAGAGGGGGTCTCCTTAGGCCCCCCTGCCACGGCTAGTGTGGCCTCCAGTTGGGCTTTGCACTCTTCCAGCTCCTTGGACAGTCGGGAATTCTTTTCTGTAAGAACCTGCATATCAAATGATCCTTAAATCAGTTATTCTAACTGTTTCAAGTCTCGGGGGCTACTGCTATATACATATAATTACCAAAAAATTTCTTACCCGTATGTCTTTTACATATTGCTCCGTGGCTCTGGCTAGACCATTCTGAGCGGCACGGAGGTGCGCATCTCCCGAGTTGAAGGCATCTAACGCCCCTTGGGAGAAACAGGCGTCGCGAAGAATTGTCCGGCGACGCCTGTGGTTCATGGCACTCGCCAGCTCAGAATTGGTGGCAGACAACCCGTCCACATCCTCCGTCAGAGGACCGTATGGCACGCGCCTTGCGTTCACCTCTGCCTCCGAACCAGGCTTTGGAGCCTGGCTGGTGGAGGCGCGATTGGCAGCCTCTCCGGGTATAGTCCGGTGAGGTCTCTTAGTCCTGAAGAGAGCACGAGTGTCAATGTGCCTCGAAGGTATAACACCTGGGATAAGGGGGCGCGCCATACCTTTGTGCTGACGCCTCGGTCCGGACTGCACTTCTTTTTGGCCCACGGGGCCCTACGGCCCCTCGTTGGCTTGTCGCCTCAGGTTCGGCCTTCCGCCTTAAAAACCTCCCCTGCAAAGTTCGGTTGCAATCAGGAAACTGAACACGAGTGAGCGGACACCTATTCGGGGTACTGGGACTTCGATCTCAGGTACCTGGGGCGTCAGGATTAGCCCTGGGTAATCGGCCGTAATGGCCACCAAGGCATTGTCCTCGCTCAATTGATGGAACACTCCATCAATCAGCTCCACAGATATGTCCAGATCCTCTTGAGAGGCCGGGTCAAGGGACCGTCCTGGGTCCTCGGGTTGTGGAGGAGGGCTGCTTATTTCCTTAACAGCCCGGCGCAGTTCCTGCGTTAAAGTCGTCAGACTGAATATTTAACAATGGGAATACAAAACGGATGGACAAGTAAATACGGCCGCTTACCCAGCTCGGGGGATTGTGCATGGAGAATCCACCCTGAGGGTTGACGCGAAGAAATTCCTCATCTTCTCCCTTATACAAAGTGGACAAGATCTTTAGTAGAGCGGCAGCTGAGTCCGGCCCCTTACGACCGTAGCGGGTGGCGTCGTCCTCCCCGTTGAAATCCCACATGGAGTGGCTTCTATACTGAAGTGGCTGCACCCCCCGCATAATGCATTCGGCCATAACCCCGATCATGGTGAGTCCGGAATGGGCTAACAATCTTATTCGGCCCATCAGGTAAATGATGTCCCTGTCACTTTCCCTCTGGGGGCTCCGTGGGCGCCAGCTTAGGCGCTTCTTTAAGGGAGCACTATTGAATTCAGGGAGGCCGATCCGGACAGGATCCGGTAGTGGGACGTCTTCTATATAGAACCATTCCGAGGGCCAGTCTTCGGACGCCTTCTTTGGGGTTCCGGACAGATATCCGGTCCCGGCGATGCGCCACACTTCGGCTCTGCCCACTTGATACATTGACCCCTTCTTGGAACGGGGCACGAGGCAAAATAGCTCCTTCCATAGTCCGAAATGAGCTTCAACACCCAAGAACAGCTCGCAGAGGGCTACAAAGCCTGCGATATGCAATATTGAGGCAGGCGTGAGATGATGTAGCTGGAGGCCGTAGAACTCCAGCAGCCCCCGGAGAAATGGGTGGATTGGAAATCTGAGCCCCCTTATTAAGTAAGGGACAAGGCACACCCGCTCTCCTTTGGAGGGATTAGGGGCATTCTCTGCTTGCTCTCCGCCGTTGTAGACGGCAAGACCAGCTTGAACCGGGACCATATAGGCTGGGGGGAGAAATCCCTTGGTCTGGAGCGTCACTAGCTCCCTTTGCAAGGTGGAACATCTCTCCCAATATCCAGGCTTAGGGCTGGAAGGGCGAGGGGAGGAGTTGCGACGGTTGGCCATGGTGGAATGGACCTTTGTCGGATGCGCTCTGATGAACACTCGCGGAGGGGAGATGGTGTGGATTGGATCTAAATCCTTGTCCCCTTAAATAGGGCAGCTCATTTACGCGGCTAGGGGTGTGAATGTAAAAACACTCAGACTTTTCATATTTGTTTGACACATGGGAAGCGGCCATTATTGGGCGTAGAAGCCAAGGAGCGCAACATCTACAAGAAACCAGACTTTATTCAAACAGGTACACGGAATTTGGAGGAGAACCCACCTTGCAATGCCGAAGACAATCTGCGCGCCGGACTCATCGTCATTGAAGCCTGGTTCGGGGGCTACTGAGGGAGTCCTGGATTAGGGGGTGTTCGGATAGCCGGACTATACCTTCAGCCGGACTCCTGGACTATGAAGATACAAGATTGAAGACTCCGTCCCGCGTTCGGAAGGGACTTTCCTTGGCATGGAAGGCAAGCTTGGCGATACGGATATGAAGATCTCCTACCATTGTAACCGACTCTATGTAACCCTAACCCTATCCGGTGTTTATATAAACCGGAGGGTTTTAGTCCATAGGACAACATACACATCAACAATTAAACCATAGGCTAGCTTCTAGGGTCTAGCGTCCTCGATCTCATGGTAGATCTACTCTTGTACTACCCATGTCATCAATATTAATCAAGCAGGACATAGGGTTTTCCCTCCATCGAGAGGGCCCGAACCTGGGTAAAACTTCGTGTCCCTTGTCTCCTGTTACCATCCGGCCTAGACGCACAGTTCGGGACCCCCTACCCGAGATCCGCCGGTTTTGACACTGACAGCGACCGACAAGTTCACAAAGTGGCTGGAAGTGGAACCAGTGAGAAAGGTGACAGCACAGTCAGTCGTCAAGTTCTTCAAGGGGCTAGTCTACCATTTTGGTGTGCCCAACAGAGTCATCACCGACAACGACACGCAGTTCACGAGCCGCACCTTCATGCAGTACATTCAAGACCTCGGCAGCAAGGTCTGTTTTGCTTCTGTTGCCCATCCCTGAAGTAACGGCCAGGCCGAAAGGGCGAATGCAGAAGTGCTGCGAGGCCTCAAGACTAGGACTTTTGACAAGCTACACAAGTGCGAAAGGCGCTGGGTTGATGAGTTGCCAACAGTTCTTTGGTCGATCAGAACAACGCCAAATCGAGCTACTGGCCAGACACCATTTGCCCTGGTTTACGGGGCAGAGGCAGTTCTCCCCACGGAACTCATATACGGGTCACCTCGTGTGCTCGCTTATGATGAGCATGAGCAAGAGCAGTTACGCCAAGAGGATGTGATGCTCCTTGAGGAAGATCGTCTTCGGGCTGCTGTGCGAGCCGCTCATTACCAGCTGCCTTGCGTCGCTATCATAGCCGCAAGGTTCACGCCCGATACCTTGAGGAAGGCGACCTTGTTCTTCGGCGGATTCAATCCGCCAAGAATTCAAACAAGTTGACACCGAAGTGGGAGGACCCTTATCGAGTAATGCGAGTCACCAGGCCTGGCGCAGTCCGCCTGGAGACCGAAGATGGCATTCCAGTGAGCAACTCCTGGAATATCGAACATCTTCGCAAGTTTTACCCCTAAGGCACGGTTGCCGGGAGCCCCAGCAACCCCCATTTTGTACTAGCCTTGCCGGCAAGGCATGTAACCCTATGTATAAAGCCAGGCGCAGACCCTGAGCATAAATAAATGAAGCGCTGGCGCCCTAGAATTAGCATGCATGCTAGGTTGAGTCTATCTCTCTGTTAGGGTTGATAGTGCTTGGTGGCAACTACACCCTAGCATAGAGGTCGAGTGTGTGTTCTTCTGTCTATTTTAGTCCTCTTTTTTGGATCGCAGGTTACGCAAGCATTCCTGCAGAACCATTTGGAGAAAAGAAGATGGATCGACACCCTGATCCCGGCGAGCCAAGTTGCCGGGGGGGCTGCAAGTTCAGATGAGTTTTATCTCCCCTGCTATGCGTTTCTGTATGAAACTTGAACGCATGAAACCTCCCTCGTTCCTGCGCCACCGTGCTCCCTCCTCCCCATGCCCGAAATCCCTTTCAGGCCGGAGTCTGGTTGTAGATGCGGTGGAAGGGGAAACAAGCAAGGTGCCCGATCCTACTCTACCCCTGTCGGCGTTCTGAGAACGGGGGTCCCCAGACTTGCCTGCCTGCAGCCCACGGCGTGGCTCTGCGAGCGGGCCCGTACGGTCCATCTTCACCGGCAAGCACTCAAGACTCTCGCGAGGGGCTAAGCCTCGCGAGGCGGATGACGCAAGACCTCCTCAGGAGCGGCCTCACCGGGTCGGTTCGCAAGGGGCGGAGAGTTCAAGTCAAGGCAAACCTCGCGAGGTTCTCGTGACATGAGCCATGACGATCAAGGCTAGGCGGGCGCTAGGCTGTGCAGCGTTCTTGTTTCCTCTTTGGTGCTAAGGAAGCAAGCGCAGGCGCGGAGTACCGAGGCGTCAAGCAAAGGTTTCCATATCGGTGCAACGAGACCAAGACCAGCAGGACGACAGGAGGAGGTCACCTTGGAGCCCAAGGCGGTGTCACCACTAGAGCCTTTGGCAGGCGAAGACTGCTTTTGTCAGGACAAGTTGTACTAGTTGTCCCCTTTCAAATTGGCCGTTGTGGGATCCCTTCCCGCTCAATAATTGGGAAGAGGACCGGGGCCTCTATAGATAGGACTAGCCACCACCATAGGAGGCAACTCATCAAGAGACAACTGAGCCTCAGGATCGATCTGATCTCGAGCCAACCCTTAGTCACACTCGAGCACAAGAACACCTCAACCTCAGGAAGCTGTTCTTCACCTCGTACTATTCATCCATAGCCCAAGAGCCAATCCACCACCACCACACTGGAGTAGGGCATTACACTACAACGGTGGCCCGAACCTCCCTTGTGTTCTGAGTTCGTCGAGTTAGCCCTTAAGATCTTAGCAAGCTAGGACGTGGATCGGTAGGGGGAAATCTTCGCTCACACCCCATTGTTCGAAACTTGAGGGTTTTTCCGGAACCCATGATTTGACATTTGGCGCGCCAGGTAGGGGTGCGCCGAAGCTTCCCTTCCATCGCTCCGCATCCCATCGCTTCATCGTCTCCATGGCGGACGCACGCTGCGCCCGCGCCGAGCGCTAGGCTGCCCTCGCCACCCGCGTTGCTCAGACGGCCCCTGTCGGCGGGCCACCCCGTCGTTCCCCGTCGCCTGCCGCCAACGCCACCACTGGACCGGTGGGGAACGAGCAGCAAGCATCCTCGTTGCACCCCTCGGTGCGACAGGATGGCCGCACCGCCAATCCATCGCTGACTCCTGCTGGTTCATTGTCTCATGCCCATCGCGCTCCAGCGGATGCGCAGGCCGCGCTCCTCATGGCGCACGAGCTCCTGCGCTACCGCCCAGTCGACGACCTCTATGAGGACTGGCTCGACCACATCACCAAGCTTGTCAGCGCTGCAGGGGGCCCCCTTGCACCGTCCCTCTCGCTGCCTCGCCCTCCGCTAGCTACGGGCAACGTAGCTCACGGAGCACCTCTACCACCTCTGCACCAAGACGGCGCCAAGGCGCGCGGCTCCACGGCGCGACCCACCGCGTCCGGCGCCCGTGCGTGAAGAAAGAAGCTGTCAAGAAGTCCCTCGACCACAAGAGAATGCCCCACCACTCCCTGAACCGCCGTGCCAGGATCGTTTGCTACGGCAGGGCCCCGCGCCGCTTGCCGTAGCGGCACGCGGGCGCCAAGACCAAGCTCCACCTCCAAGACGGGCCCCGGTGACCATGGCCGGCTGCCGCGCCTTCACCCCCGAGCTGCGTAGCGTCGCCTGGCCGGGCAAGTTCAAGCCAAATTTGCCTCCTCGCTACGACGGCACTCCCGACCCCGCGGAGTTCCTGCAGCTCTACGAGGTGAGCATCGAGGCGGCCAACGGCGACGAGAAAGTCATGGCGAACTGGTTCCCCATGGCGCTCAAAGACGGTGCTCGGTCGTGGCTCTTGAACCTGCCTCCAGGCTCGATCTCCTCCTGGGACGAGATGGGCGACCGCTTCATCACCTACGCCGCGTCAAGCAACAACCAGGAGAGACCCTCCAGAAGTACATCCAGTGCTTCAACAACGTTCGCCTCAAGATCCCCAAGGTGACGGACGAGGCCATCATCTCCGCGTTCTCTGATGGCGTCCGCGACGTCAAGATGAAGGAGGAGCTCACCATCCACGAGGAGTTGTGCACATCCTTGGAGCTGTTCAACCTGGCGACCAAGTGCGCAAGAGCTGAGGAGGGGCGCCTCTCCCTCCTCAAGCTCCCGGCTGCGGACCCAGAGGAGAAGAAAGCCAAGGCCAAGGACGTGAAGCGCAAGGGAGCAGCCGTGCTCACGGCGGAGCCAGACACCAAGCGCGGCAGAGACCAGCCCGAGTCATCCAAGAGCAACCGACCGTTCTGCACTTCCATAACCTGCATACCCACAACACCAACGATCGTCAAGAGCTCAGAGCCATTCGAGAAGGACGCTTCGGTCGACGCCCCGAGCGCAACGACCGGGGCTACGGCCGAGGAGGAGGACATGGTCCGTGCCAGGAGTGGCGTGACCGGCCTCATGAGGACCGCTGGCAGGATCAGCCTCGTGAGGGCGCCTGGAGGGACCAGCCTCGTGAGGATCATCCTCAGGGCAACGCCTGTCTTCCTCCACTACCACCGCCACCAAGGAGGAACGACGACCACTGTCAAGACGAGGGGGCTGGGGGCTTCCAGGAGCAGCGTGGTATCACCTGCATCTTGGGCGGAGCTCAGGCCCCAACCTCACAGCGTATCTTCAAATAGTTTGCTCATGAAGTGAATGCAGTCCTCCCCAAGCTCGAGGCCATGCGCCTGCTCAGATGGTCCAAGTGCGCCATCACCTCCAGTTCGGCAGATCAGCTCAAGTGTGCGTCCACTGTTGGTGTTCTCACCATGCTCTGTTCACCAGTCATCAGCAATGTACAAGTCACCAAGACTCTCATCGACGGCGGCGCGAGGCTGAACATCCTGTCCGTTGACACGTTCGACAACCTCCAAGTGCCGTATGACCAGCTTCAGCCTACCAAGCCTTTCTCAGGAGTGACCGACGATTCCACCACACCGATAGGGCAGGTCCGCCTCCCTGTCACCTTCGAAGAGTGCAACAACTACCGCACCGAACTCATCGACTTTGACGTTGCGCACATCTGCCTGCCATGCAACGCCATCCTCGAGTATCCAGCCCTGGCCAAGTTTATGGCGGTGACCCACCACGGCTACAATGTCCTCAAGATGCCAGGAAGCGGCGGAATCATCACGGTCCCGTGTGAAGAAAGAGACGCGGTGTGCTCCCTCGAGCGTGCCTTCCAAGCTGCAGCAATCGACGACCCCGACAGCAAGAGCGAGTGCCCTCCTAAGGCCACCCCCAAGAAGAAGAAGCATCTGCGCCGTGCAGGACCTCAGGAGGGTGGCATCGTGAGCGGTACCTGATATGTCTCCATCGTATCTACTTTTCCAAACACTTTTGCCCTTGTTTTGGACTCTAACTTGCATGATTTGAATGGAACTAACCTGGGCTGATGCTGTTTTCAGCATACTTTCCTTGGTGTTATTTATGTGCAGAAACAAAAGTTCTCGGAATGACCTGAAACTCCACGGAACATCTATTTGCAAAATAAGATAAATACTGGAGGAAAAATCCACGTCAGGGGGCCCACACCATATCCACGAGGGTGGAGGGCGCACCTGCCCCCCTCTGGCGCGCCCCCCTACCTCATGGGCCCCCTGACGCTCCACCGACCTCCACTCCAACTCCATATATTAACTTTCGGGGAGAAAAAATCAAGGAGAAGGATTCATCACGTTTTACGATACGGAGCCACCGCCAAGCCCTAAAACCTCTCGGGAGGGCTGATCTGGAGTCCGTTCGGGGCTCCGGAGAGGGGAATCTGTCGCCGTCGTCATCATCAACCATCCTCCATCACCAATTTCATGATGCTCACCGCCGTGCGTGAGTAATTCCATCGTAGGCTTGCTGGACGGTGATGGGTTGGATGATATTTATCATGTAATTGAGTTAGTTTTGTTAGGGTTTGATCCCTAGTATCCACTATGTTCTGAGATTGATGTTGCTATGACTTTGCTATGCTTAATGCTTGTCAATAGGGCCCGAGTGCCATGATTTCAGATCTGAACCTATTATGTTTTCATGAATATATGTGAGTTCTTGATCCTATCTTGCAAGTCTATAGTCACGTACTATGTGTTATGATCCGGCAACCCCGAAGTGACAATAATCGGGACCACTCCCGGTGATGACCATAGTTTGAGGAGTTCTTGTATTCACTATGTGTTAATGCTTTGTTCTGGTACTCTATTAAAAGGAGGCCTTAATATCCCTTAGTTTCCATTAGGACCCCGCTGCCACGGGAGGGTAGGACAAAATATGTCATGCAAGTTCTTTTCCATAAGCACGTATGACTATATTCGGAATACATGCCTACATTACATTGATGAATTGAGCTAGTTCTGTGTCACCCTATGTTATGACTGTTACATGATGAACCACATCCGACATAATTCTCCATCACCGATCCAATGCCTATGAGCTTTTCACATATTGTTCTTCGCTTATTTACTTTTCCGTTGCTACTGTTAAAATCACTACAAAACCAAAAAATATTACTTTTGCTACCGTTACCACTACTATCATATTACTTCGCTACTAAATACTTTGCTGCAGATAGTAAGTTATCCAGGTGTGGTTGAATTGACAACTCAACTGCTAATACTTGAGAATATTCTTTGGCTCCCCTTGTGTCGAATCAATAAATTTGGGTTGAATACTCTACCCTTGAAAACTGTTGCGATCCCCTATACTTGTGGGTTATCAAGACTATTTTCTAGCACCGCTGCCGGGGAGCATAGCTCTATTCTTTGAGTCACTTGGGATTTATATCTGCTGGTCACTATGAAGAACTTGAAAGACGCTAAGACAACAATTTATCCCTCAACTCGAGGGGAGGTAAGGAACTGCCATCTAGCTCTGCACTTGATTCACCTTCTATTTTGAGTAAGCTTGCGACACCTAAACCTGCTTCTTCTATTCATTCTGATATGTCGCATGTTATTGATGATGCCACTTCTGCTATGCATGATATTTATGATGAAACTACTTCTATGTTTGATACTACTGTGCCACTTGGTGAATTTCTTGATGAACAACTTGCTAGGGCTACAGTGAATGAAGTTATTGATAATTTTGATGAAAGTGATGATGAGGACTCTTCCCCTAATAAATATGAATTGCCTGTTGTCCGTGAGGGCTATGTTATGGATGAAGCAGTTGCTAACGAAATTTTTTCTTACAAAGATAGATATGATGTTAAAAATTATTGGCTAAATGGAAGCAGCAATCTCTTAATGCTAGAATGAAACCTGATCCTGCTTTTGCTACTTCACCTATATGTGTTACTGATAAGGATTATGAATTCTCTGTTGATCCTGATATAATTACTTTGGTTGAATCTGATCCTTTTCACGTCTATGAATCTGAAACTATTGTGGCACATCTTACTAAATTAAATGATATAGCCACCCTGTTCACTAATGATGAGAGAACCCGCTACCTTTATATCCTTAAAATATTTCCCTTCTCGTTAAAGGGTAATGCTAAGACTTGGTTTAATTCTCTTGATCCTGGTTGTGTGCGTAGTCCCCAGGATACGATTTATTACTTCTCTGCTAAATATTTCCCTGCTCATAAGAAACAAGCCGCTTTGAGGGAAATTTATAATTTTGTGCAAATTGAAGAAGAGAGTCTCCCACAAGCTAGGGGGAGGCTTCTCCGAGTACTTAATGCTTTGCCTGATCATCCTCTTAAGAAAAATGAAATACTTGATATCTTTTATAATGGACTAACCGATGCTTCCAGAGATTATCTGGATAGTTGTGTTGGTTCTGTTTTGAGGGAAAGAATACCGGATGAAGCTGAAATTCTATTGAATAATATGTTGACAAATGAAAATAATTGGACAGTTCTGGAGCCAGCTCCTGAGCCTATTCCTAAACCAACTCCCAAGAAGAGAGGTGTTCTATTTATCAGTCCTGAAGATATGCAAGAGGCAAAGAAATCTATGAAAGAAAAGGGTATTAAAGCTGAAGATGTTAAGAATTTACCTCCTATTGAAGAAATGCATGGTCTTAGTTTAACGCCTGCTGAAGAAACTCATGGTCTTGATAACCCGACACAGGTAGTAAAGGTAAATTCTCTCTATATATATGATAAAGCTGAAATCCCTCCTACTAAAATTGCTAGCCAATGCTTTGATGAGTTGGATAACTTCATAGTTAGGCAAGAAGATTTTAATGCTTATTTTGGTAGACAATTAAAACAAAATGCTTATACGCATGAACACTTGGGTGATTATATGTCTAGAGTTAAAGGTGAACTTAAACTCATTAGTAAACATGCTTCTATGGTTACCACTCGAGTAGAACAAGTACTTATATCTCAAATTGATTTGCTCAATGAATTGAATAGTAAGAATAATGATTATGCTATTAGAGTGGCTACTAGAACTAGTAAAATGACTTAGGAACCTTTGTATCCTGAAGGCCACCCTAAGAGAATTGAGCAAGATTCCCAGAGAAATAATATTGATGCACCTAGTCCTTCTAAAAGGAAGAAAAATAAAAATGATAGGACTTTGCAAGCTTCCAGTGAACCTGTTGCTGAAACACCTGAGAATCCAAATGATATTTCTATCTCCGATGCTGAAACACAATCTGGTAATGAACACGAGCCTAGTGAAAATGTCAATGATGATGTTCATGATGATGCTCAGCCTAGTAATGATAATGATGTAGAAATTGAACCTGTTGTTGATCTTGATAACCCACAATCAAAGAATCAACGTTATGATAAGAGAGACTTTGTTGCTAGGAAACATGGTAAAGAAAGAGAACCATGGGTTCAGAAACCCGTGCCTTTTCCTCCCAAACCATCCAAGAAAAAGGATGATGAGGATTTGAGCGCTTTGCTGAAATGATTAGACCTATCTTTTTGCGTATGCGTTTAACTGATATGCTCAAAATGAATCCTTATGCTAAGTACATGAAATATATTGTTACAAATAAAAGAAAGATACCGGAAGCTAAAATTTCCACCATGCTTGCTAATTATACTTTTAAGGGTGGAATACCTAAGAAACTAGGAGATCCAGGGGTACCAACTATACCATGCTCCATTAAAAGAAACTATGTTAAAACTGCTTTATGTGATCTTGGAGCCGGTGTTAGTGTTATGCCTCTCTCTTTATATCGTAGACTTGATTTGAACAAGTTGACACCTACTGAAATATCTTTGCAAATGGCTGATAAATAAACTGCTATACCTGTCGGTATTTGTGAGGATGTGTCTGTTGTGGTTGCAAATGTTATTATTTTAACAGACTTTGTTATTCTTGATATTCCTGAGGATGATAGTATGTCTATTATTCTTGGAAGAACTTTTTTGAATACTGTAGGGGCTGTTATTGATTGCAACAAAGGCAATGTCACTTTTCATGTTAATGGTAATGAGCATATGGTACACTTTCCGAGGAAACAACCTCACGTTTATAGTATCAATTCTATTGGAAAAATTCCATCGATTATTTTTGGAGGTTTTGAATTTCCTCTTCCTACTATCAAGAAGAAATATGATATTCTTATTATAGGGGATGTTCATATCCCCGTTGAGGTAACATAGTGTTATTCGAAATTTCTCCGGTTCCATGTTAGTCGGAATGAGTTTGTTGACAAGACCTGATCAACCTTGTTAGTGGATTCCTTTTGATGAGCATGAGATGGCTGAAACTAGAAGGCACAACCTTCTGTACCATCTTTCTACTTTGTGTTATTTAGTTGAAATAAAGTAAAAATAGTATTTTTCTTGTCTGTTTTCTGATTTATCGGTGCAATATAAAAATACCCTAAAAAAAAGTTCTCCAAATTCCCTGAAAATGGAAGATGATTTTTTCTGGAATTTTTGAGAATATCTGGCATTGAGAACACAACATGAGGGGAAAGCACCTGGCCACGAGGGTGGAGGGCGCGCCCTACCCCCTAGGGCACGCCCCCTGCCTCGTGGGCCCATGGTGGCTCCCCTCCACTTATTCCTGCACCCACACACTTCTTCCTCCCAAAAAAATCACCATCCAGCTCAAGCACGAGTTCTAGCTCATTTTGCTGCGATTTTTGATCTCCTTGCTCAAAGCACCTCTCACAAAACTGCTTGGGAAGATTGTTCCTTGGTATGTGACTCCTCCATTAATCCAATTAGTTTTTGTTCTAGTGCTTTATTCATTGCAAAATTGTGCTGCCTAGGTGACCATGTTCTTGAGCTTGCATGTCAAATTTATATGGTTCCAAGCAGTTCTAATGCTTGATATGGGCTCTAAGCACTTGTAGGAGTAGTTGCTATCAATTTTGTTGAGCTTGGTTCACTTTTATTTTGAAGTTACTAAAAATTTTAGAAATTTTTCAAAGGAAGAAATATGCTTAGGAAAATGTTCCAAGGTGGTTCTTCAAGGAAGTAAGGACCCAGGCTTGCATTGCGTGATGCTGACGATGGGCCACCAAGGGACGCTCCAGTGCGGCCTTGTGAATGGCCTTCAGAAAACTTTATGGATCTGGCAGGAATCAAGGAAGAATTTAACGCATATTTGCGTAACGCTTATCTTGTGAGCTTCGAGGTAAAGAAGTGCCGCCAATACCACTATCTCACTAGTTCATTTGTGAGGAGGTTTGAATTTTCATTTTCACGTAACTCTCCAACTGTCCTGTTTGATCTCTATGAAAAATCCTATACTATGGACTTAGAGGATTTTACCACTACTTGCAAACTTCCACAATGGGTAGTGCTAGTGAACCCCGCAAATCTAAATTTAGAAATTTTCTTGCTAGTTTAACTGTGGGGGAATCTAGAGATATAGCACAAGCTACCATAGGGAGCATTTATTTTCCTGCTATACATTATTTTTCTCTCTTCATAGGTAGGTGCATAAATGGTAAAGATGAAGCATGTCACATGTGTGTCCCTGATCTCAGTATTCTTAGGAGTGCTGTGTTAGGAGACAAAACTTATAACTTGGGAGCCATTGTTGCACGTAGGTTGCATCATAATAGATTTAATGGAGATTTCTTTGGAGGAATATATGCAACCCGCTTAGCTGATTTTCTTGGTGTGGACATTTGTGAGGATGATATTGAGTTGCCTCCTACTTATTTAGACTATAATGCTATGGTCCACCACCAGTTTATCGAGAGGAATGAATCACCTCTCCGGTATCGCTTAATCTTTGACAAACGTCATGTTGTCCGTATTACTATCCCTACTCCTGCCTTCTTTGACTATTAGGCAAAAGGAAGATATGTTATTACCAGAGAGGAGGCAGATGAGTACGAGAGGAGGGTGGAGGCAGCTCACCGCCACGCTGCAGCTCAGGAGGCAATAACTTCCGCAGCTCAGTACGATCCCGGTTACAACTATGGATATCCGCCAGGCCATCCGTGGCAAAGAACCAACTTAGGCCAAAAGCCTAAGCTTGGGGGAGTAAGTATCTCTCACCGACATTATATTTATGTTGACACACACTCATTGCTAGACGTCAGTGCTCATGCTCTTTCACTATAATATCCATGCTAGTTTATTTTCTTTTTCTTGCTTTCTTCTTGTGTGTTTGATAAACCTTAAGAAAAACCAAAAAAATTAGTGTAGCTTTTAGTTAGTTTACTTTTCTTGCTGTAGTAGTAATAATTAAAAAGAAAACTCAAAGATTTCCTGTTCTTCTTTTTGCTTGTTGGGAGCTTTCCCGAGTAAATAGTTTTTATTTCTTTTCTTTTCTTTGGGGGTCGTTAGGAGAAGACCATGATTAAATTGTTGAAGTGGCTCGTATATGCATTATTGTTGATTTAACCAAGAGCCCATATTGCCTTGTCTTCTCCTGTTTATTGAATGCTCGCAGATTCCAGCTTAGTCCAATGCACGTGCACTCTTATTATTTTCACTCCGTTCAGTCGTGCAAGTGAAAGGCAATTATGACGATATATGATGGACTGACTGAGATGAGAAAAGCTGGTATGAACTCAACCTCTCTTGTTTTTGTAAATATGATTAGTTCATCATTCCTGATTCAGCCTATTATGAATAAACATGTTTGCAATGACAATTAGAGATCATAGTTGCTCGTGCCATGCTTGATTAGCTATGAGTTATAATGGTTTACCTTGCGTGCCAACATGCTATTAAAATGGTTGTGATGCGGTATGATGGGGTGGTATCCTCCTTTGAATGATTTAAGTGACTCGACTTGGCACATGTTCACACATGTAGCTGAAACAAAATCAACATAGCCTTCACGATATTTATGTTCATGGTGGATTATATCCTACTCATGTCTGTACTCAATGTCTATTAATTTTAATGCATGTTCATGACTGTTGTCGCTCTCTAGTTGGTCGCTTCCTAGTCTTTTGCTAGCCTTCACTTGTACTAAGCGGGAATACAACTTGTGCATCCAATCCCTTAAACCCCAAAGTATTCCATATGAGTCCACTATACCTTCCTATATGCGGTATCTACCTGCCGTTCCAAGTAAATTTGTATGTGCCAAACTCTAAACCTTCAAATAAACATTCTGTTTTGTATGCTCGAATAGCTCATGTATCAACTAGGGTTGTCCATATCTTCCATGCTAGGTGGGTTATTCTCACGATGAGTGGACTCCGGTCCTCATTCACGAGAAAATGGCTGGTCACCGAGATGCCCAGTCCCATGTTTTATGCAAACTAAATCAAAATAATTGCAAACAAAACTCCCCCTGGGACTGTTGCTAGTTCGAGGCACTCGTTGTTTCGAGCAAGCCATGGATTGATGCTTGTTGGTGGAGGGGGAGTATAAACTTTACCATTATGTTTGGGAACCGCCTATAATGTGTGTAGCATGGAAGATATCGCCATCTCTTGGTTGTTATGTTGACAATGAAACTATGCCGCTCAAAATATTATTTATCTCTATTTAAAAACCGAGCTCTGCCACCTCTACAAATCCCTGCTTCCCTCTGCGAAGGGCCTATCTATTTACTTTTTTTTGTTGAGTCATCACCCTCTTATTAAAAAGCACTAGCTGGAGAGCGCAGCTGTCATTTGCATCCATTACTATTAATTTATATTGGGTATGACTATGACAGGGTCTATTTTACCATGAATTACAATGTCTAGTCAGTCCTTGTTCTTTAAAGGTGCTCTGCATTTATGTTTTGCGGTCTCAGAAAGGGCTAGCGAGATACCATCTTGTTATATCATATCATGATTGTTTTGAGAAAGTGTTGTCATCCGAGATTTATTATTATTGCTCGCTAGTTGATTATGACATTGATATGAGTAAACATGAGACCTAAGAGTTATTGCAAATGTGGTTATCCATAATCTTTGCTGAAAACTTGAATGCTGTCTTTACATATTTACAACTACGAGAGCAAACAGAGTTTGTAAAAGTTTTTCTTTATCACTTTCAGTTTATCAACTGAATTGCTTGAGGAGAAGCAAAGGTTTAAGCTTGGGGGAGTTGATACGTCTCCATCGTATCTACTTTTCCAAACACTTTTGCCCTTCTTTTGGACTCTAACTTACATGATTTAAATGGAACTAACCCAGACTGACGCTATTTTCAGCAGACTTTCCATGGTGTTATTTATGTGCAGAAACAAAAGTTCTCGAAATGACCTGAAACTCCACGGAACATCTATTTGCAAAATAAGAAAAATACCCGAAGAAAAATCCACATCAGGGGGGCCACACCCTGTCCACGAGGGTGGAGGGCGTGCCCCCCTACCTCGTGGGCCCCCTGACGCTCCACCGACCTCAACTCCCACTCCATATATTCACTTTCGAGGAGAAAAAAATCAAGGAGAAGGATTCATCGCGTTTTACGATACGGAGCCGCTGCCAAGCCCTAAAACCTCTCGGGAGGGCTGATCTGGAGTCTGTTCGGGGCTCCGGAGAGGGGAATCTGTCGCCATCGTCATCATCAACCATCCTCCATCACCAATTTCATGATGCTCACCACCGTGCATGAGTAATTCCATCGTAGGCTTGCTGGACGATGATGGGTTGGATGAGATTTATCATGTAATCGAGTTAGTTTTGTTAGGGTTTGATCCCTAGTATCCACTATGTTCTGAGATTGATGTTGCTATGACGTTTCTATGCTTAATGCTTGTCACTAGGGCCCGAGTGCCATGATTTCAGATCTGAACCTATTATGTTTTCATGAATATATGTGAGTTCTTGATCCTATCTTGCAAGTCTATAGTCACCTACTATGTGTTATGATCCGGCAACCCCGAAGTGACAATAATCGGGACCACTCCCGGTGATGACCATAGTTTGAGGAGTTCATGTATTCACTATGTGTTAATGCTTTGTTCCGGTACTCTATTAAAAGGAGGCCTTAATATCCCTTAGTTTCCATTAGGACCCCGCTGCCACGGGAGGGTAGGACAAAATATGTCATGCAAGTTCTTTTCCATAAGCACGTATGACTATATTCGGAATACATGCCTACATTACATTGATGAATTGGAGCTACCTCTTCAGGACCGGCCTCTCTAGGATGCCTCGCGAGGAGTGAAGATATCAAGGTGGGGCGAACCTCGCGAGGCTCTCGTGACATGAGCCATGACGATCGACACTAGGTGGGGGCCAGCGCACGCAACGTCCTTGTTTCCTCTTTGGTGCTAAGGAGGCAAGCGCAGGCGCAGAGTACTGAGGCATCAAGCAAAGGTTTCCATATCAGTGCAACGAGACCAAGACCAGCAGGCCAGGAGGACCGAGGTCACCATGGAGCCCAAGACGGTGTCACTGATAACCCACAAGTGTAGGGGATCGCAACAGCTTTCGAGGGTAGAGTATTCAACCCAAATTTATTGATTCGACACAAGAGGAGCCAAAGGATATTCTCAAGTTTAGCAATTGAGTCAATTCAACCACACCTGGATAACTCAATATCTACAGCAAAGTATTTAGTAGCAAAGTAATATGATAGTAGTGGTAACGGTAACAAAAGAGTAACGAAAGCAAAAGTAATATTTTTGGTATTTTGTAGTGATTGTAACAATAGCAACGGGAAAGTAAATAAGTGAAGACCAGTATATGGAAAACTCGTAGGCATTGGATCGGTGATGGAGAATTATGCCGGATGTGGTTCATCATGTAACAGTCATAACATAGGGTGACACAGAACTAGCTCAAATTCATCAATGTAATGTAGGCATGTATTCCGAATATAGTCATACGTGCTTATGGAAAAGAACTTGCATGACACCTTTTGTCCTACCCTCCCGTGGCAGCAGGGTCCTAATGGAAACTAAGGGATATTAATGCCTCCTTCTAATAGAGAACCGAAACAAAGCATTAGCACATAGTGAATACATGAACTCCTCAAACTATGGTCATCACTGGGAGTGGTCCCGATTATTGTCACTTCGGGGTTGCCGGATCATAACACATAGTAGGTGACTATAGACTTGCAAGATAGGATCAAGAACACACATATATTCATGAAAACATAATAGGTTCAGATCTGAAATCATGGCACTCAGGCCCTAGTGACAAGCATTAAGCATAGCAAAGTCATAGCAACATCAATCTCAGAACATAGTGGATACTAGGGATCAAACCCTAACAAAACTAACTCGATTACATGATAGATCTCATCCAACCCATCACCGTATAGCAAGCCTACAATGGAATTACTCATGCATGGTGGTGAGCATCATGAAATTGGTGATGGAGGATGGTTGATGATGACGACGACGACGAATCCCCCTCTCCGGAGCCCCGAACGGACTCCAGATCAGCCCTCCCGAGAGGTTTTAGGGCTTGGCGGTGGCTTCGTATCATAAAACGTGATAATTTGTTCTCCTTCATTTTTTTTCTCCCCGAAAGCAAATATATAGAGTTGGAGTTGGCATCGGAGGAGCCTCAGGGGGCCCACGAGATAGGGGGCGCGCCCTAGGGGGGGCGCCCCCACCCTCGTGGACAGGGTGTGGGCCCCCTGGTCTTCATCTTTGGCAAGGATTTTTTATTATTTTTAACTAGATGTTCCGTGAAGTTTGAGGTCATTCCGAGAACTTTTGTTTTCTGCCCATAAAACAACATCACGGCAATTCTGCTAAAAACAGCGTCAGTCCGGGTTAGTTCCATTCAAATCATGCAAGTTAGAGTCCAAAACAAGGGCAAAAGTGTTTGTAAAAGTAGATACGATGGAGACGTTTCAACTTCCCCAAGCTTAAACCCTTGCTTGTCCTCAAGCAATTCAGTTGATAAACTGAAAGAGAAAGAAAAACTTTCACAAACTCTGTTTGCTCTTGTTGTTGTAATTATGTAAAGCCAACATTCAAGTTTTCAACAAGGATTATGACTAGCCTCATTTGCAATAATTCCCAGGTCTCATGATTACTCATATCAATAGCATAATCCACTAGCGAATCATAATAATAAATCTCGGATGACAACACTTTCTCAAAAACAATTATAATATGATATAACAAGATGGTATCTCGCTAGCCCTTTCTGAGACCACAAAACATAAATGCAGAGCACCTTTAAAGATCAAGGACTGACTAGACATTGTAATTCATGGTAAAAGAGATCCAATCATAGTCATACCCAATATAAATTAACATCAATGAATGCAAATGACAGTTGTGCTCTCCAGCTAGTGCTTTTTAATAAGAGGGTGATGACTCAACATAAAAGTAAATAGGTAAGCCCTTCGCAGAGGGAAGCAGGGATTTGTAGAGGTGCGGGAGCTCGGTTTTGAAATAGAGATAAATAATATTTTGAGAGGCATACTTTCTTTGTCAACATAACAACTAAGAGATGGCGATATCTTCCATGCTACACACATTATAGGCGGCTCCCAAACAGAATGGTAAAGTTTATACTCCCCCTCCACCAACAAGCATCAATCCATGACTTGCTCAAAACAACAAGTGTCTCCAACTAGAAACAGTCCCAGGGGGAGTTTTGTTTGCAATTATTTTGATTTAGTTTGCATAAAGCATGGGACTGGGCATCCCGGTGACCAGCCATTTTCTCGTGAATGAGGAGCGGAGTCCACTCCTCTTGAGAATAACCGGCCTAACATGGAAGATAAGGGAAGCCCTAGTTGATACATGAGCTATTCGAGCATACAAAAAAAATGTTTATTTGAAGGTTTAGAGTTTGGCACGTACAAATTTACTTGGAACGGCAGGTAAATACCGCATATAGGAAGGTATTGTTGACTCGTATGGAATAACTTTTGGGGTTTAAGCGATTGGATGCACAAGCAGTATTCCCGCTTAGTACAAGTGAAGCTAGCAAAGGACTGGGAATCGACCAACTAGAGAGCGACAACAGTCATGCACATGCATTAAAATTAATAAACATTGGATGCAAACATGAGTAGGATATAATCCACCATGAACATAAATATCGTGAAGGCTATGTTGATTTGTTTCATCTACATGTGTGAACATGTGCCAAGTCAGTCACTTAAATCATTCAAAGGAGGACACCACCCCATCATACCACATCACAACCATTTTAATAGCATGTTGGCACGCAAGGTAAACCATTATAACTCATAGCTAATCAAGCATGGCACGAGCAACCATGATCTCTAATTGTCATTGCAAACATGTTTATTCATAATAAGCTGAATCAAGAACGATGAACTCATCATATTTACAAAAACAAGAGAGGTCGAGTTCATACCAGCTTTTCTCATCTCAGCCAGTCCATCATATATCATCATAATTGCCTTTCACTTGCACGACCGAACGATGTGAATAATAATAAGAGTGCACGTGCATTGGACTAAGCTGGAATCTGCGAGCATTCAATAAACAGGAGAAGACAAGGTAATATGGGCTCTTGGTTAAATAAACATTAATGCATATAAGAACCACTTCAACAATTTAATTATGGTCTTCACCTATCGACCCCCAAAGAAACGAAAAGAAATAAAACTATTTACACAGGAAAGCTCCCAACAAGCAAAAGAAGAACGGGAAATATTTTTGGTTTTTGTTTTTAATTTTTACTACTACAGCATGAAAGTAAACTAGCTAGAAGCTATTACTAATTTTTTGGTTTTTCTTAAGGTTTAACAAACACACAAGAAGAATGCAGGAAAAAGAAAATAAACTAGCATGGATATTGCAGTGAAAGAGTATGAGCACCGACATCTAGCAATGAGTGTGTGTAAACATAAATGTACTGTCGGTGGGAAATACGTACTCCCCCAAGCTTAGGCTTTTGGCCTAAGTTGGTTCATTGCCAGGGATGGCCTGGAGGATACCCGTAGGTGTATCTGGGGTCGTACTGCGATGCAGCGACTATTGCCGCCTGAGCTGCAGCGTGGCGTCAGGCTGCCTCTGCTCTCCTCTCATACTCATGTGCCTCCTCTCTGGTAATGGTATATCTTCCTTTTGTCTGAGAATCAAAGAAGGCAGGAGCAGGGAGAGTAATACGGACAACATGTCGTTTGTTAAAGATTAGTCGATACTGGAGAGGTGATTCAATCCTCTCGACAAACTGATGGGAGGCCATAGAATTAATATCTAAATAAGCAAGAGGTAACTCCATATCACCCTCACGAACGTCCACCTCAAGAAAATTAGCTAAGTGGGTTGCATAAATTCCTCCAAAGAAATCTCCATTATATCTATTATGATGCAACCTACGAGCTACAATGGCTCCCATATGATAAGATTGGTCTCCTAACACAACACTCCTGAGAATGCTAAGGTCAGGGACACACATGTGACATGCTTCATCCTTAGCATTTATGCACCTACCTATGAAGAGAGCAAAATAATGTATAGCGGGAAAGTGAATGCTCCCTATGGTAGCTTGCGTTATATCTCTAGATTCCCCTTCAATTATGCCAGCAAGAAAGTCTCTAAATTCAGATTTACGGGGATCAATAGTACTACCCCATTGTGGAAGTTTGCAAGCAAAAGCAAAATCCTCTAAGTCCATGATATAAGATTTGTCATAAAGATCAAACATGACTGAAGGAGAATTACGCGAAGATGAAAATTCAAACCTCCTCACAAATGAGCTAGTGAGTTGATGGTATTGGGGGCATTTGTCTGCCTCAAAGTCCACAAGATCGGCGTTACGCAAATATGCGTTAAATTCTTCTTTGATTCCCACTCGATCCATAAAATTTTCCGAAGGCCATTCACAGGGCGGCACTGGAGCGTCCCTTGGGGGCTCCTCATCAGCATCACGCATTGCAATCCTGGGGCCTTGCTTCCTTGAAGAACCACCTTGGAACATCTTCCTAAGCATATTATTTTCTCTGAAAAATTTCTGAAATTTTTAGTAACTTAAAACAAAAGTGAACCAACTTCAATAAAATTGATAGCAACTTCTCCTACAAGTGCCTAGAGCCTATATCAAGCATTAGAACTACTTGGAACCATATAAATTTGATATGCAAGCTCAAGAACATGGTCACCTATGCAGCACAAATTTGCAATGAATAAAGCACTAGAACAAAAACTAATTGGACCAATGGAGGAGTCACATACCAAGGAACAATCTCCCCAAGCAGTTTTCCGAGAGGTGCTTTGAGCAAGGAGATTGAAAATCGCAGCAAAGTGAGCTAGAACTCGTGCTTGAGCTGGTTATTCATGTTTGGGGGAGGAAGAAGAAGAGGATGGATGCAGGAATAAGTGGAGGAGGGCCACCATAGGCCCACGAGGCAGGGGGCGTGCCCTGGGGGGTAGGGCGTGCCCTCCACCCTCGTGGCCAGGTGGCAGCTCCCCCCGTGGTGTTTTCAGTACCAAAAATCCTCAAATATTTCCGAAAAAATCATATTAAATTGGCATGGCATTTGGGGGACTTTTATTTTCGGGATATTTTATATTGCACGAATAAATGAGGAAACAGACAGAAAAATACTATGTTTACTTTATTTCAACTAAATAACAGAAAGTGGTACAGAAGGTTGTGCTTCTAGTTTCATCCATCGCATTCTCATCAAAAGGAATCCACTAACAAGGTTGATAAAGTCTTGTTAACAAACTCATTTTGATTAACATGGAACCGGAGAAATTTTGAAGAACACTAAGTTACCTCAACGGGGATATGCACGTCCCCTATAATAAGAATATCATATTTCTTCTTGACAGTAGGAAGAAGAAATTCAAAACCTCCAAAAATAATCGATGGAATTTTTCCAATAGAGTTGATACTATGAACTTGAGGTTGTTTCCTCGGAAAGTGTACCGTATGCTCATTACCATTAACATGAAAAGTGGCATTGCCTTTGTTGCAATCAATAACAGCCCCTTCAGTATTCAGAAAAGGTCTTCCAAGAATAGTAGACATAATATCGTCCTCGGGAATATCAATAATAACAAAGTCCGTTAAAATAGTAACGTTTGCAACCACAATAGGCACATCCTCACAAATACCGACAGGTATAGCAGTTGATTTATCAGCCATTTGCAAAGATATTTCAGTAGGTGTCAACTTATTCAAATCAAGTCTACGATATAAAG
Organism: Triticum urartu; assembly: GCF_003073215.2. Taxonomy (NCBI): domain Eukaryota; kingdom Viridiplantae; phylum Streptophyta; class Magnoliopsida; order Poales; family Poaceae; genus Triticum; species Triticum urartu. The sequence goes on from NC_053027.1 coordinate 119,999,082, forward strand.
AGAGAGGCATAACACTAACACCGGCTCCAAGATCACATAAAGCAGTTTTAACATAATTTCTTTTAATGGAGCATGGTATAGTAGGTACTCCTGGATCTCTAAGTTTCTTCGGTATTCCACCCTTAAAAGTATAATTAGCAAGCATGGTGGAAATTTCAGCTTCCGGTATATTTCTTGTATTAGTGACAATATCTTTCATATATTTAGCATAAGGATTCAATTTGAGCATATCAGTCAATCGCATACGCAAAAAGATAGATCTAATCATTTCAGCAAAGCGCTCAAAATCCTCATCATCCTTTTTCTTGGATGGTTTAGGAGGAAATGGCATGGGTTTCTGAACCCATGATTCTCTTTCTTTACCATGTTTCCTAGCAACAAAGTCTCTTTTATCATAACGTTGATTATTTGATTGTGGGTTATCAAGATCAACACCAGGTTCAACTTCTACATCATTATCATTACTAGGTTGAGCATCATCATGAACATCATCATTAGCATTTTCACTAGGTTCATGTTCATTACCATATTGTGTTTCAGCATCAGAAATAGATATATCATTTGGATTATCAGGTGGTTCAGCAATAGGTTCACTAGATGTTTGCAAAGTCCTATCATTTTTCTTTTTCTTCTTTTTAGAAGAACTAGGTACTTAAATATTATTTCTCTGAGAGTCTTGCTCAATTCTCTTAGGGTGGCCTTTAGGATACAAAGGTTCCTGAGTCATTCTACCAGTTCTAGTAGCCACTCTAACAGCATAATCATTTTTCTTACTATTCATTTCATCGAGAAATTCTTTTTGAGCCTTAAGTACTTGTTCTACTTGAGTGGTAACCATAGAAGCATGTTTGCTAACAAGTTTAAGTTCACCTCTAATATTAGCCATATAATCACCCAAGTGTTTAATCATATAAGCATTTTGTTTTAATTCTCTACCAAAATAAGCATTAAAATTTTCTTGTTTGACAATGAAATTATCAAACTCATCAAAGCATTGTCTAGCAGACTTATAGTGAGGAATATCACCTTCATCAAATCTATAGAGAGAATTTACCTTTACTACATGTGTCGGGTTATCGGGATCAGGAGGTTCTTCAATAGGTAATGGATTAAGATCATATGTTTCTTCAACAGGCGGTAAATTAAGACCATGTATTTCTTCAATAGGAGGTAAATTCTTAACATCTTCAGCTTTAATACCTTTTTCTTTCATAGATTTCTTTGCCTCTTGCATATCTTTAGGACTGAGCAATAGAACACCTCTCCTCTTCAGAGTTGGTTTAGGAATAGGCTCAGTAATTGGCTCTGGAGCTGGCTCAGGAGGTGCCCAATTATTTTTATTTGTCAACATATTATTCAATAAAATTTCAGCTTCATCCGGTGTTCTTTCCCTGAAAAGAGAACCAGCACAACTATCCAAGTAATCTCTGGAAGCATCGGTTAGTCCAATATAAAAGATATCCAGTATTTCATTTTTCTTAAGAGGATGATCAGACAAAGCATTAAGTAACTTGAGAAGCCTCCCCCAAGCTTGTGGGAGACTCTCTTCTTCAATTTGCACAAAGTTGTATATTTCCTTTAAAGCAGCTTGTTTCTTATGAGCAAGGAAATATTTAGCAGAGAAGTAATAAATCATATCCTGGGGACTACGCACACAACCAGGATCAAGAGAATTAAACCATATCTTAGCATCACCCTTTAATGAGAATTAAAATATTTTAAGAATATAAAAATAGCGAGATCTCTCATCATTAATGAACAGGGTGGCTATATCATTTAATTTAGTAAGATGTGCCACAACAGTTTCAGATTCATAACCATGGAAAGGATCAGATTCAACCAAAGTAATTATATAAGGATCAACAGAGAATTCATAATCCTTATCGGGAACACAAATAAGTGAAGTAGCAAAAGCAGGGTCAGGTTTCATTTTATCTCTAAGAGATTCTTTACTCCATTTAATTAATAGCCTCTTAAGTTCATGACTATCTTTGCAAGCTAAAATAGCTGCAGAAGCTTCCATATCAAAAACATAACCCTTAGGAATAACAGGCCTATCTTCATCATCACTTTCATCAATATAATCAGATTCAATAATTTCTTTCTCTCTAGCCCTAGCAATTTGTTCATCAAGAAATTCACTAAGGGGCACAGTATTATCAGCCATAGAAGTAGTTTCATCATAAGTATCATGCATAGCAGAAGTGGCATCATCGATAACATGTGACATATCGGAACGAATAGCAGAAGCAGGTTTAGGTGTCGCAAGCTTACTCATAACAGAAGGTGAATCAAGTGCAGAGCTAGATGGCAGTTCCTTACCTCCCTTCGTAGTTGAGGGATAAATTGTTGTCTTAGCGTCTTTGAAGTTCTTCATAGTGTCCAGCAGATATAAATCCCAAGTGACTCAAAGAATAGAGCTATGCTCCCCGGCAATGGCGCTAGAAATTAGTCTTGATAACCCACAAGTGTAGGGGATCGCAAGCTTTCGAGGGTAGAGTATTCAACCCAAATTTATTGATTCGACACAAGGGGAGCCAAAGAATATTCTCAAGTATTAGCAGTTGAGTTGTCAATTCAACCACACCTGGATAACTCAATATCTACAGCAAAGTATTTAGTAGCAAAGTAATATGATAGTAGTGGTAACGGTAAAAAAGAGTAATGAAAGCAAAAGTAATATTTTTGGTATTTTGTAGTGATTGTACAATAGCAACGGGAAAGTAAATAAGCAAAGACTAGTATATGGAGAACTCGTAGGCATTGGATCGGTGATGGATAATTATGCTGGATGTGGTTCATCATGTAACAGTCATAACATAGGGTGACACAGAACTAGCTCCAATTCATCAATGTAATGTAGGCATGTATTCCGAATTAGTCATACGTGCTTATGGAAAAGAACTTGCATGACATCTTTTATCCTACCCTCCCGTGGCAGCGGGGTCCTAATGGAAACTATGGGATATTAAGGCCTCCTTTTAATAGAAAACCGAAACAAAGCATTAGCACATAGTGAATACATGAACTCCTCAAACTATGGTCATCACCGGGAGTGGTCCCGATTATTGTCACTTCGGGGTTGCCGGATCATAACACATAGTAGGTGACTGTAGAATTGCAAGATAGGATCAAGAACACACATATATTCATGAAAACATAGTAGGTTCAGATCTGAAATCATGGCACTCGGGCCCTAGTGACAAGCATTAATCATAGCAAAGTCATAGCAACATCAATCTCAGAACATAGTGGATACTAGGGATCAAACCCTAACAAAACTAACTCGATTACATGATAGATCTCATCCAACCCATCACCGTCCATCAAGCCTACGATGGAATTACTCACGCACGGCAGTGAGCATAATGAAATTGGTGATGGAGGATGGTTGATGATGACGACGGCGACGAATCCCCCTCTCCGGAGCCCCGAACGGACTCCAGATCAGCCCTCCCGATAGGTTTTAGGGCTTGGCGGCTCCGTATCGTAAAACACGATGATTTCTTCTCCTTCATTTTTTTCTCCCCGAAAGAATATATATAGAGTTGGAGTTGGCATCAGAGGAGCCTCAGGGGGCCCACGAGGTAGGGGGCGCGCCCTAGGCGGGGCGTGCCCCACCCTCATAGACAGGGTGTGGGCCCCGTGGTCTTCATCTTTGGCAAGGATTTTTTATTATTTTTAACTAGATGTTCCATGGAGTTTCAGGTTATTCTGAAAACTTTTGTTTTCTGCACATAAAACAACATCACGGCAATTCTGCTGAAAACAGCGTCAGTCCGGGTTAGTTCCATTCAAGTCATGCAAGTTAGAGTCCAAAACAAGGGCAAAAGTGTTTGGAAAAGTAGATACAACGGAGACGTATCAGTCACCACCAGAGCCCTTTTGCAGGCGAAGACCACTTTTGTCAGGATAGCTTGTACTAGTTGTCCCCTTTCAAATTGACCGCCGTTGTTGGCTCCCTTCCCGCTCAATATTTGGGAAGAGGACCAGGGCCTATATAAGTAGAACTAGCCACCACCGTAGAGGCATCTCATCTGGGACTGGATCCATTCCATCCTCACATCCACAAGTTCGCAGAGCACAAGGACACCTCAACCTCAGGAGGCTATTCTTCCCCTTGTACTATTCACCATCAGCCCAAGAGGCAATCCACCACCACACACTGGAGTAGGGTGTTACACCACAACGGTGGCCTGAACCGCGAGATCTTAGTGAGCTAGGGCGTGGATCGGTAGGAGGGAAAGAACTTCGCGCGCACCCCTGAGTTCGAACCTTAAGGGTTGTGCCGGAACCCCAGATCCGACATTTGGCGGTCTAGGTAGGGTGCGCCCATAGCTTCCCTTCCGTCGATCGTCGCTCCGTCGTCTCCATGGCGGACGCTCGCCGCGCTAGAGCTGAGCGCCAGGCTGCCCTTACCGCCCGCGTTGCTCAGACAGCTCCCGTTGGCGAGCCACCCCATCGTTCCCCGTCGCCTACCGCCAACGCCGCCACCAGCCCAACAGGGAACGAGCAGCAAGCGTCCTCGCTGCACCCATCGGTGCGGCAGGACGGTCGCACCGCCACTCCATCGCTGACCCCGGCCGGTTCCTCGTCCCACGCACGTCGCGCTCCCATGGACGCGCAGGCTGCGCTCCTCATGGCGAACGAGCTCCTGCGCTATCACCCGGTCGACAACCTCTACGAGGACTGGCTCGACCGCGTCGCCGAGCTCGTCCGCGCCGCAGGGGGCTCCCGACGCCGTCCCTCTCTCTGCCACGCCCTCCGCCAGCCACGGGTGACGTGGCTCATGGAACGCCTCCACCTTCTCTTCCCCAAGATAGTGCTTGGCACCAAGGCGCGCGGCCCCACAGCGCGATCCACCATGCCCGGTGCCCCGCGCGAAGAGAGAAGCTGCCAGGAGATTCCTCGGCCGCGAGAAGCTACACCTGCTCTCCCCACGCCACCTCACCAAGACCGCACGCTGCCTGTGGTGGCGGCACGCGGGCCTCACAAGACCAGGCTCCACCTCCGAGACGGGCCCCGGCGACCACAGCCGGCTGTCGTGCCTTCACCCCCGAGCTGCGTAGCGTCGCCTGGCCGGGCAAGTTCAAGCCGGATCTGCCTCCTCGCTACGACGGCACCCTTGACCCCGCGGAGTTCCTGCAGCTCTACGAGCTGAGCATCGAACCGGCCAACGGTGACGAGAAAGTCATGGCGAACTGGTTCCCAATGGCGCTCAAAGACGGTGCCTGTTCATGGCTCTTGAACCTTCCTCAGGGCTCGATCTCCTCCTGGGACGAGATGCGCGACCGCTTCGTCACCAACTTCCAGGGCACTCGCGACCGCCCGCTGGCCGCGGGTGACCTGCGCCGCATCAAGCAACAACCAGGAGAGACCCTCCAGAAGTACATCCAGCGCTTCAACAACACTCGCCTCAAGATCCCTAAGGTCACGGACGAGGCCATCATCTCCGCGTTCTCTGACGGCGTCCGCGACATCAAGATGAAGGAGGAGCTTGCTATCCACGAGGAGTTGTGCACATATCAGGAGTTGTTCAACCTAGCGACCAAGTGCGCAAGAGCTGAGGAGGGGCGCCTCTCCCTCCTTGAGCTGCCAGCTGTGGGCGCAGAGGAAAAGAAGGCCAAGGCCAAGGACATGAAGCGCAAGGAAGCAGCCGACCATTCTGTGCCTTCCACAACCTGAACACCCACAACACCAGCGACTGTCAAGAACTCAAAGCCATTTGCGAAGGACGCTTCGGTCGACGCCCCCGGGCGCAGCGACCGAGGCTACGACCAAGGAGGAGGACGTGGAGGCGGACGCTGGGACGACCGTGGCCCATGCTAGGAATGGCGCGACAGGCCTCGTGAGGACCGCTGGCAGGAACATCCTCACGAGGGCGCCTAGAGGGACCATCCTCGTGAGGATCATCCTCAGGGCAACATCGGTCTTCCCCCGCTGCCGCCACCACCAAGAAGGAATAACGACCACCATCAAGACGAGGGGGATGGGGGCTTCCAAGAGCCGCGTGCTATCACTTGCATCTTGGGCGTCACTCAGGCCCCAGCCTCGCAGCGTATCTTCAAACAGTTTGCTCGTGAAGTGAATGCAGTCCTCCCCAAGCTCGAGGCCACGCACCCTCTTAGGTGGTCCTAGTGTGCTAGCACCTTCAACTCGGCAGATCAGCTCAAGTGCATAGCCACTGCTGGCGCCCTCCCGATGCTTTGCTTACCAGTCATCAGCAACGTGCAAGTCACCAAACCCTCATCGATGGCGGCGTAGGGCTCAACGTCTTGTCCTACGACACATTCGACAACCTTCATGTGCCCTATGAGAAGCTTCAGCCTACCAAACCTTTCTCAGGAGTGACCGACGGCTCCACCACACTGATAGGACAGGTCCGCCTCCCTGTCACCTTCGGAGAACGCAAGAACTACCGCTCTGAGCTCATCGACTTCGACGTCGCGCACATCCGTCTGCCATACAACGCCATCCTCGAGTATCCACCCCTGACCAAGTTCGTGGCCGTCAGCCACCACGGCTATAATGTCCTCAAGATGCCGGGAAGCGGCGGAATCATCACGGTCCCATGCGAAGAAAGAGATGCGGTATTCTCCCTCGAGCGTGCCTTCCAAGCTGCAGCAATCGACGACCCCGATAGCAAAGGCGAGGGCCCTCCTAAGGCACTCCCCAAGAAGAAGAAACAGTTGCGCTATGCAGGATCTCAGGAGGATGGTGTCGTCACTGGAACCTCATCAGGATCAGCGTCCTCTCCAGGGGTGCCTCCCTCCATCGCATAGGAAGGCATGCCCGGCGCCCACCTCAGGCAGGGCTCGAGGGCTCTCTTTTGGAGGGCCTCAGACCTTGCCAACCTCACGAGGGAGGCCCTCGGGCACCACTTGGAGGCGTGCTTCGCGATACGTTTCCCTCAGGAGAACACAGGGCAAGGAGCACCCACCGCTCAGGAGTTCATCACCAAGACCACTCAGGAACTGCAAGACGCAAGGGCCATGCACGGCGAGCACCGCTCACATGGCGCAGCTCCACATCCAGGCGAGGATGTCAGGCTGCGCGTCTGCATCGACATTCCAGGGCTCAACAGGGCTGCATCTCAGGAGCCTTTCCGGCCTTCGCGCGTAGGCCGTTGCAAGGGTCCACCACACAGCTACGTTCGCATGCCTTTCGGCATGCCGAGCGTGACGTCAGCCTATCAGCGCAACCTACGGCGTGTCCTGGCAGCTCAGGAAGCGAGGCACCACACCGTCCTGGCAGAGATGGAGACGGTCCTCAGGGAACCACCTGAGCCCCCAGAGCCTCCTGAGGCTCAGGGCCCCGGTGGCTCGTGAGGATCTACTCCCTTGCGGCACGCCTTCAGCTGCACCAACTCTCCTTCGTCTACAAAACCAGGTGACATTTTACAAGTTCGTTTAGCTGGGAGCGCCCCTCGGGCTGCATTATTCCCAGGCCGCGTGGGTCCGTCCCTGTGGCATGTATCCCTTTTGCTTATGTCTCTAGTTTACCCTGTTGGGGGCGCCCCTCGGGTTGCATCATCCCCAAGCCGCTCGGGCCTGACCCAGTGGCATGTATCTTTCTGCATTTACCTAAGCTGGTTTGCCGTCCATGCTTAACCTTCCTATGATTGTCACCTGCCCAATTATCACCTGCTTGATCGTCACCTCCCTTGGGGCCTCCTCACACAGGCACGGGCTGGTGCATGGGTCCGTCCCTGCCACGCCGACAAACCTGAGTGGTCGAGCTCTGGCTCGCGGCACGCCTCGCGCACGTCACCTCATCAGGCCATCAGTGCCTCCATCTCCCCACAGAGCAACCAGTGGCAGACTAGCAACCATGACGGCAAAACCGTGTTTTATCCTTATGCTGGCTCGCAGGAATATCACGAGGATAGCCCAGGCGGCACAGCAAGCTCCCACCTCTTCCAAGTAATCCTCTTGCATGTTAAAAGGGGGGTCCTGAGCATCGCGACTCAGGAGCTCTTACTGGCTCTCCAGCCCTCACCCCTGGCCTTGTCCTCGGCATCGCGACCTGGCATACGAGCGGCGGCTGAGCTCGCTCGAGGGCCGGGACCTGAGGACGTAGAGCACGAAGGAAAGCATTGGAAGGGGGAGGACATGTACGGGCCTAACCTAGCTACGTTGCGGATGATTGCGCACAAGTCTGGTGCAGTGCGAAGAATCGACCCCGAACCGCCAAGATAAGTCTCGTTCGCGGATTGGCTAATTGTTGGAGCCTAAGGGCCATGCTCACCGCAGCCCTATTGTGGCCACGTCAACTCCCTTTCTTTCCTTACCATGGCTGCTTGAGCACTAAAGGGGACCTCCTGAGCATCGCGCCTCTGGGGCTCTTACTGGACCTCGGGCCGCACACCTCCTAGCCTTCACTATGGCACGCGACCTGGCATACCAGCGACGGCTGTAGCCTGCCTAGGGACCGGGACCTGTCAGCGTACAAGCTATAGCGAGGATGGAAAGGGGAGACTGAGCCTTAACAGGACATGTGTTCGCAAGTTTTTATAACATGGAATATATGCGCAAAAGTCATTACGGATCCTTTACACACCTCCACAGGGTACTTCATGATTCTTCGCAGGGAACGAAAATGAGAACTAAGAGGAATCCTATCTACACCCTCCCGTGGCGGACGCCATCATCAACAATGGGCCACGGGAGGCCGGCGCCAACCCCATCCAGATCAGCGGCGGCGACGGCCGGCCGCCGCGGCCCTGCTCCGAGACCGGCGAGAGCTCGGGGGCACGTAGCTATCGTCACTCGTCTCTAGAGTCTCATAAAGCTCAGGAGAATCGCTAGACTCCCATCGGATGCTGCTGCTGGAGCAGCCGCGAGCGGAGCGCGCGTCAGCCTGGCGCTCCCCTCCAGGGCAACACTACAGGCGGCGGCCCTCCGCGTCGAAGACCTTGAAGAAGAGCGTGGTGGCACCGCCATACTCAAAGTGGATCATGAGGGCACCTTCCGCATGGCAAATCTGCGCAACCTCGCCCCAGCCGCGGGTCATGAAGATCTTGCCGGTGGGGACCGCTTCGATCTCTGCTCCGGTCACCGGAGCGTCGCAATCGGCATGCTGCAGCCAGAGCTCGAGAGGCCCCCTCGGCGGCATCACGTCGGAGAAGAACCGCGGGAAGCGAATCCAAGAGCTTGGGGGCATCGGCGCCCATAGCACGAGCTCGCACGAGGAATCCAAGGCGTGGATTCCAGGGGCGATAACGCGTGTCGCCGTGGTGCGGCAACCACGGGCGCGGCGCGGGCGGCACTACTCGTCGCTCCACCCTCCTGAGCCCTCGGCTCGGGCGTACAAGGGTAGCGGGTACCCTGGAGGAGGCTGCTCGCACCAAGGCCTCGTCACCACCTGCATCGCTGCTTCGTCGCGATGGTGAACCTGCCTCTTCTTCGGCGGAAGCGGCCCTGGATCATCGCGGGGGGCCTTTCCTTTCTCTTTAGCGGAGAACCTTCGGATAGGCGCCATTGCTGCTAGTGGGGGAGCAAGGAGGAAGAAGCAAGTGAACCAAGAAGAGATGGGGGACGGGGGCTCCGCCCCCTCCCCTTTTATAGCGGAAGAAGGCCAACTGGCGCCTTGCACGATCACAAATAATGATGGTTTTCCTTGCATGTCGCGGGGACTTGTCAAATCGAGCAGTTGTCGAGGCAGCGTGGGGAAGTGGAGATGCCCACGTCCAATCAACCGCCACGCGTCGACCAAGGCCACAGGCTTTTGGGGCCCGTGGCGCTCCGCGCTTGTCCTTTGGCTTTGCCTCGAAGCAAAGCCCGAGCACACCTTGGGCCCAGGGGCTACTGTCGGCGTTCTGGGAACGGGGGTCCCCAGACTTGCCTGCCTGCGGCCCACAGCGTGGCTATGCTAGCGGGCCTGTATGGCCCATCTTTGTCAACAAGGCATTCAAGACCCTTGCGAGGGGCCAAGCCTCACGAGGCGGGCGACGCAAGACCTCTTCAGGAGCGTCCTCTCCAGGCTGCCTCGCGAGGAGCAGAGATATCAAGGTGGGGCGAGCCTCGCGAGGCTCTCGTGACGTGAGCCATGACGATCGACACCAGGCGGGCGCCAGCGCGCGCAGCGTCCTTGTTTCCTCTTTGGTGATAAGGAGGCAAGCGCAGGCGCGGAGTACCGAGGCATCAAGCAAAGGTTTCCATATCGGTGCAATGAGACCAAGACCAGCAGGCCAGCAGGATGGAGGTCACCATGGAGCCCAAGACGGCATCACCACGAGAGCCCTTTTGCAGGCGAAGACCACTTTTGTCAGGATAGCTTGTACTAGTTTTCCCCTTTCAAATTGGCCGTCGTTGTTGGCTCCCTTCCTGCTCAATATTTGGGAAGAGGACAGGGCCTATATAAGTAGAACTAGCCACCACCGTAGAGGCATCTCATCTCGGACTGGATCCATTCCATCCTGACATCCACCAGTTCGCAGAGCACAAGAACACCTCAACCTCAGGAGGTTGTTCTTCCCCTTGTACTGTTCATCATCAGCCCAAGAGGCAATCCACCACCACACACTGGAGTAGGGTATTACACCACAACGGCGGCCCGAACCAGTATAAATCTTGTGTCTTTGTGTTGCTAGTTCGTCGAGTTCGTCCGCGAGATCTTAGTGAGCTAGGGCGTGCATTGGTAGGAGGGAAAGAACTTCGTGCGCACCCCAGAGTTCGAACCTTAAGGGTTTTGCCAGAACCCCAGATCCAACAGCATCGATGTCCCAGGGCTCAATAAGGCCACGTCTCAGGAGCCCTTTTGGCCTTCGCGCGTGGGCTGCTGCGAGGGTCCACCGCACAGCTATGTTCGCATGCCTTTGGGCTTGCCGAGCATGGCGTCCGCCTATCAGCACAACTTGCGGCACGTCCTGGCGACTCAGGAGGCCAGGCATCACGCCGTCCTGATGGAGATGGAGACGGTCCTCAAGGAACTGCCTGGATCTCCAGAGCCTCCCGAGGCTCAGGGCCCCGGTGGCTCGTGAGGAGCAACCCCTTCACCGCGTACCTCCAGCTGCTCCAACACCCCTCCATCAACGGAACCAGGTGACATTTTCCAAGTTCATTTAGCTGGGAGCGCCCCTCGGGCTGCATCATTCCGAAGCCACGTGGGTCCGTCCCAGTGGCATGTATCCCATTTTATGTCTTTAGCTTACCTTGCTGGGGGCGCCCCTCGGGCTGCATCATCCCCAAGCCGCTCGGGCCGGACCCGGTGGCATGTATCTTCCCTGCATTTACCTAAGCCAGTATGCTTTCCATGCTTAATCTACCTATGATTATTAGCTTCTCGATCGCCACCCACCATGGGAGCCGCGCGTCGGCCGTTTCTTCAGGATCCTTCGCGTGAGTAGGATAAGCACGGCGTCTGTGCTCGGGCCCGTCCCTGCAGCGTTGATAAATCCAGTGGCTGAGCTCTGTCTGGCAGGCCGGCCCCGTTCACGTCACCTCCTGGGGCCGTTGGTGCTTGCCCTTCTCATGCGATAACTTTAGGAGATTCGTTCGGTGCAGGTTGTCTGACCACCTCGCAGGACCAGCGCAACGAACAAACACCAAGACCAGGCGCAACCCGCCTTGAGGTAGGGCCTCGTGAGTCCTGCACTGGCTCATGAGTGCCCAGATACATCTTGTCTAGCCCTGCCGTGCAAGCCACGTGTCAGGGCGGGGTTGTACACGCCCCGGGGGCTCTCCGTAGTAGGGAGTCCCCTCCCATGCACCAATGGAAGCACCATGCTCCGCGCTGGACGTAGACACTGCCGAGGAGCAGCTATGCGCGTGCACAAGCGGAAGCACTATGCTCTGCGCTGGTGATAAACAACTGAGGGCGGCCTCACGGTCGCACCAACCTCAGGGAGCCCCAGAGCTCAGTGTCCGGCCTCACCACAACACCCTCCCCTCGGGAGAGTCGCGCGAGGGGGCTGGGCACGGGGGCTGCGCTCGGGTCACGCCCAAGCATATGCCACCCATCCAGGTCCCTAGGACATGGTCGTCGCGCGCCCCTCCCGAGCCGAGCCTCGGCGAGGGCAAAGGTATGAAGGTCGTTTGCACGTTAATGGGGACTCCTGAGCATCGCGACTCAGGAGCCGAACTGGTCACGTAGTCCCTCACTCCTTGGGTCCATCTTGGTCTCCTGTCGGCTCAACGACGGTTGAGGTATACGCGGGGCTGGGCTCTGCCGATGTAGAACACCAAACCTATCCCCGTGTCTCCTTCCTATAAGTTGTTTGTGCGTCAAGGGGGACTCCTGAGCATCGCGACTCAGGAGCCTAACTGGTCACGTAGCCCCTCACTCCTTGGGTCCATTCTGGTCTCCGGTCGGCTCAACGGCGGCTGAGGTATGCTCGGGGCCGGGCTCTGCCGACGCAGAACGCAAAGCAGATAGGACGAAAAATTGCAAAATCTCGAAGAAAATATTACAAGACATATTGTTCTCACAATATCAAACGCAAGTTTAACGCCTCCATGAGGCACGATGCATGCTGCAGGAATAAAACAGGAAAGGAGCCGCAGGTCACCCCTGAACACCATCGACGCCCGTGAGAGGCACTCCTCCCTTGATGATGTCGCCTTCCTCTTGGTCACTGGCCGGAGCTGCAGGAGTGGCGGCGCCTCCGGCCGAAGGCGCGGAAGCGAAGCCGTGGAACTTCTTCAGCAGGGCCTCCACCTGACCCTTCATGGCTGCGGCGGCAGTTGTGCAGTGTTCATCAGCCACAGGCTCTAGCAGCTCGTCAAGATGAGCGCTAGGGTCACGAAGGTGCAGATGGCTGAAGACACGCATCAGTGCAGCAGAAGAAAGGACACGAGCCTCTGCCTCTACCATGGGACCGATGCCCTCCACGACTTCCTCGAGCGCCCTCACCAAGTAGGGAAGCAGCTGGGCGGGGCTGTCCTCATCGGTGGTCAGTGGCCTCTCCAAGCCCTTTTCATAAAGTGACTTTAGAGCCACACGAGACCTCTTCTCGAGAAGCGTGAAGGCCACGCGGTCCTCAGCCAGGACCTTTGCCTTCGCATTAAGATCGACCTTCTCTGCCTCCACCTTCCGCTCCAGCTCCTCCAGCTGGCCGCGTTCAGCGGCCTGCATCTTTGCCAACTCCCCCAGCTTAGCGTCGCGGTTCTTGATGGCGTCTTCCCGAGCCCTCATCTCTTCCTCTTTCGCCCGGCGGCCACGAGCTTCTTCTGCGTGCTCATCACGCAGACTCTTCAGCTCGTCCTCGAGCACCCGGCAGCGGTCATGGGCGGCCTCGGCATCCTTCAGCGCCGCCTCGCGATCGGCTGCAGCTTGTGCGGCGGCTTGCTTCTCCTCCTCGGAGGCCGTCGCAGCCTGGCTCAATGTTGCTCGGACTGCTGCATCAGACTGAAGCCAGCCGGAGGCCAGCTCCAGGCGCCCGACTACCAGGCGCGGATCCGCGCCTCGGAGATCTTCCCGCAGCTAGGTCATCTCGGAAAGGGCACGCTCCAAGACAGTAGAGGAGGCAGAAGAACCTAGGAACAATGGCGCGACAGGAGAATGAGGCGACGCCGTCACCAGGGCCTGGGAGACCACGGGCTCCTGAGCCTTTGGGACCTCGGCGGCTGAGCCGGACATCGGCACTTCCGGAGCCAGCGGGGCCTCGGGGGATGACTCCTCGTGATGACGCTCCCCCTGGTCTCGCGAGGGCTACCGGGCTGGGGAGGTGCGAGTGTTGTCGCCTCCTTTCCTTGCGGAAGGGGGTGCGGCCGCAGCCTCCTCCTTCCTCTTCTTCGCCGAAGGCAGTGGCCTGGTCAACCAAGGACGAACGTCAGGAGGCTGCAGTATAAGCAAGACCAAGATGGAGCTCAGGCACTTACTGGTCCACCGCGGTGTAGTCCACCCTCCGCTTGGGGAGCTTGAAGCCCGAGAGCCTCGAGGCCTGAGGTATGGGTGCGCAGGCTCCGGGAGCAGAAAATGGCGCAGCAGTGGGACCAGAAGCAGCTTCAGACGGCGCCAAGGCGGGGGTGCCATCTCGAGAGACCAGGGACGATCTGCCCCTTGTCGGGATGACGGGAAGCTCCCCATCCTCCTGGCGGGCGTTGGCCTCGGCGTCGTCTGGCAGGGCGTAGAGGATGTCAGCTTTTCTCAAGGGGGAGGTTTCCCCCATCCCTTCAGGGGTCACCTCCGAGTCTTCCTCCTCCCCCTCTTCCTCCCCGTGGGACTCATCAGAAGAAAGCTCTGTTGGCTTCGGCGCTGCAGGGGCCCCAGTAGGCGCCGGTGGCACCAGCCCGCAACCGTCAAAAGTCAGCCTGGAAGCCACGATCTGCTCACAGTCCTTGCGGCGGAACAGGGGAACGAATGCGCTTGGCGGGTACTCCTGGTTGTCCCCGACCAAGAGGCACAAAACTGCAGATAGCTCATCGTCAGGCAAGGCCTCCGGGCTCAGGTGAATCTTGTCCTCTTCATCTCCAAGCCTCCACAAGGGGCGCGCACGCCCCTGAAGTGAAGCAACACGCAATGACAAGATTTCCCTCAGGAGCATGGCCCCTGTCACATTGGCCGCCCTCGCATTGCCCGGTTTCAAGTCAGCCTTCATCTGCTCCAACACTGACATCGCTCGTTCCTCAGTAAGCTTCGCGCAATACCACCCTTTGTCAAACTAGGGCATCTCTGTCGGCAGCACCAAGCGCGGGTGGACGCACTTGGTGCCCATCATGACCCATTTGGCCCTGAGGTTGTCGGCCTTCTTCCCGGTATTCGAGATCGAGTTGGCCTTGCCGGCCGCGATGAAATTGGCGCACCTGGAGATATGACCCTCGCTGACGCGGAGGAAGAAGAGGTGGCGCAGCAGAGCCACGGATGGCATCACGCCAAGGTACGCCTCACAGTAGTAGGCGAAGATCGACAAGAGAATGATGGAGCTGGGATGAAGATGCAGCGCCTGTAGCCTGTAGTGGCCGAGGACCTCATAGTAGAAGTCAGAGAAAGGGGGAACCAACCCTGCGGAGATACTTCTCATGAAGAAGGGAAAGAAGGTGCTTCCCTCGGGCTCTGGCACGTCGGAGGCGACCCGGAGCTCCGTCTTCCCCCTCTCGTTGCTCTCCCCGCCGTCAGCAAGTGCGTGGCGGCGAGGCTCTTCTCCGAGACATTGGGCATGTCGAGAGCTAGTTCGTACCAACCCGGCGATGAGCAGGACTTGACCTTGTGCGGCGCCATTGGTCGCTGGTGTGGAGGAGGATGGAAGCAGATCTGGGGATTTCATAGGCAGGGTGCAAGAAAGGGGATCTGAGCAAGGAGAAGGGGAGCAGTGAAGACAAGTGTTGTCCAGGCTAGCCTTTTTGTCAAGTCGGGCAGTCACCGAGGCAGAGTGAGGAAGCGGAGACACCCACGTCCAATCAACAGCCACGCGTCGACCAAGGCCATAGGCTATTGGGGCCCGCGGCGCTCCGCACTTGACCTTTGGCTTCGCCTCGAAGCCAAGCCCGAGCGTGCCTTGGGCCCGGGGGCTACTGTCGGCGTTCTGGGAACGGGGGTCCCCAGACTTGCCTGCCTGCGGCCCACGGCGTGGCTTTGTGTGCGGGCCCGTACGACCCATTTTCACTGGTGAGCACTCAAGACCCTCGCAAGGGGCCAAGCCTCGTGAGGCGGACGACGCAAGACCTCCTCAGGAGCGGCCTCACCGGGTCGGTTCTCGAGGGGATGAGAGTTCAAGGCAAGGCAAACCTCACGAGATTCCCGTGACATGAGCCATGACGATCAAGGCCAGGCGGGCGCCAGTCCGTGCAGCGTCCTTGTTTCCTCTTTGGTGCTAAGTAAGCAAGTGCAGGCACGAAGTACCGAGCCATCAAGCAAAGGTTTCCATATCGGTGCAACGAGACCAAGACCAGCAGGACGGCAGGACGGAGGTCACCATGGAGCCCAAGGCAGCGTCACCACCAGAGCCTTTGGCAGGCGAAGACTGCTTTTGTCAGGATAAGCTGTACTAGTTGTCCCCTTTAAAATTGGCCGTTGTGGGATCCCTTCCCGCTCAATATTTGGGAAGAGGACCGGGGCCTCTATAAATAGGACTAGCCACCACCGTAGGAGGCAACTCATCAAGAGACAACTGAGCCTCGGGATCAATTTGATCTCGAGCTAACCCTTAGTCACACTCGAGCACAAGAACACCTCAACCTCAGGAGGCTATTCTTCCCCTTGTACTGTTCATCCATAGCCCAAGAGGCAATCCACCACCACCACACTGGAGTAGGGTATTACACCACAGCGGTGGCCCGAACCAGTATAAATCTTGTGTCCCTTGTGTTGTGAGTTCGTCGAGTTAGCCCTTGAGATCTTAGCAAGCTAGGACGTGGATCGGTAGGGGGAAATCTTTGCACGCACCCTAGTGTTCAAACCTTGAGGGTTTTGCCGGAACCCATGATCCAACAACCCCTGCTCCCCGCCAAGAGCGTGGGTTTAAGTGTGTTATAAGGCAAGAGAACGGCAAGGTTTGTTACCGGGCGACATTGTTTATTTAATATGACAAGGACTCACTCCTTGGTGTTTGCCTCGCTCACGCACAAAAGACCCCGGCAAACCCCATTTTTCATTAATACGTTAATCAAACAAGCACAATTCATACGGAATAAGAGCACGAGCAAGGGGTTACAAAGTGTAGAATTCACCAAGTGCCAGCAGGCTTAAAAAAAGAGATAAGATGCCCGTAATCCCTTTCTTGTCCCTCTCCTCAAGAAGCAGACCAGGACAAATAGGAGGGCAGAAGAAGCGCCTAGGCGAGGTACGAGCAACAGAAGACACCAAGAGAAGGCTGGTGATGACGGTGCCGGGGAAGAAGCCGAAAGATGAGGCAGCGGGCCGACAATACTCGATGAAGGCGTCGGTGCCATCGTACTCCAAGTTGACGGCCCGCCACCCGCCTTCTTCATCTTCTCCGGCCCTCCGGCGCCAGCCGCCAGAAGCAGCGGCCCCGAGAAGTTCAAGGAGCCGGCTCGAGGAGCCGCCGCTAAGAACTACCCCGCCCCCAGTAGACCGTCCTGTCGGGGAGAAGGCCAGGTGCAGGTGGTGCTGGTGCCGGCGTCGCCTAGGGATGGGGTGTCCGACGCCTAGTCGGACCAATCCATGTCGTCTTCCCTGCCGGTCCTCTCCCAGTCACCGTTGCTCGATGAGGAGCTCTCGTCGTTGGTCGAGCTCTCCGCGCAGCACCCTAGCCTGTCTCTCGAGCGCCCGAAGACCTTGACGAAGAGCAGGTCACTCTCCACCAAATTGAAGCAGAGAACGTGCCCCTCCATCAAGCAGTGGGCTCATGCGAAGGTTTTCCAACCCCGACGAAGGAGCATCACATGAGGGACGGGGAACCCTGTCTTCACCCACATGTCGCCGTTTCAACACCCCTTCATGCGGAGCCTCAACCTCGATGGCTGGTCGATCTCCAGCACCCTCGTGAACGCCTCGGGAAGGCGAAGGCGGCTACGCGGCGGCTCGCGCAGCTGCAGGATGAACTCCAACACCGTGTCCCCGACGTGGCCGCTCGACGAGGCGGGAGGAAATGGTGGCGGAGATGGTGACGGAGATGGCGATGATGTGGGTGTCCCCCTTCCACGCCCGCCTCGGCCTCGACCGCCTCTGCTTCGACCACCTTGCCGACCGCGGCCTTGTCCGGCACCCCCACCTCGAGCATGGCCTTCGCCTTGGGCGGTTGGCTCTTCCTTGACCGCTGTGGCTCTCTGGTGGGAGGAGGACCTGGTCGCCTCCACGGAAGAATGGCCGCGACCATGCCCTCTCGCCATGGCGGTGGATGGAGAATGAAGACGAAGGGAAGACGCGAGGAGGTGCTCCTCCTCCTCCCCCTGAGTCCCCTTTTTATAGCTGAGCGGGGAGGCTAAAAGACTAGCTCTATGCCTCTAAAGAGCCCGTTCAGCTCCGGCTCATTAAGTGGCAACGAGCAAGGCCATTGACCGCCCTCCCCGCCCAATCAAAGGCGTGTAAGTATCGGCCACCGTGCGCCTTTCCCATATCCCGTGCGTCGGTCGTACGTGGTGCAAGGGGCAGGCGTAGTGGGAAACATGGAATGACGGTTCCAAGGCAGAGAGAGTAAATGAGCAGCGGCCCTGCAGTTTTAAAGGGACACGCAAGCTGCCTCTTTACTACTCACCACGGGATGACGTGAGCATGCTGTGGTCATTCCACGCGCGACCCCCACGTCACGCATTCAACGCAGATCATGGGGAAACGCAACTGGCGGGGGAGTTACTGCGATAAAACTCTGCCACGCGCGCCTGTGCACCATTCTGAGCTTGGCCTAGTAACGCCCCGCGCTTATATGTGGCCCAGGCCCAGGGGCTCCTGTCGGTGTACAAAAGTAGGGGTCCTTTTTTGCACCCTTGACTTGTGCGCGGGCAGTCGCAGCCACACACCTGCAGCCGCGCTTGGCGGGACAGAAGATGAAGCAAAGTCACAAGACTACCAGAGCTGTGCTCAAGACCAGAAGCATGAAGAGCAGAGGGGCAAGGTGAAACTCCCCCGGCAAGGCCCTTGCCGGGGCGGCCTTCACGGCCCCGGCAAGAGCCTTGCCGGGGCAACTTGACCAACACCAACAGGGCCGCCACCCTTGAGTCTAAAAGTTCTGATGCCATCAACCACATTGGAACCAAGGCTCGGGAGGCGCCTCCATGGTGGCATGCAGATCTTTGTGAAGATAAAGGGCCTGCGAGGCCTAGGTAGGAACCACAAAACAAGACAACAGCGAGGCTCCTTGCCGAGGATGCCCACGAGGCCCCAGCAAGACCCTTGTTGGGAATATCAGCAAGACCACGGCAAGGCCTTGCCGCCCCGTCGCCGCCCCAGCTCAGCGGCCAACCCACCAACTAAGCAGGTACCCACGTGGCGGTACGTGGCTCATGAGCCAACTAGTCAAGCACCTACGTGGTGGCATGCAGATCTTCGTGAAGACCCTGGCACCACACCAGCTCAGCAGTCTGCCAGCCTACATGGCGCTGCATGCCTCGTTGGCCTGGACGTGTGTTGGAGCAAGGCGAAGCGGCGACGGATGGGACGGGCCTCGTTGTCGTCCCCGATAAAGTAAGAGGACACCTAAGTAGCGCATTTAATGTGTTTTGTCCTATGGTGCCAGAGATATACTCGACTACTGTACAACTTTCCACCTCCTGTGTGCCACTGTGGCAGCTCCTTTGACTATAAAAGGAGGCCCGCGGCATACTGAGAGAGGATTCAGACTTTTTGGACCATGCATGCTTTGTAGCTAGTCCAAGAACACCAGATAAAACACAAGCCAGCAGGAGTAGGGTATTACGCATCACTTGCGACCCGAACCTGGATAAATTTCCCGTGTTGATCTCTTAAACCCACTCTTTCCATAGCCCCGCACCCGCTGACCGTAGAAGGGATTCCCCGTGATCCCATAGGTGTCTTTTCCACTGACATCACCCAAAACTTGAAAACTTCAATCACACAAAACTTAACGGAACTTTGTGAGATAGGTTAGTATGATAAAGAGCAAACAATTTCACTTTGGTACTATCAAAGACAAGATTCATAATTGTTTCGACACAATGCCTACTGTAGCATATCATTTACACAATTTATATTGAGCAATATAAGCCATAGAAACTAGAAAGCAAGCAAACTATGCATTGAAAACAGAATATGTCAAAAATAGAACAATCTGTAGTAATCTATACTCAAACCATACTTCTGCTACTGCAAAAAATATGAAAAACATTGGACCATGTGAGAAATTTGTATATTAAACTCCTTCAAAAAGAATCAACTCAAAAGACCTCTGCTGTTACAAATGGGACTTATTTTCGTGAGTGTAGAAGTTTCTGTTTTTCTGTAGGGTCAACTCAACTATCACCCAACATGACCCCAAAGGCTTTACTTGGCACTTTATTGAGACAAAAGCAATAAAACATGATTACTACAGTAGCATAATCATGTGAACACACAAAAACAGTAGGTAAAATTGTTGGGTTGTCTCCCAACAAGCGCTTTTCTTTAATGCCTTTTAAGCTAGGCATGATGATTCAATGATGCTCACATAAAATATAAGAATTGAAACACAAAGAGAACATCATGCATCATAAGTTCCTCTCTCATAATAATTTTCAGTAGCATCATGAATAGATTCATCAATATAACCATTACATAAAGTATTCTTTTCATGATCCATAAGCATAGAAAATTTATTATTCTTCACATAAGCAATTTTATTCTCATTCTCAATAGTAGGAGTATCATACGAAATTTGAATACTAAAAATTGTTCCCACATCAAGAGATTAATGTTCAGTAAAAGGATATTCAAAATCATGACACTAATTATCACTACTTTTTATAACATAAGTATCATCACAATAATCATCATAAGTAGGAGGCATGCAATCATCATAGCAAATTTGATCATTCAAAGTAAGGGGACTAAAAAGATCATCTTCATTAAGCATAGACTCCCCAAGCTTGGGAAAAACATTAATTGCAGCAAATAAATTCTCAAACATGTCATTCTCATTAAACATAGCATCCCCAAGCTTGTGGCTAGGCATATCATAAGCATAATCACTCTCATCATTAATAGTATGAATGGCACCAACGGTATAACAATTGCTATCATCATAATTTCCCAAGTTGGTGCCAAAAAGATTTCCAAGATTATAAGAAGTACCATTATCTTCCCAATCATAATCATCACAAGAAGCAATAGGCATAACAAAATCATTATCAATAGTGCTCTCGGACATTGTGCCATAAGACATAGAAGCAATATCATCATCAAGTGCATCATCCTCCATAATTATTTTTGATTCATTTGCATGGGGCACAACAATAATAGGAGCAACATTATTTGGGAGAGATACCTTTTTACCTCTCTTCTTTCTTCTTTTCTTCTTCTTCACCACATCATGTGTGGGTTTAATTAATCTTTTCAAGCTTCTTGTTGAAGAGATTGATTGGATATGAAGCTCCTCCTCGTTACCTGATTCATCATAATAAACACTAGGAGGGTATTGGGAAATATTTTCCCTTTCATTAGTACTCTCTTCATATTCCATTTGTTTTCTTGACTTTAGATAGTTGGCAATATAAGGATTGTCAATGCAATTTACCGCACAAAACATATAAATTTGCTCTAGATCAAAATCAAGAAAACTATTGAGATTAAATTTTGGAATACCCTTAGTTATACATTTCATTTCTTCATACCCCAAAAGAAGACTAAGCTCTTTATGATGCTTAAGGGTAATCAAGTTATCACAATTTTTGGACATGATTTGATCATGAAAGAATTTGCATTGGAGATATGACCATGTTCATTGCAAAGTTCACAAGGATGGCGAAAAAAATTAAATCTTTCAGCACAATCATCTAGCCTCTCTTGCAACTTCTTCGTTTCTAAATACTTATGCTTCTTACAAAATCTATCTTCCTTTTTTGGTGTGCAAAGGCACTCCCAATTCACTCCGCAAAAAGTGACATGCTTATAAGAAACATTTTTGTCATGACTTGTGCAATCATCATTAGTATTTTGGATATTCAAAGAATTCATGCTAACAACATTGCAATCATGCTCATCATCCAAATATTTTGTGCCAAGCATTTTATTGACTTCTTCTTCTAACAATTGAGCACAATTTTCTGAACCATCATTTTCATGAAAGATATTATAAAGATGATCAACAATATGATGCAACCTAAATTCCATTTTTATGCAGTTTTCTTTTATAGACCAAACTAGTGATAAGCAAGAAACTAAAAGATTCAATTGCAAGATCTAAAGATATACCTTCAGGCACTCACCTCCCCGACAATGGGGCGAGAAAAGAGCTTGATGTCTATTACGCAACTTTATTCTTGTAGACACATGTTGTGCTTCCAAGCGCAGAGTTTTGTAGGACAGTAGCAATTTTCCCTCAAGTGGATGACCTAAGGTTTATCAATCCATGAGAGGTGTAGGATGAAGATGGTCTCTCTCAAATGACCCTGCAACCAAATACAAGAAATCTCTTGTGTCCCCAACACACCCAATAGAATGGCAAATTGTATAGGTGCACTAGTTCGACGAAGAGATGGTGATATAAGTGTAATATGGATGGTAGAAATATATTTTTATAATCTGAATAAATAAAAGCAGCAAGGTAGCAAATAGTAAACGTGCACAAAAACGGTATTTCAATGCTTAAAAATGAGGCCTAGGGTCCGTACTTTCGCTAGTGCAACCTCTCAACAATGCTAACATAGTTGGATCAGATGATTATCCCTGAAAGTGCAATAAAGAATCACTCCCGAGTTCCTATTAGTGGAGAACAAAAGATAGGAATTGTTTGTAGGTCACGAAACCACCTCAAAGCTATTCTTTCCGTTTGATCTATTCAAGAGTTCGTACTAAAATAACACAAAGCTATTTTTTCTGTTCGATCTATCCTAGAGTTCGTACTAGAATAACACCAAAGCTAATTAATATTCATAATACTCAATCCACACAAAGAACTATAAGGAGACCCCAAAGTTTTCATCGGAGAATAGATAGGAAAAACGTGCATCAACCCCTATGCATAGATTACCCCAATGTCACCGCGGGAATCCACGAGTTGAATGCCATAACACATATCAAGTGAATCAATAGGATACATCATTGTCACCTCAAGTATTCATATTGCAAGACATATATCATGTGTTCTCATCTCTGAATATTCAATCCGACAAGACAAAACTTTGAAGGGTAAAGATTCAATTCATCATAACAAGAGTATAGAGGGGAGAAACATCATATGATCCGACTACATTATCAAAGCCCATGATATAAATCACGAGAGAGAGAGAGAGATCAAACACATAGCTACGGGTACAAACCCTCAACCTCGAGGGTGGACTACTCCCTCTTCATCATGGTGGCCGCCGGGATGATGAAGATGGCCACCCGAGATGATTCCCCCCTCCGGCATGGTGCCGGAACAGGGTCTAGATTGGTTTTCGCGGATACAGAGACCTTGCGGCGGCGGAACTTCTGATCTAGGGTTACCCCGAAGGGTTTCGGAATATTTGGGAATTTATAATGCAAAGAAGGGTTGCGAGAGGCCACCGAGGTGGGCACAACCCACCTGGGCACGCCAGGGGGGCCTGGCACGCCCTGGTGGGTTGTGCCCCCCTCGGGGCACCACCCAGGTGCAGCTCTGGCCCATTGGGTTCCTTGTGGTCCATAAAAATCTCCGTGGAGTTTAGTTGCGTTTGGACTCCGTTTGGTATTGATTTCCTATGATGTAAAAAACAAGCAAAAACAGCAACTAGCACTGGGTCAATAGGTTAGTCCAAAAAATAATATAAAGTTGTTATAAAATGGTTGTAAAACATCCAAGAATGATAAAATAACATCATGAATATTTCATAAATTATAGATACGTTTGAGACGTATCAACTTCCAACACATATCGTCACCTCGCCCTGAACTAGTCTCAGTTCATTTTGTAACTCTTGTTTCAAGTTACTAATATAGAAACTGAACCATTATCAAATACCCAGGTGCTACTATGAACACTAGTAAGTACACATCAATAACATGTATATCATACACTACATGAATCTGTTAATTTGCCGTCTGTGGATTACAGACGGCAAAGACCTAAAAACAGACGGCAAAGATTTTGCCGTCAGCAGCTGACGGCAAAGTCAGATGGCAAAGTCAAAGTCGGCAAAGAGTTCTTTGCCGTCAGCATTTAGTCGGGTAGACGGCAAAACTCCATATTTTTGCCGCCAACCGGAATAATAGCACACGGGAAAGAAAAACAACTTTGCCGTCAGCCATACTATGTATTTGCCGTCTGCCTCATACACCCAAGACGGCAAACAAAATTATTTCGTTTAAAAAATATGAACAAAAAGAATTTCACAGTGATTTCACCATCAACAAGAATGGATGACGACTGAATGGATTTTACAAGACACAAATACTCTAGTTGTACAGTATATCCATCATCACAATATTGACATAGAAATACCCTCTTTACATATGAAGTTCTCCATTTACATGACGAACAAATGACTGAATCTGCACACAAAAAAACTACAATATTTCACACAAAAAACCAGACGAACTGGCCCTTGCCAGTGGCAAGATCCGAGCGTGGACGTTGAGCTCGAGGCGGCAGATGGTGGTCTTGGAGGAGGATGCCGCAGCGGGAAGGAGGAGGAGGATCCCGCGACGCCCCCTGCTCAGGCGGCGGCGAGCTCTTGCGGCTTGTCTAGATCGAAGGGCGGCAGCGATTGACGAGCAGAGGAGCTCGGGATCGGGAGGAGGGGCGGGGTTGCGGGCAGGGAAGAGGAGGACCCCATGGCGAGGAGGAGGAGGATGCCACGGTGGCCTCCTGCTTAGGAGGCAGCGAGCTCTTGCGGGCCGGCCGGATCGAAGGGCGGCGGCGGTTGACGAGCAGGGGCTCGGGATCGGGAGGAAGCGCGGGGGTCGCGGGAAGGGAGGAGAAGGTGGATCCCATGGCGAGGAGAAGGAGGAGGATCCCGCGGTGGCCTCCTGCTCAGGCGGCGTTGTGGCTGGGTCGACCAGAGCGGGGGCGAGGTAGATCGAGAGAAGGGTGCAGGGAGGCAGAGGAGGGGGTCGGGTTGGGGGAGAGAGACCCGTGGGGATAAGGGACAGATGGGCGGGTTGGGAGAGAGAGTGGTGGGGTCGGCGTGGGACAGAGCGGTGTGTGGAGTAGATGAGCAGATCGTGGTGTGTGTAGCAGATGATGCCATGTCATCGATCCGTGGGTTCGATCCACGTGATGTGTTTTCTTGTTTGCCGTCATAAATTTCTTTTACAGACGGCAAAGAATGTCTTTGCCGTCTTCATTTTTTTCTCTTTGTCATCTGTAAAAAAATGGAGACGGCAAAGTATGTCTTTGCCGTCTGTAAAAAAAAGGCAGATGGCAAAGTATGTTTATGCCGTCAGTCATTCTTTGCCGTCAGCAGCCGATGGCAGAAGTGATATTTGCCGTCTACCCCGATGAAATATGCTGACGGCAAAGAGCAGTACTGACGGCAAATCTCCTGTTTCCTGTAGTGATATATACTTTTGTTCACTTTGCCATCCTTCTTATCCACCAAGTATTTGCGGTAGTTCCGCTTATAGTGACCATTTCCTTTGTAGTAGAAGCACTCAGTTTCAGGCTTGGGTCTAGCTTTGGGCTTCTTCATGGGAGTGGCAACTTGTTTGCCATTCTTCTTGAAGTTCCCTTTCTCTTTGTTGCCCTTTTACTTGAAACTAGTGGTCCTATAAACCATCAACACTTGATGCTTTTCTTGATTTCTACCTTCACCGATTTTAGCATCGCGAAGAGCTCGGGGAATCCTTTTCGTTATCCCTTGCATATTATAGTTCATCACGAAGTTCCAGTAACTTGGTGGTAGTGACTAGAGAACTTTGTCAATCACTATCTTATCTGGAAGACTAATTCCCACTTGATTCAAGCGATTGTATTACTCAGACATTTTGAGCACATGTTCACTGGTTGAGCTATTCTCCTCCATCTTGTAGGCAAAATACTTGTCAGAGGTCTCATACCTCTCGACTCGGGCATGAGTCTGAAATACCAATTTTATCTCTTGGAACATCTCATATGCTCCATGGCGTTCAAAACATTTTTGAATCCCAGTTCTAAGCCGTAAAGCATGGTGCACTAAACTATCAAGTTGTCATCATACCGAGATTGTCAAATGTTCATAACGTCTGTATCTACTCCTACAATAGGTTTGTCACCTAGTGGTGCATCAAGGACATAATTCTTCTATGCACCAATGAGGATAATCCTCTGATCAGGGACCCAGTCCACATCATTGCTACTATCATCTTTCAACTTAGTTTTCTCTAGGAACATATCAAAAAAATAAAATAGGGGAGCTATACGCGAGCTATTGATCTACAACATAGATATGCAAATACTATCAGGACTAAGTTCATGATAAATTTAAGTTCAATTAATCATATTACTTAAGAACTCCCACTTAGATAGACATCCCTCTAGTCATCTAAATGATCATGTGATCCAAATCAACTAAACCAGGTCCGATCATCACGTGAGATGGAGTAGTTTTCAATGATGAACATCACTATGTTGATCATATCTACTATATGATTCACGCTTGACCTTTTGGTCTCAGTATTCCAGGGCCATATCTGCATATGCTAGGCTCGTCAAGTTTAACCCGAGAATTCTGCGCGTGCAAAACTGACTTGCACCTGTTGTATGTGAACGTAGAGCTTATCACACCCGATCATCACGTGGTGTCTCGGCACGACGAACTTTAGCAATGGTGCATACTTAGGGAGGACACTTATACTTGAAATTTAGCGATAGATCATCTTATAATGCTACCGCCGAACTAAGCAAAATAAGATGCATAAAAGATAAACATCACGATCTCCATCATCTTGTGACATGATATGGCCATCATCATCTTGTGCCTTTGATCTCCATCTCAAAAGTACCATCACGATCTCCATCATCACCGACTTAACACCTTGATCTCCATCGTAGCATCGTTCTCGTCTCGCCAACTATTGCTTCTACAACTATCGCTACCGCTTAGTGATAAAGTAAAGCAATTACATGGTGATTGCATTTCATACAATAAAGCAACAACCATAAGGCTCCTGCCAGTTGTCGGTAACGGTTACAAAACATGATCATCTCATACAACAAATTATATCTCATCACATCTTGACCATATCACATCACAAGAAGCCCTGCAAAAACAAGTTAGACGTCCTCTACTTTGTTGTTTCAAGTTTTACGTGGCTGCTATGGGCTTCTAGCAAGAACCATTCTTACCTACGCATCAAAACCACAACGATTTTTTGTCAAGTGTGCTGTTTTAACCTTCAACAAGGACCGGGCATAGTCAAACTCGATTCAACTAAAGTTGGAGAAACAGACACCCGCTAGCCACCTGTGTGCGAAGCACGTCAGTAGAACCAGTGTCATGAACGCGGTCATGTAATGTCGGTCCGGGCCGCTTCGTCCAACAATACCGCCAAATCAAAGTAAGACGTTGCTGGTAAGCAGTATGACTATTATTGCCCACAACTCTTTGTGTTATACTCGTGCATATAAAATCTACACATAGACTTGGCTCGGATGCCACTGTTGGGGAACGCAATATTTCAAAAAAAATCCTCCGATCACGCAAGATCTATCTAGGAGATGCATAGCAACGAGAGGAGAGAGTGTGTCCACGTACCCTTGTAGACCAAAAGCGGAAGTGTTTAGTAACGCGGTTGATGTAGTCGAACGTCTTCACGATCCAACCGATCCAAGTACCGAATGTACGGCACCTCCGTGTTCAGCACACGTTTAGCACGATGACGTCCATCGAGCTCTTGATCCAGTTGAGGACGAGGGAGAGTTCCGTCAGCACGGTGGTGTGGTGACGGTGATGATGAAGTTACCGGCACAGGGCTTCGCCTAAGGACTATGACGATATAACCGAGGTGTGTAACTGTGGAGGGGGCACCACACAAGGCTAAGAGAAGATTTGGTGTGTCTTTGGGGTGCCCCCTCCCACGTATATAAAGGGGGCACTACAAAAAAATACACTTCTGTGATGATACGTGTTTGTCACAACAGGTCGCTTTTTTTGTCATGCATGTACATCCATGACAAATTTATGACAGAATCAAGATAGTCATACCTGTGCTGTCGTAGAAGTGTTCCATGACATTACCAAAATTATCATCACGGAAGTGTCCATTTCCATGACGATAAATCACGCGTCACAGAAGTGCTTTCGTCAAGGGTGACCGACACGTGGCATCCACTGTAAAGGAACGCCGTTAAGCTATCGGGTCGGGTTTTGGATCCGATAACCCGTTAACAGCCCCGACCAATGGGAAATTTCCACGTGTAAAATTCTTATTGGCCGGATAAAACACGTGTCAGCTCGTCAGTGGGTCAGATAGGCGCCTATGATATGTCGACACGTGGCACGGCCCAACAGTGGCCCATTCTGGTGAAAATGGCCGGCCCGGTAAAAATTAGCAGGCCGACCCATATAAGGCCTACTTGTGTCAGGTCCATTTAAGCCCACGGCCCATACGAGATGTGCCAATTCGGCCCATTAAATATTTGACACCATTGCAGCCCATCGTCAGTTCGAGCCCGTTAACAGCCCGCTATATACTTGGGCTCAATATCGGCCCGATGAGATTTCGGCCTCTTAACGACCCATTTAATGGATGGGCCAATTTTCAGGATGTACATCTTTCGGCCTTTTAGCGACCCATTTAAATGTTGGGCTAATTTCCGGCCCGGTGTGTCTTTCAGCCTATTGACGGCCCAAAAATCTGATGGGCCATTTGTAGTTGGACCTGAGTTTCGGCCTTTTAGTGGCCCATTTAAGTGTTGGGCCAATTTCTGGCCCGGTGTCACTTTTAGCCTGTTGACGGCCCATAAATCAGTTGGGCTAATTGTAGTCGGACCTGAGTTTTGGCCTTTTAGCGACCCATTTAAGTGTTGGGCCAATTCCCGGCCCTGTGTGCCTTTCGGCCTGTTAACAGACCATAAATGAGTTGGGTCATTTGTAGTCGGACGTTAGTTTTGGTCTGCTAAAGGCCCTTCATGGTCCAATACCAGCCCGGTTTCTCTTTCGGCCTGCTAAAGGCCCACAACATAGTTGGGCCGTTTACAATACGACCTAACTTTTGGCCTCTTAGCGGCCCATGCTCTTCATGGTCCAATACAAGCCCGCTGTCTCTTTCGGCCTGCTAAAGGCCTATAGTATAGTTGGGCCAAATGTAGCCCAAACTTAGTAACGGCCTGTTAACGGCCCATGAAATAAATTGGGGCCACCTGTTGCCCGCTTCGATGTCGACCTGTTAATGACCCGGGAGGTAAGAGGGCCGACCATTAACTTTCGGCCTAGTAACGGCCCATTAAGTCAATGGGCCCACTAAAGTTCGTTCATGTCTTTAGGCCAAATTAGATAATTTGAGCCCATTACGATGAGCAAAGGTACGGCATACAGGGAATAACGTTGCACATCCAGAATATATTACAGGAAATTACATCCACTGGGCAATCAAAGATTGATGCCAGTGCAAATAAATGAGCAGAACCTAACCATCTACAACGTCACAATCTGCAACCTCAGCACAGATGACGCCCATAAGCATGTGGGCAAGTTCTTGCTGCTTTGACACACTGTCTCTGAAAACATTAATCAGTTGTTGTGTCGCACGACTCTGCACCTCTGTTTCATCCACCATTTCCATCATTGCTTCAGCCATTAATTGGTTCACAAACATACATTTATTCCGTTGCATTCGAGACAGAGGATACTAAACAGATTCAGATGGAGATTTTGGAAGGCTTGTATTATTGATAGTGGAGAGTGTCTTGACCATTACATCATAACGTAAATTAGGACGGGAACCAAACAGATTAATCATGAGTTTTTGCCATATTACCTGGCATAGATTTACTAGAAAGAAACAATGGGGTTGCCTTGCTGTTTTCAGAGTTTGTCTTCTTATCTTCAGCAGCCTGCACAAAATTAACACACTAGCATTGCTATCATTGGCCAAGTCAGATAATAGGAAAGCAACATTGACACAACGAACGTTTGGGCAACTAGCCTACACCAAATTAACACAATATGGCACAGCTATCATCAGCCAGGTAAGGTAATACGAAAGCAACATTGACACAATGAATGAATGGGCAACCAGAGAAGCACTACAATTCAGTAATGTGTGTGATATGAGATATCACATTCATGCAGCTCAGTACGCAAAACTACCAGGCAGTTTTCCTTACAAAAATCAACATTGGCACCTTTAACATTTTGCTACAACTAATTTTAGATCAGATAAAGGTTAGATTCACGCCGATTAACAAAATACATGCTGATGTAAAAATATAGTGATATACAACAGGTACTTACATCAGCACTGGAGCACAGAGAATTCCCGCAAGATATTTTCCTCGAATACGATCCCAATGGAGGAAGTCTTGTATCGTTTAACCTTATTTTCTAAAAGAGAGATGGGTAAGAAACATGTAGAAAATATGATCAGAATGCTATAAAATTTCATGATGCGAGGATACACACACGCTTCTTAGAATGGAGTTGACATTCTTTTGCTGGACTGGAGCGGACTAGTTCTTTGGCCACTGGAATCTTCTTATTATCAGTGGGAGTTGGGTTTCTCTATGCTGGAGCAGTATCTATGAAAAATGGAGTTGGTTTATTATCTCCTGGCGTTTGGATCTTTTGCAAAGACCTGGTTTGTAACCCTTCAGATTCTAACATAGCCGTCTTCCCCTTGCATGCCTTATATAGAAGAATGGTGATTCAGTTATAAAACATGCTACAGCAGAGATGGAATAGGTACTGAAGAATAGAAAGGCATGACATATTGACATGTATTCACTCCATCCGGAAATAAATGGATGGGTCTAGGCGTATTTCAGTTCTAGATACATCCAGTTTTATCCATTTCTGTGACATTTAATCCGGACGGAGGGAGTATGATGTAAGAGCTAGGGATACAATAGGACAACACAGTAAAAAAAACACTGAAAAACCCACTGCAGAACCAAAGTATTCAAACCCACTGATATGAGATAGTACACTCATGCAGCTCAGGATGCAAAACTACCAGGCAGTTTTCCTTGCAAAAATCAACATTGTGGCCTTTGATCATACATTTTGCTACAATTAAATTTAGATTAGATAAAGCTTGGATTCACGCCGATTAACAAAATACATGCTGATGTAAAAATATAGTGATATACAATAGGTACTTACATCTACATTGGAGCACAGAGAATTCCTGCAAGGATCTTTCCTCATAAACGATACCATTGCAGAAAATCTTCTATCTGTTAAGCTTATTTTCTAAAAGGGAGATGGGTAAGAAACATGTAGAAAATATGATCAGCATGCTATAAAATTTCATGATGCAAGGATACACACACGCTTCTTAGAATTGAGTTGACATATTTTTGCTGGACTAGAGCGGACTAGTTCTTTGGCCACTGGAATCTGCTTATTATCAGTAGGAGTTGGGTTTCTCTGTGCTGGAGTAGTATCTATAAAAACTGGAGTTGGTTTATTATCTCCTGGCTTTTGGATCTATTGCAAAGGCCTTGTTTGTAACCCTTCAGATTCTAACATATTCGTCTTCCCCTTGCATGCCTTGTATAGAAGAATGGTGCTTTAATTATAAAACATGCATTAGCAGAGAGATGGAATAGGTACTGAAGAATAGAAAGGCATGACATATTGACATGTATTCCCTCCATCCGAAAAAAAGGATGGGTCTAGGCGTATTTCAGTTCTAGATACATTCTTTTTTATCCATTTCGGCAACATGTAATCCGGACGGAGGGAGTATGGTGTAAGAGCTAGGGATACGATAGGACAACACAACAAAAAAACACTACTTGAATGTAAAACTGTATGCTAGCAGAATACGTACAGAAATAACTAAGGCAACATACACGTGTATGATTGGGAAACTAAGATGGCATTGCAACAGAGCACTAGAACAACACTTCAATGTAAAAAAACATGGTATGGTAGACAGATGAAGTACATACTGATGAATAACAATGCATAAGATATTTAGAAGCATGATGTCCAAATTAAGCAGATGGCATTGCGATAGAGTAGAATGACATTACTTGAATTTGAAAACATGTTATCATGAATGGAATAGGTACTGAAAAACAGGAAGGCGTGACATATTTACATGCATGATCAGCATGCTAAGCACATGGCATTGCAACAGAGTAGATACACTCCAGGACATTATATGCATGTTGTACCGATATCACAGGCCAAGTTAGAGCAAGGACCTTGTGGGGTGAAGAGGATTCATTATCTTTCTGCAAGTCTTCTGAAGAACTGCCTTTATATGTTCCATCATGTTGGGTATCATTGACATCAAGTTTATTGGCCTTTACATTGTTCCGTGAGGTTCTTGTGGATATATCAGTGTGTGCAATTATATCTGACATGCATGGAAGACAACTAGTAGTTAGATTTATGTAATGAGTGCCTGTAGGAGACGACATAAATAGTAGGACTGGGGTTAACTAGCAGCAACAGGTCTCATAAACTAAAGGGAGAACACAGATGAAAGCTACATAATATGTATCGTTTGTACTCGAGATTAACTAGATGGCACACAAAAGTATTAAAGAACAACATAGGAAATACTAGAAGTGGTATAATACTATAATCACCAGCCTGTGGAATAGCATTGGCTGATGGATGATAACTATGGAACAGTGTTACCTAAAGAACAAGTATCTTAGGTGAACTATGGAACAACGTTAACTCCTGAACAAGACCCGTAAGAGATCAGCATGAATATACAGTGAAATGTGATGATCTATTTTCCATGCTTAGATGAATAACAAAGCCATAAATGTTGCACACAAGTAAGATGAGGGTACAACCTATCGAGCTGCCATCCAAAGGAGTGAGCATCATGTGCTGACTTATCGATGGCCCTGCAGTTGTTGTGGCTGTGCATGTCGGGCACACGCATTCGATGCAGGGAACTGTTGAGTGGGGACTATAGCTCCCTTCTGGTGTATGCTTCCCTTGTTGGAGCAGCTGCGGTGAGTCGGAAGACGGTGTGTCTGAAGATGCAGATAATGCATAATGTTAAGAACGACATATCTCTTTGATCGGAAGAAATACACTAAGAGATCAACAGCAAGGTACGAGAGTGGTCACACGTCTGTTGACTGAAGACTAAATCGGGGTCACACGATTTTATTTTATTTTGGTACTGTCCGATCTACGCCGGATGGGTAGCCGTCTTGTGCCTCCCGGCTGACACTGTTCGGAATCTTCCCCGAAGAGCCAGCGACCAACGGCAGAGCAGCCTGCCTCCGCTATCCGTGGCCCCGGCCAAAACCCCGCTCCCCGCCCCACCGCACTGCCGTGGTTGCGCCGCCCCCGGGCCAATCCACAAAGACTCCCCATCATCCAGATCCGGCGGCGGCAGTACCTTCAACCCACGCAACTCTAAAAGATAGCCATCTAAGCGCTACTTCTGTGGAGAACTTGCGGCACCGCACCCTTACATTAGACACCAGCCAACCGACAGCCTAGGAGCTCCGCCGCCTCGAGGGGTGCTGCTTCCCATTGCAAATCGATTGGCCTAGAATAAAAATTCAGACAACTGACGCCTAAATAAAGTGATTTGAGATGAGGGTGCGACCTATCTGGAGGCATGGTGAAGTAGGCAGTTCCAGCTGCCGAGTCGGTGAGGCCGGCGCAGTTGCGGTGGCGACCGGCGGCAGGGAAAGAGCGTTGTCACGACGGTCAACGGCTACGCCGAAGCAGCGCCAGGACTCTGGACGGATCCGAAGTTGGAGCCGCTACGGCGCTGTGAACAACGATGGGGGTGAATCGGCTCTGGTACGGTTCACGCGGCCGTCGTCGAGGCAGCACCAGCAGCACGGAGTAAGAGGCACACAGCCCAGTGCACGGCGGCAAATGGACAGCGTCTCCGGCATTAGGGAGGAGGGCGGCTGTGAAATTGGTGCGGTGGGGGCGCCATGAAGGTGGGGCTGAGGTTTCGCGGCTCGGGAGAAGGGAGCTTCCCGGGGAGAAGGTGATTTGGCGCCCACGAGGTATGAATGGGTGTGGGCGGGGGGGGGGGATTGGGAGGGGAGTGGAACCATGTCTTACGGACGCATTTGTCTGAAATGTGAGGGAGAGTTACAGTTCTACCCTTGCCTATAGGCTTCTCGGCTTGGGTCTGTGCATTGAGGGTCGGGGATAGTAGAGTAACTTTGCTTCTCCCCAAATAGTGGGCGGGAGCGATTTCGGGCAAGGAGGGCGTGTTTTGAACTATAGTGGGCGCGAGCGATTTCGGGCGAGGAGAGCGTGTTTTGAAATAGTGGGCGCGAGCTATTTCGGGCGAGGAGAGCGTGTTTTGCCGACCATGGTTTATGAATTATTCGGCACAGGTCATTTCGGCCGAGGAGAAGGCGCGCTTGGATGAAGTTACGAACCTACCCTCGATGTACAACGGGCCAATTGATGCGTGTCCCACATAGGACGGTAATTTCGCGTCTCCCATTTATTTGCTCGGGCGAATTCCACCGAGCAGAGACGATGTTTAATGGTTCGTTCAAATTTTGGGAGAACGAGCATCCACGTCTACCTTACCAAGTCGATTCGGATCAAATTTTGAAATATTAGCTTGCCACTTCTTTTTTAGATGGAGAGATGATGCTCAGGAGTAATGTGTTTTTACATGCTCGTTGCTAGAGATTTACTATATGACAAATAGTTGACCCACTCAAAAACGCGAATCAAACCCAAAATGAAATATCTCGATTCAATGAAATAGCTCGTTCAGTAGGTCAAAATAGTGAACTAAATCCAAAATTGAGCACCTCAATCGAGTAGCATGTTGTACAGTATTATAGTACTCCATCAACATGTTGAAAGTCAAATTAATGAACTTGTTTGATATACGCATAATCCGTTCATGTGTGGATTGCAGACAACATGTTCTCCAATTTAAATATTTGAATGCAAGTTTATATCGAAACATGGTTTATATCAGTCTTTGATGCATAAAACGCGTCCTCTCCCTCTCCCGGACTCCTGTTCTCTCTATCTCTCTCTCTCTCTCTCTCGCCGACAATCTTCAATTCTGTCGCACGCATCCGACACAAAAACCATGTTGGTCCCTCTCCCTTTCTCTCCATCTCTATCTCTCTCTCTTTGTGTGTGTGTGGGGGGGGGTCTTTCTAGTTCGCATGCATATATACACCATCTATAGGTCTCTCTCGCACACTATGTATGATACTCTAGCTAGTCCAAGCTAGATATCTTGGGTGCACTCACGTACGCACACAGATTCCTTGGCTCTTTGCCTGTAACTCTCTCACGCACCACTATGTCGTCTTGGAGCTCTTCCCCCCTCTCTCAAACTCTCCATCCACCTGGGTCACAAATACACATGCATATCTCACTCGCACTCGATAGGCCCGTCTAAAACTCTATCTCCCCCCCTCGTTCTCTCTCCATCTCACACGCGCACACACACAATCTCATGCCCAGCTAGCCAAGTATGATGGTCTCTCACTCAATTGTAGGCACACGCAGTCCCCCCTATATGTATATGACTAGCTAATCTTAGTCTCCATCACAAACATGTGCATGGTCTATCTTGATTTCTCTCGGGGCATCTTTCTATCGCGCACACACTCCCTCGATCTCCCACCCATATAGTCCCCTCACGATCTCGACGGGATCTCTCTATCACAAACACACCCTCTCTCCCTCCCCATGCGTCCATGCCATCCATGTGTCCCTCTCGACCTTTGTTCCTTGTTGGCCACACCTCTATTGGACATGTGCTACAGGGGTGTCTCTCTCCGTTGCAAACAATCACACACTAGCTATCTTCGTGTATCTCCTCGCCTTGCTTTTCCATCTCAGAGATGCATGCGTGATATGTTCGCATAAGAAATGAAAAAACACACTCTCTTTCTAATTTATCGTTTGTTTTCACTTTCTCTTTCACACGCATACTCTTTTTGCACACTTACTCATTCTCCTTCACACGCACTTGATCTGTCTCGACTGAGGCACTCTCCTCGGTCCATAGCATACAGATTTATTGAAAAGTCAAACATCACAAAGTTTAACCATGTACGTGGAGAAAAAGAATTACATCTAGTACGGCAAACATATACCATTAGATTCACCATGAGATGTAGTTTTGTATGATGTATCTTTGGTATTGTAGATATAAATAACATTTGCGTAAACCTGATCAAAGTTTCCAAAGTTTGACTTCTAAAAAATTTACATGCACTACATTATCGAGCGGATGGAATATCTCTTTCCCCCTCTCAGCTATCTGACGCACCACTCAGCCTTATCAGGGCTCCTCAATCTCTCTCAAACTTTATTGGTCAGTTTGGTTTGTGACCTGACCCTCATGCCTTGATGGTCGGTACTGCCTGGTGTGGACGTGAGATGTATAATACTTCTGCCTGGCCAGGCTTGCGTGGTGCTGAAGCGTTTGGTTCATGCCTGGGCCATGCAAAGCATCAACGTCCCATCAATCAATCCATGCATCAATTATTTAATGATAATATCCATCCATGTTGCTGTTAGCCTCATGGCCACACGACCAGGCACGGCCAGGCGTTCGAAATCGGTCGCCTGGGCCAGGCTACTTGCAGTGTCTGGAGTTCAGCCAGGCTAATTAAAGTGCAAGGGAACCCAGGCCAGGCGGGCTTTCTTTTTCACAGGGTAGCAACCCAACAAGCGTGCATGAAATCCAACCACAACCCCAGGCCAGGCAAAAGATGCTCAGGACGCAAGCCAAACTGGCCTTATATCTCCCTGGTTCACACATACACATGTCTCGCTCGCTCTATACATATAGACTCATCCAACACTCTCCGCCCTTGTTCTCTCTCCATGTGACACGCACCCCCTAAGTACCATAATCCCTCAATCCATCATAGGCGCAAGCACTCCCCCCCCCCTTGATCCTAAGTATGATTATCTCTTACTAGCCATCAGGAACACACGTATTGTCTCCTTCCATCCATACGTCTATCTCGATATCTCTCGAGGCATCTTCTATCACGCACACACCTTGTCACTCGATCTCCCACCCATGTAGTCCCATCACGATCTCCAGGGGATCTCTCTATGACAAACATACACTCTCTCCTCCCCATGTCTGCATTTTCTCCGTACGTCTCTCTCGACCTCTCTCCCTTGTTTGTCAGATCCCTCTTGGCCACGTGCTAGGGGTCTTTCTCTCTCGGTTCCAAACAACCACACACTATCTCCTCACCTTGCCTCCGTTGTCGAAGATGCATGTGTGATATGTTTGCATAAGACACGTACGCTTTTTCTCTACTTTTATCGTGTGTTGTCCATGTCTCTTTCACACACGCACACACACTTTTTTCACTCTCTCTCTCTCTCTCTTGTTAGGGACTCTTTCACATCCATAAGCATATGGATGTTTTGAAAAGTCAAACCTCAGAAAAGTTTGACCAGGTATATGTGGAGAAAAACATTTACATCTGGAACGATCATTAGATTCATCACAACATGTACTTACTTCATACTATCATTTATCTTTGGTATTGTAGATATAAGTAATTTCTTTATAAACTTGGTCAAAGTTTCAAAAGTTTGACTTAAAAAAATGTTGGAACTACATTATCGAACGGAGGGAGTAGCTCTTTCTCTCTCTGCTATCTCTCACGGGCCTCCCCTCTCACTCGAACTCTCTATACCGACGAATTATACGCTCACTGTGTCAGCGTATAGCTCCGTATATTGTTTAGTTGACCGGTCAACCAATCCACATGTTGCCTTGTCAGCTCGTGTTCTGTATCTTCGTGTGCTCGCCCATGTGGCAGTGGGTGAAAATAAGTAAACTAGAGGCCCATCTGACACGCGGTGAAGTAAACAAAGTTGAAACCACTCGGGGTAGCACCCCGCATGCTAGTAACTTGAGGGCGCATTGCGGACAAACTTCTTGCGCGGGAAGGACGCACTCGCGCACAATTCACCACTGTGCGGCGTCATGCACAGAAGGACGCACTCGCGCACACCCAGCACACAACACACACCAACACACGTGTACACCGGCATCGCCGCCGGTTGAGATGGACGGCGAGGCAGCTAACAAGCGGAGGCGGCTCGAGCCAAAACCGCATCCAGCGAGCCTGGACTTCATCAGCAGCCTCCCCGACGACACGCTGCTCATCATCATCAGCCTCCTCCCCACCAAATCTGCTGTGTGGACCGCCCTGCTCTCCCGGCGGTGGCGCCCCCTCTGGCGCTGCGTCCCCCTCAACCTCACCATCGACAGCTGCCTCTGTGACGGGGATTGCAAACGCATGGCCGTAGTCTCCAAGATCCTTTCATCGCACCCTGGGCCAGCCAAACGCCTTGACATCCGCAAGTTCAGTACCAACTGCAAGGTCCAACCCAAGTTCGACGAGTGGTTCTTATCCCCCGCCCTAGTTCAGCTCGAGGAGCTCAGCTTTGAAGCTGGACGATGTCGCTCTCTGCCGCCGTCCGTGCTCCGCCTCACGCCAACGCTGCGCCGCGCCAGCTTCAGCTCCTGCTATCTTCCCCAAATTAATGTCGCACCCCCTCTTCTTCTCCCTCAACTCAAGCAGCTCGACCTCTTCGACATTGTCATCTCGAAGAAGGCTATGGAGCACCTGCTCTGCAGCTGTACTATGCTCGAGTACCTTCGTCTTGAGCAGATCCACGGGTTCATTAGCCTCCACATCGCCTCAACGAATCTCCGATGGATTTATGTGTGTTGCTGGCCCCGCAACAAGACATCAATTGGGAAGAGATCACTCCAGCTGTTCCACGTTATGGTCATTGAGAATGCGCCTTTCCTTGAGAGATTGCTTGTATCGGATCTAGATGGTCCAACAAAAATCAGGGTCATTGACACGCCGAAATTGACAGCGTTGGTGTACTCGTCTGCCAAATTCTCTGAACTCTTTATTGGATCCGTAATCATTCAGGTACAGCACTCATCTTCTTCTCCGTCTTCTTGAAATTCACATTTTTAAATTTCTTCTTGATGTATTTACGACGTCTTCCAGAAAATGATTCCCACAAGCTTGACCCAGTCCATGCGCATAGTGAAGATCTTAGCACTAAAATCTATCGGCCCCAATCTAGATCAAGTTGTTGGATTCCTTACATGCTTTCCGTGCACGGAGAAGCTACGCATCGAGGTGAAACTTCTTTCCTATAAGTAAACGGTAATCACAACGTAGCTCAATTTTTCGTAATTTTCCCAAATGACGATGACAAGTGTAGTGTTCAAAACTACATCTACGCACTGCACCGAAAGAAATGTTTTTGGTATTTTTTTCTCACGTGATCACCTGCATCGTTTTTATGCGGTACTACTATATTAGCCTAGGCTAGTCATAGTGGAAAGTAACTTATGGTTACCCTAAGAGCAAGTACTACCTCCGTCCTGGTTTACTCTTCCAATTTTTAGTATCAAAATTTAACCATAGATTTAACTAACAAAATGTTAATGCATGTCACTAAGAACTATATCGTTGGATTCGTATTTGAACATAATTTCAAATGGTGTAATTTTTAGTGACATGCATTGGCATTTTCTTAGGTAAATCTATGGTCAAAATTTTATACTAAATACAAGGTAGTATTCCCTCCATCCCAAAATTCTTGTCTTACATTTTTTTAGATACGGATGTATCTAACACTAAAATGTAACTAGATATTTAGACAAATTTAGGACAAGAATTTTGGGACGGTGGGAGTAAAAAAGTGGGCTATGTAGGCCAAAACATGTGCCAAATTCACTTGTGATGCGTTTGGCATCGATGCCCCTCCATTGCTCACCCGGTGTCCCAATCTGGATCACCTACTTTGCTCCGGTGCCAAATTAACTCACACAATGAAAAAACACTGCGTGGGAGAGAGAGAGGACTGAGGCAATAAAAAAACACTTGTTTGGGAGAGTGAGAGGCTGGTGTAGTTGGTTTGATTGATTTGTTTATACATGTGGGTCTGTGTGCACAGCGGTGCCAACTCTCTCACATCACGAGAGCGGTGCCAAAATCTTTTTGATTTGACATTGATGCGTGTTATGTGGCATACTTTTGCGAAATATGGCATCGGCCACATAGTGGAAGGCAAAAAATGCCCAAGCTCTTCACGTGCTCCTAGTTAAATGAGAGGAAACAGAAAGAGAGAGAGAGAGAGTGTGAGTGAGTGAAAAAATATCACTAGCCAGCCAACCCTATCGTATGAGCAATTGGTACCTCTTGATGACACGGCAATCTTATGCAGCCAGCCGCTCTAATATGTTCTCTTCTTTTGCAGATAAAAAAAGACCCGAAAGTGAAAAATGTGCTGCACTATAACAATCTCATCGAATGCCTTGATCTCCATCTTACATAAATTGTTTTGATCGACTACTGAGGCAGCACATCTGAAATTAAATTGGTCGGGTTCTTTGTTCTGGAGGCAAGTGTGCTCAAGGTAATGAGGTTTGGCGTTCTCTGGTGCAACAATGAATGGCGTGCTGATCACCGCAAGCGTCTAAGCCTAAATGAAAAAGTCTCCGCAGAAGCTGAATTTGTTTTTGAAACATCAAGTGGCCAGAGACTCGAAAAATTATTTGCCCATTAGTGACTTGTCAGGGCGGTGGATTTTAGTTTGTACGATAATGCTGCATCCACCTAAAGTAACGAAAGTTCTTACGTAAACTTCCTAGTAATTCCCTCTTCATAGGTGCAGCATTACTCCTAACATTTGTAATATCAGTTTGAAACTTGTAATATTGTCGTGTCCTATTCCTGCGTTTTCAAAATTCTACGAATCAAATAGGTCCTGAGTTGGTGATGATGTTGTGCCTCCCATCTTTCACCAATGGCCGTGGGATCTAGATCTGATGCATACAAACCAAGCTTCTCCATTTTTGCAAAAAGATGCCCGCACTTGTTCCCTATTTACAAACAACTCCTTGTCTCTCACAATCAGCCTCATATGCTCCCCACCACATCTAGGAGTAGAAGGCCGTGGAAAAATCTGGCGCGATGGCCGCTGCCGGAGCCGTCCACCCCCAATCTTGGTGTTCCGTGCAATGCACGGGCATCTACGCACGGGAAATTATGTCGAACAGGGCTAGTTGTAAGCAAGCTAGCTCTATAGCCATCATGATAGTGACTGCAGATGGTGAGGCTGACTATGGTATGACGAATAGGGTGCCTATACTCAAGTGTCATCTTCGGCGCAGGGTCTTGTCACTTCACTCTGAGGAGCAGCACGTAATAATTTGACCAACGAGTAGTACAGTGCTAGTACTCCTACTACTACATTGGTAGTAATACTACTAGTACTAGTAGCACCACCGTCTGTATTTAGGAGTACTACCACGTCCATATGGATTTTAGTATTTGACTAGCAATATCTAGTAATGCATGTCACCAAAAATGTACTACTCCCTTTGTAAATAAATACATGGTGTTTTATTCCTATCGGCGAGAGAACGTAATGTTTTTTTGCTACGTAGATTACATGCAATGAACTAAACACTGCATGTCATGTTTGGTAGTCTCAAGTCATTGAAAGCATGCACGGCCCACATCTCTCATTGGTAGATATGTCACGAAATAAGAAACAAGGAGGGAGTTAATGCACCGTGCCCAAGTATTTTAGGATTATTTGGTTTTTGTAAGGTGACTTACACAACATTTTTGTTTACATGCATTAACATTTTATTAGTTAAATCAAAGGTCAAAACTTGGCACAAAATTCAAAGGGGACCAATAAACTAGTAAACATCAAACTTCTCTCGTTTGGCCCCAACTAGAGGTCCGGTGAGATGACTATACTGCACCGGCACGGAGGGGGACGCGGCTTCATTGACTTACGGCAACTGCCTTTGGGTGAATGACACGTGGCCCCAGGGGGTGGCTGGCCCACCTATCATACAGCCAAAGGCAGGTGCAGTAGAGGGCCGAGGAGTAGTACAAAATCCTACGCACCTACGCATGCTAACCAAGGGCTGAGTGATCACTCGAATCGAAAGATCAGTTGACTAGAAGCTACACTAGACCCATGGAGGTGATGGGCGCGAGCATCAGCCGGCTGTGCCAGATGGTCCACGACGCCGGCCTGCGGCCCGGCAGGTAGTATTGCTTGAGGCCGCCAGGGCGAGGGGCCGCTTGGACGACAGCTTCGTCTCCTTGTTCGACGAGTTCCTCGTCGGTTTCCTCGACAAGTTCACCGTCATCAAGAAGCTTGCGGACGACTTTGACGTAAGCCTCCAGCCGACGCGCCCAGGCTCTGCGATGCCCGCCACCCTCAACGGCCACTATGGTAACAACCTCTTCGACGCACTGGTGGCCCTGCGATTGCCCGCAGTCGCGCCGGAGAATGTCCATCTCGAGGTCGCGCTCGCCGCGCAGCGCCTGGCGCAGCAAGACACCATCGACATAATCACCCACATCTACATGCAAATCGTCCACAAGGACTACTACATGCAGGAGGAGGACGATAGGACGCTGGCCTTCTTGGAGCGCAGGGCAACCTTGGACGACACTGTTCAGAAGAACGTTGAGCTCGCCGCCAACGCCACTGCTCCTCACACGTCGGTTGGTGACCCGGCGCACTAGGGCGTGAGGATGTCGTTGAACGTTGATGGATCCGTATGTATTTTTATCTTTCCGTCAAATCCATGTAGTAGTATATGATACTACAGTAATTGTCTTATCTTTCGCATCAACTCCATAATTTTCGTACGTACTCCATGCATGAACGGCGCCAGAACCAAACTTCTCATTACTCTAGGCAAAATCGTTATTTTCTATCTATCGGTCGCGCCATGGAGCAGAACCAAATTTTACAAGTTACGAGTTCAAAAGGAAAAGCCTGTCGTGTTCGCGTCGCACCCCCACACGGTTGGTCTGGCACGCCGCTCAAGCGGGAATGCGTGCGGTGTTGCATTTTCACTTACAAGTGGGACCGCAGTTGAGCAAACTGACTATTGGCAAACCCCCACCCCGCCCACCGTGCAATGGCTGAGAAAACAGGAGGGAGAAGAGATGGATGTAGCAAGGACTCCAAGAAAATTGGTGTCAGATGGGACTCGTGTGGGTGGCGTGTGCCGTACTGCTAGACGTGAATGCTAGTTATGACCCATGCCACCCCACTATATCGAGCCTATATCGAGGTACGTAGAACAAATTTCATGCAGTCCGTGCTCAGCCCTCCTCTATCTCCCTTCTCAGCCAGCCAGCGGACGCGCGGAGCCCATCATCTGTTTGCTCACATGCGGCCCCACATGTTAGTGAAAACGCAAGAGGACCCACTGAACCTGCACATCTTTCACCTCGACGTGCTGGTGATGAAAAACAAATCCAGTAAAGATCTTCGGTGGCCGCTTTTGGAGTTACTCAGGAGTAGTAAGATTCTATTTACAGTTTAACCCAAGATGCACATCTCGTGGCTTCAACTACCACTCTATTTTCTTTCATGACAGGACCTGGATGCTGGATGTCCCACGTGTCGGCAAAAGGAGGAACAACCCGACCAAATCTTCGGTTCTGCTCTCGGATTAGACTAGTTGTGCTAACTTAAAATTTTTATTGTGTACTCCCTCCGTTCCAAAATACTTGACTTCCATTTGTCCAAAAATGGATGTACCTATATACTAAGACATGTCTAGATACATATATATTTTGACAAATAGAAGGAATGTATTGTGCAACAGAGGGAGTAGAATGGATGCAAGTTTTTGTATTGGGAAGAAGAGTACATCCATATATTGATAGAGCGCAATTTAGTAGATGTTCTATCACTTTTAGCTAGCACACACGCAGGATCGAGCCTCCGCAGATCAACAATGAATGCATCGAGAAGGCACTAATCCAACTTACAGGAGTAGTAAAATGTATTCTTGTGGTTCTTGTTTTCTTTGGTCTTTCTTTTCTAGTCAAAATTATCGTTGGAGTTCGTGCAAAACGGAGGTGCATTTCGGATCATGCATTGGAGTTGGCCTTACAAGTGTGACCGTAGTTAAGGAAACCGACTATCGGCAAACCCCCACCTCGCCCGCCGCGCGATGGCTGAAGTTAGAGAAATGACGAGGTTGAAGAGATTGCTCTAGCACGGACTCCAAGAAATAATATGGTGTCAGATGGATGTCATGGTGGTGGCGTGTGCCGTACTCCTGGACGTGAATGCTTGTTCTGGCCCATGCCACCCTACTACTCCTACTACTTACTCCTACTATATAGTATACTAGTATCGAGGATTCGAGGTGCTGGTTACATACAACGAACACATTAACATATGGCTACAGTAAAAACACCCGCCCAACGCACGAAGCATGTGAAGCTAGTACAAATAGTGTACTACTATTGTTTGATTGGCCTCATCCGATAACCTGTTGCAATGCACGTACAATTATGTATTCAGAAAATATATTTTTTG
Source organism: Triticum urartu (assembly GCF_003073215.2). Lineage (NCBI taxonomy): Eukaryota > Viridiplantae > Streptophyta > Magnoliopsida > Poales > Poaceae > Triticum > Triticum urartu. The sequence continues at coordinate 120,043,046 of NC_053027.1, forward strand.
CCTCGTCGCACCACTCACTCAGAGAAGCGCCTCGAAGCCATTCATAAAGTTAGTAAGTTTATCACAGGCATATCATTTTATTACATACAACAGGTGATCAACCCACATCGACAACGAGGATACATTATAAATACTAAAGTTTTCACCACACAACAAATAACAAGCCAGGAAATGAACTTCAACTCAACCATTCCGCAGCGTTGGAAATGCTTGCTTTGAACCACAAGTGATTCTCTGGGACGGGCCATCCATTGTCGATCTGGAGACCAACGCAGGACTAATCATCCAGGCTGAAGCAGCCTACTATATCAGTACCAGGGTAGGGAACCACCCAAATGTCCGAGGTATAGACACAGTTGCTTCTCATAAATGTGTCAACATCAGTTGGATCGCCTTTCACCATCATCGAATAGTTTTGTCCAAGGAAGAGCGAGTTTTCTCCAAGACTATCAATTCTGTGCCAGGGAGAAGGAGTTGGCGCTAGCACACTAGTATCCATCCCGAATACCATGCAACGGGTGTTGGAATAGGTCCGGGGAGTGCGACCATGGGAGACACCTGCTTCCTTAGCAGTAACATCATCAGTGGGCTGTATACACACAAGAAGAGGTGATCCATCGGAATTAGTTGCCAGGCGCCACAGAGTATATGGGCCCTGCTCGTGATCATCACCATCGGCATCTCCCCCTTGGTTATAAAAATTTTCAAGTATAGGTGGTGGGATGTTCATAGGACATTGGAAACACAAGAAGAAGGTTAATTAGTAAAGGGAAACTTGCTAACCCGCATGCATGTGGATGAAACAATTATAATTACGGTGGAAGAAAAATGTACCGAAACTACGAGGATACCATGCATAAAGAGTGCCACGAGTGGTGGCAGCAAACACAAGGCCCTCGTATTGAATTGCATCACAGTACTCCTTCGTGCACAGAAACTGATTTTTGAGCAATATCCATTGAGTCAAACCACTAAGGATGGCAACAAGCTTGTCGAAGATAGCAACAACTTCATAGTTGTTGTAATTCCAAGAGCGATTGGGAACTCGACAAATTGCTATCTTCCGTAGAAGACAGTCACCATGATCGTATTTGAACGTGCGTACATTACCGGTGTGCTCAACCTCTGGGCAGTGTGCTGAGATTTTTGGAAGTGGAACCCGGTGACGAGTGTACACATTCACAAGTTCCCACTCGCAGTTGGACCCAATGTAAACAACCCAATATCCATTTGCGCCCGCCCAAGCCTTGCCCTCAAGCGATGGCATCTTAACATCATACGTATCATTATCAAGCGGCATCAACTTACACAGGGCGAGGCCTCTGTCGTGCCGGTGCCAGTCATCAGGGTCATGGCGAAGAAGATAGGGGAGATCAAACCGCTCCTTGACTCTTGGGTTCCTTGCAATGATGTTATTAGTTGAGTCGAGAATGGGCTTGAACGAACCTGCCATGCTAGCTGAGGTGATGACGTCGCACCGATTAATGAGTTATTCCACCACATCATCTTTCAGATCGGGGTAAGAATAACTGGGTCGTTTCCGGCCTGTTCCCTCCATGGAGAAGACGATTGAACAATGGCAGAAGAAAGGGTGAAGGGCTGAAGGAAAATGGAGGAGGGAGAGGAAGAGCGTGCGACAGCAGTTCCAAATCAAGGGGGAAAGGCGAAGAGTCAGTGGACGGTTGCAAGTTTGCCACGGTTCACGAAGAGGCTCCCCGGCCTACACATCCGTTCGGAAATACTCCTACTAATCGCCGTCATCTCACTGATATGTTGGAACGGGACCACATGTCAATGAAACATGGTGTGTAATTTCTCGTGCAAAATGCGATCTGGTTGCGTTGGCCCGAGGTGCCGCATTAGTTATCGACCTTTTTTTAATGGCGTGCCGATCAGTTTTGAAGCACGACTAACTGGTATTGTACACAGAGAAAATATAAACTACTCTACCACTACCCCGCCTCCAGTACTAGTAGTATAAAAAAGATATATAGGCTGGAGCTTTAGCAGTTTCTTGCTAAGGGCTTCCCACTTGCTTCTCACACTACCACCCTCTCTCAAGATCTAAAAAAGACGGCCCCTCTCTCCCTCCTCACTGGTGGTCATAGATCCGCCAGGGAAGAAAAGGACGTGCAAGATTGACGCACTCGTCATCGGCGAGCGAGGTCACGCACTAACGACAAGGCCGTCCTCTCAAACCTAGCGCCCGCGCGGGATGGCCTCCGTCCCCAAGCTTGCTGCCGTAGTGTGTGCGGAGGATAACGACCACGAGCGAAGCCACTTCCCGCTGACCCTCAGGTATGCTACCTCTTTTCGAGCCATAAGCTTGCTCTATTGCCCCATCTGCTACGTCGTTTCATGTGGATCTTTTTCCACTCCACCATCTTCCCAATTTGCTATCCTCTACCCTGCTGGCCACATAGACGAAAACCATAATTTGCACTATTAAAGGAAACCCTACTTCATGCAGACTAATCCATGTCTGGGTTGAATAAGGAAAGGAAGGGAGAATGTATTGTCCAAGAGAGTAGGCATCGAACCCGCATCTAGCATGAAAAGGGGAAAATCAGTAGCTAAGGAACGACTCTCGTGTCTCTTGGTTGAAGAAGGGTAGAAAGGCATGACAACGCAATAGAGAATGACCAGGTCGATCGGTCTGTTGTCCTCGCATAGGAAAAATGTGGCTAAAGAGAACAAAAATGGGATGTGATCCACATATGCTGCCTGGATATTTGTTGCTCTGGGCAACCATACCTCCCTCACCACTCTGCGTCCGTGGAGGTACATCGTACTAGTGCGCCCACTGTCCGAATGGGCCTCCCATGCTCTTATTGCCACTTTTTTTGCTGTTAGTATAACGCCAACAGTCAAGTCAAGCAATGCTACTGCTAAAGTGATGCCACATTTAACTAATGCCGCTCTCAGTCTAATGCCACACATAAATTTAAGCAATGCCATTTAATGTCACTGGATTATTTCAGGGTTAGCTGCTGATTGTGGATGTATTAAAGATTTTTCAGCTATAAGGCATTCTAATGTTGTTGCACAGCCAGTATACCAACGATGAAACTTGTTACTACCTTCAAATTTTTGCACTGTTAATGCTTATAGATTACATACCTCACTTTCATGAGATAAGTTAATTTTTTTGTACAGTGTCACCAAAATGCCAAGGCGCTGATGTCATTTTATTTTGGTTAAACTGCACAGACAATTATGAAGACAAGAGGAAAGGTCAAGAGTGGGCACCTCCTCCTCCGGATGTTCTCTTGAGGAGGCATGTATGTTTGTCTCTAATGCCTGTCGACTACATACCTGACATCATGATGTAATGTTAAGTCATTTCCTTTTGTATAGTGTCACTGAATTGTCAAGGCGGTGATGGCATTTTATTTTAGTAGAACTGCACAAAATTTGCTTAAAAGAAGAGGAAAGGTCAGGAATGGCTCACTTTTCCAGAAAAAACTATGTATGCCTTCCTGACATCAGCCGCTGTTGCTTTATTTATTCCTTCAAACAGGTGGTTAGAAACAGTCTTGCTACCTTTTCCCATTAAGAAATTGGAATGCTTATATTTGTGAGTCTATGCTTCAACTAGTGCCACTTTTAGAGTAATCACACTTTCAATATCTATGCAAACAGGGATGCTCGATTTTAGTGGAACTGCACAAAAAGTCCAACTGGTTCAACATTAGGAGCATGTTTTTTTCCAAACCTTTATATCCAATCGGTGGCACTATGAGCTGTTCATTACGAAGGTACATGGTTTGCTACTATCTTGCTACTCTTTTTGTACTGTCATTAGATAGTAATACTAGTGGTTTGCGTGTGAATTTATTGGCAGGGTGGACCTACATTGGAGGTGCAGGACAGGTTTCAATGATTGGATGCTCAATTTCGGTTGTATCGATTTCACCTCTTCCATCACTGCGAACATGGATATCCTTGGTCTGATGAAGAATAGGCACTATATTTCTGCTCTGAACCAGCAAATCAATTTGGTATGAAATTTTCCAGGGCAAAACATAATTGTATCAGATTGTCCAGTGCAGAACATGACAGATGCTAAGCGGAAGAGACATGTTTAAACCGAAAATACAAGGTGTGGTATATGTTTACTAGCTGCTTGATATTTGTGCAGACAGAGATGTCTGCCCGTTGCTATTTGGCAAACCAACAAAGTTCCCGCAATTTTGGTTGAACTGCACAAGAGAATAGTATAGTCACTGCATGCAGTGCCATTTGAAAATAGACACTGAAAGATCGGATAGTCACTTCATGGACTGAAGAAAAGTAGTACTGTACTATTTATTGGCCAACACTAGGTGCTTCATTGCTTTGGTCTGATTATACAATGGACATCATTTTGGCTAAGTTAAAGTTTGTATTCCGAAAATAGTCCTGCCGTGTGATCGAGAGAAGACCAAATCATATTGCAGTGGATGTTCCTCCATCATGTGTGGTTCATTCTCATGGTTCCAGCTGTTGGTGAAACCACTTACATTTGCAAGAGGAATTGTAGACTTCACAAACAAATTTGTCTTTCAGTATGTACTGAATGTTGGCCAAGAGAAGCATCCATGTTAGTAGGAAGAACAGATGTTTTTTCTAGATCTTTGCTTTTGGAGCTACATATTTGTATATGATCTGTGAATCATTGAGATGCATTAACATGTTGATCTTATGTATGGGAATCGTACTAGTTAGTTTTAGTTGCGACGCAAGATCCGAAGTGGCTGATCTTTGCTTTTGGAGCTACATATTTGTATATGATCTGTGAATCATTGAGATGCATTAACAGTTACTTATTTCTGTTCGCTCGGTGTTTACAAGTTACTGATCAATCACTAGCTAGCCTACAAATGCGCTCCTGGCAGTTCTATTTGCGACGCAAGATGCGAAGTGGAAGTTTTTTGAATAAAAATGCCTACCTCTGAAGAAACTGACAAGCTACACTATCGATTCTACACGGATAAAAATGCGAAGTGTCTGCATGCTGCTTCGCGTACTGCCTGCGAGCGATTCTGAGTGCTTGCATGCAGCTGGCCGTAATTAAGGCAGATGCGAAAAAAGATACGCTTTAAATCCGTGGAATCATTATTGACAAGGAGGGAGATGATTCGAGTGCACTCATTTGACCGCCATGCCGGCGTGCGACCCAGACGGGACGGGATGGCACAGTCATAATTTCAGTTTCTCTAGTTTTCCACGGCAAGCTGGCACGCTAAGCCATTATGCATTGAATTCCGATGACTGTTGCGCTACCTTCCGCCTATAAGTACTGTTTCCCGGCCTTCTCAGGTGCCACCGTGACCCAACTCGCCATATCCTCAAAAGCCCCCACCGGCCCGACGTCTGTCACCACGTCCGCCATGCCCCCGCCCGTCCGCGGTAGGCGATGCCGGAGGCGGTCACTGCCGGAACTAGTGTTCGGGTTTTCACTGGAAGGCAGACGGAGGGAGAGAGGCATTCTATCTGTCTTTAGATGGCAATGCGGAGATCAAGGAGTTGTTGGAGCGCGACCGCATGGCGGAGGAGCAGGAGTTGTGACCGCCTGGCGGAGGTGCAGCGTATCGCCGATTTGCGCCGCCAGCAGGACATGGAGCAGCAGCGCACCAATGCTCTGAGTCGTGAGCAGAGCGCCCACAACTGGGCCGACTACGTGGAGGCTGGCGCCTGGCAAATAGCCTTGGAGGCTGTCGGGCATGCACGTGTTCGCGACGCCCATTTTTACTACCAGCTCGTCAAGTGGGTTTCCCGCTTGGAAGCGGAAGCTTCGGTGGACCACGCCGGCATGGAAAGGGCCAACGCGCGCGAGCTACGTGCCCTATCGCACCTCTGGCAAGCCTAAGGCGAGGCGGAGGACGCCGGTGCCGGCGTTTAGCATGGACAGCAGATGGCGGCCGGCATCGTCTAGTTAGCTAAGAGTAAGTTAGTACTTGTACGCTACTAGAGTGTTAGTGGGAGTAGATAGTTAACTTGGCTATGATGGTTGTCAACGTGGAAGTTCAGTACTCTATATGTGGATTAGACCTGCTACTTTGCTCTGAATGTTGAACTTTCCGTTTGAACGTATGGAATGGGCTATTATTTTTTTAAATGGGTTGTATTTGTCCTTCACGGTTTAGAGGCTGACTTGTGGGCCTAGCAAGTTGATGCGTACATAATTAGGAGATGATTGTACATGGAGAGGATGACAGCAGGGACCCGCCAAGGTCATGGCAGTACGCAAGCAAGTGCCTCCTTATTTCAAGACAATAAAAAAATGGCTCCTCCTAGTGGATTTCTGACATCTGGGTCCCATGCCATTGTCAACGTAGTCACTAAACGAGAGAATTGCACAACGAGCGGCTGACACCAGGGACCTAGCAGCTCGCCCAGTTATTTTTGTTTTGGGTTAATTTGATAAATGCCACTCCAAATCTGGTGTATCCGAGAAATGCCACTGCAATTTCCAAACTTTGAAAAATGCTATTTCATGCCATTTCTAGTGGCATTTTTCGAAGTCTGGAGTGCCGTTTTTCAAAGTTTGTAAACTGTAGTGGCGTTTTTCAAAGTTTGCAAAAATTGCAGTGGCATTTTTATGAATCGCCATAATTGGAGTGGCATTTATCTAATTTGTTTTTGAGACGGAAGCAGGGTGTCAACTGGGCTGTGCGGGACACTCTAGCCTGTCTAGACAACCTTTTCTTTTATGTTTACCACAGACCAGCCCAGTAGTTTTTTTTTCTTTCTGAAAATGGCTAGCCCAGTTTTTTTGTGATTTGTCAAGTAAGTCGCTTTATCAGGCCTGTTGGGCTGCAAATCTTTCAAGACGAAGAGAGCTTCATTTGGCTGGCCGAGAAAATGGCCTATCAGTAATGAGAAATGGGCTGTACATTTTTAAAACACATCAAACCGGCAATTATTTTCAAATATCTTTTTTTCATTTCGAGATTTAAATTGCATTGATTTTTATGCGTGGACAATTTATTGGATTTTATATTGATATACATTTATTTTTAAAATCAGTCTGAATGTGACTCGAAATTTCTGGATTAAAAACAGTTTAGACCGCACCGACATATGCAAAATTTCGTCTAATTTTTTAACCGTGGCCACGATATGGGCTATAATGCTAACATAAAGAATATGGGCTCCAAAAAACCCGTAAGAATTAGCAAATGGGCTGTAAATTATTTGAAATAATGGCAGATGGGTTGTATGCTATTTTCCACATATTTGAGGCTTTCCACAGATGGCCTGTATACTATTGGATGTCCATCCAATGGCCGTCGTGCTTCTTCAATCTCTGCTCTTCCTGCTCCAGCCGCTCAAACAAGCACCGCCGGGACTGCCTGCTCCCTCCTCCCCGCGGCCGGCTGTGCTGTCGTGCAGGCCTCACCGCCCCATCGTACTCCCATCGCTGGCCTAGCCATCCCTCTACTCACCCACACTTGCTGTTATTCTCCGGCGACGGCAGACGAACCTGTAAACCTTCATACATTCGTACTCCCCTCCGCATGGGAAACAAAAACAACGGCCAAGTCTTCCCTGCCTCCATGTCTTTCCCTTCCTAGGCCTCACCGTCGTCCACCGCCCTGGTGCTCTTGGCGTGGCATGGTCAGCGTGGTCAACGACCGACATGCATCTGAAGTGCACTATACGTGGAGAGGCTGACAGCTGGGTCCACGGCCGCTCATGAGGAAATGCCTCCTTATTACATGCAAAATAATGATTTCCTCCACCTGACATCTGGGACCCACCGAAACGGCCTCTGTATTTCGTGAAAAAAATGTTACCGCTGCTGACAGCTCGGACCCACCAGCTATATCTTCGCATGCAAGGAAGTCCCTCCTTATTACACACAAAAAAATGAATACTCCCCTTGCTAGCTGGGACCCAGTATAGTGGGCCTACTAAGTTGACAGGGACGAAGGGCTTTGTCAACTTAGTCAGTATGCATGATTCTAGCTCGACTGACTGTACGATGTCCATCCAACGGCCGTAGTGCTTCTTCAACCTCTGGTCTTCCTGCTCCAGCCGCCCAAACCAGCGCCGGTCGTGCCCCCTGCTCCTGCCTCCCGTGGTCGGCTGTGCTGCCGCGGAGGCCTCACCGCCCCATACTACTCCCACCGCTGGCCAGGCCATCCCTCCACTCCACTCACCCATACCCCTTGTTATTCTGCGGTGACGGTAGCGCAGTCGAACCAGTGAACCCTCGTACTCCTCTCCGCGTGGGCATCCACTGCCGCGTCTTCCCCGGCTCCGCGCCGTCCCCTTCCTAGGCCTCGCCGTCATCCACCGCCGTGGTGCTGTCGGCGTGGCGTGGTCAATGTAGTGAACGACCGAATTCCATCAGAAGAATACTTTACATGGAGAGGCTGACAGCTAGGTCCATGGCAGCCGCAAGGAAGTGCCTCCTTATTACGCGGAAAATAATTATTCCTCCACCTGACAGCAGGGACCCACCGGACGCCCACCAGTATATCGTGAAAAAAACGTTTGCCCCTGACTGCTGGGACCCACCCGACGGGCCACTGTATTTCGCGAAAAAAACGTTCCCCCTGCTGTCAGCTCAGACCCACCGGAAGTGCCTCCTTATTACGCACAAAAAAATGAATACCCCCCTGCTAGCTGGGACCCACCTTGGTGGGAGGCTGACTTGTGGGCCTACTAAGTTGACGGGGATGGAGGGCTTTGTCAACTTAGTCAATATGCACGATTCTAGCTCCAGTGACCGTACGATGTCCATCCAACGGCCGTAGTGCTTCTTCAACCTCTGGTCTTCTTGCTCCAGCCGCCCAAACTAGCGCCGGTTGTGCCTCATGCTCCTGCCTCCCGTGGCCGGCTGCGATGCGGCGGAGGCCTCACCGCCCCCTACTACTCCCACCGCTGGCCAGGCCATCCCTCTACTCACCCACATCCCCTGTTATTCTGTGGCGACGGCAGCCTCACACCGCAGCAAACCAGTGAACCCTCGTACTCCTCTACGCGTGGGCATCCACTGTCGCGTCTTCCTCGTCTCCGCGTCATCCCCTTCCTAGGCCTCGCCGTCGTCCACCGCCCTGGTGTGCTCGGCACGGCGTGGTCAACGTGGTCAAGGAACGGCTTCCATCGGACGTGGGCTGTACGTGGAGAGGCTGACAGCTGGGTCCACGGCCGCAACAAGGAAGTGCCTCCTTATTATGTGCAAAATAATTATTCCTCCACCTGACAGCGGGGACCCACCGGACGGGCCACCATATTTCACGAAAAAAACGTTTGCCCCTGACTGCTGGGACCCACCAGCTACATCTTCGCATGCAAGGAAGTGCCTGACAGTCAGGACCCACCTGGTCGAAGCGTACGTAGCGTTGTCATTCTGGTCGCGAACGTGTACGTACATATATACTGGTCGATGTAGAGGCGCGCACGTGTCATAGTAGTGGCGCGCACGTGTCACAGTAGTGGCGCGCATGTAGCATGTACACGTACGTACAGCGGCCAGGGTGCAAGAAAGAAAATACGGCCACGTATGTGTACATACGGGCGGGGTCTCGAACGCCTACTCGCGCATACGTACGGCCAGGGCTCGTGTACATGGCTGGGTCGGAACGGAGAAACAGCGTCGTGGTCGTGTTCATGGGGAGGCAACGGAATGCGTCGTGTTCATGGGGAGGCAACGAAATGCGTCGTGTTCATCGGGAGGGCTTGGACGGAACAGGTGATGGAAATGAGGCCTGGCGTACCGCAGAACAGAGGAAACGGCCTTGTGTTCAACCGGCCACGTTCGAAACGGGATCCTGTTCATCGGGAGGGGTCTGGCGTATTGCAAAACAGAGGAAACGGACCTCCTACTATCAAAACGGGGGTCCTGTTGATCGGGAGGGGTGTGGCGTACCGCAAAACGGACAAAACGGACTTGTGTTGGGGCGCTATGGTCGAAATAGGGGTCCTGTTCATCGGGAGGGGTGTGGCGTACCGCAAAGCAGGACTCCACGGGATACTGTTCATCTCCACTGTCGACCCCCTCCAGCCTCCACGAGCTACTGTTCATCCACCGTCGACCTCCTCCAGCCTCCACCTGCGACTGTTCATCCACGGGCTCCTGTTCATCTAGCCTCCACCGCGAGCTACTCCACCGGCTACTGATCAACCAGCCCTCTCCACGGGCTCCTGTTCAACCACCCCTCCACGGGCTACTGTTCATCCTACCCTCCTCCATCTACTGTTCATCCTGCCCTCCACGGGGTGGTCCTGTTCATCCAGCCCTCTACGGGGTCCTGTTCATCCAGCCCCAACCGGCTCGATCGATCGGGGTCCTGTTCATCCAGAGGCAACACCACGGGGTCCTGTTCATCCACCCCCACCGAGAACTGTTCATCCAAACCCCCCTGCAATGCTCACTGTTCATCCAGAGGCAGCATCGATCGGCTTCAGTTAGCAGCAGTAGCGAAGGAATCGCTCGATCGAGTTCAGTTAACAGCCATCGATCGATCGCTCTGGTTCAGTAACGCGTAGCTTGCAGTGCAATCGCTCGGGTTCAGTTAGATCCCAATGCCTCGCTCAGGTTCAGTTAGAGCCAACGCCTCGCACACACGTGCATACATGTATGAGAGAAACGCGCATCGCTCGGCTCCCGACCTCCCACCGTAACAGGGAACTCCCCGAAATTTTCCTCGCCCTCGCTTCTACCATGGTTTTTTCCATCATGGACGGCCCAAAGAATGTCATGCAGCTGCGTCTCCGGCCCGCCCAGGACGAAAAGCCCATTTTCTGTCATGATTTTTTGTCATAGAAGTAGGAGCCCACCACATCTATGATGATACCGGGTTTTGTCACAATTATCGTCATAGAAGTGTCATATGTATGACAGAAAAAAAATTCGTTCGGCCAGAAATGTCACGGATGTGTCTTTTTTTTGTAGTGCGACTTAATGAAACATAAGTCTGAAACATTTGAAAAATTCAAAGAATTTCAGAGTGAAGTGGAAAATCATCGTAACAAGAAAATAGAGTTTCTACGATCTAATCGTGGAGGTGAATATTTGAGTTATGAGTTCGGTCTTCATTTGAAACAATGTGGAATAGTTTTGCAACTCACGCCACCTGGAACACCACAGCGTAATGGTGTGTCCGAACGTCATAACTGTACTTTATTATATATGGTGCGATCTATGATGTCTCTTACCAATTTACCACTATCGTTTTGGGGTTATGCATTAGAGACAACTGCATTCATGTTAAATAGGTGTTGTAGGGTGGAGACCCTAAGCGTAGATCTTTCACAAATTGGAGGGGAATCCACGAAGAACGTGAAGAGCACGAAGAACAAGAGGGGAAATCACAAGAAGAAAACACTTAAGAACAAGTCCAATCACACATCCACTAGACTCACAATCATACAAGATCCACAAAGGTACAAGGACAACAAAGGGAAAGATACAAGGTAAAGTTCATCCCAAATCCAAAGGAGATGGGTTCTTTATGATCTAGATAGATCCTTCCCTCAAGGGGGTCTTGAATCCCTAACGATCTTCTCCAACCGAGGCCTTGAACTCCATGGAGTCTTCTCCCTCAAGAGGAAACCCACAAGGGGAGATACATGAGCTAATCTCAAATGTCTAGTTACATTCTTAGCTAACCCTAAAAACTGAGGGGAGCACGAAATATATAGTGTAAGGGCGAAGGGGTATGGGCCTTGGTGGTTACATGGGATTTTTAGCCCAATTCGTAGCGAAAGTGAGCGGACTGGACAGTCTGGTGGTAAGGACCGGACAGTCCGGTGAGTCCAGATGCATTTTCGGGTGCCACCGGACTGTCCGCTGTGGGGACCAGACTGTCCATAGTGGAATTTCGGTGTGGCCAGACTGTCCGTTGTGGGGACCGGACTGTAGTGCAATTTCTTCACGCTTCCTTTTCTTCATCTTGACACTTCCGGTCAGCTCTTGGGTCTTGGGGTCCTTCTCCTTGGCCTCCGGGAAGCTTCCTAGCTACTTGGTGGCGGTTGCCCTCCTACCTAATGATGCACAATGTTCCAAGGTGAGGTAGCAACCAAGTCCAATATATATTCATGTAAATCTCGAATAGGAGCGGCTTCACCTTAAGTCTAGTAGGTCCACTTGGGGCTTGAGGTGCTATGAAGGTGTACATGGAGATGACTGTAGGATGCTCCACATCATCCCCTCCCCCTTGGGAAAGATCCGACCTCAGATCAAAAACCAAATCACCATGGGAAAGAGATGGCTTCGCCGTGTAGGAGTGGACGATCACCAAGTACTCATCATCTTCAAGCTCGGAATGGGCACCCTCCAATGTCGCACCGTCTAGTGATTCCTTCAAAAGGGACAAAGACAACAAACACTTGGTAAAACAAATGTGGTTAGCATTAGGGAAAAACCAAGCATTCAAGAGGTGATTCACCACACAAGTGTCGTTATCAAGCATAGCATATGGTTTGACAAAGGATTGTGACATGGCATTAAAGCATATCAATCGAGCACACGCAAACATATCATGGGGACAACCATGTAAATGAGGTTGAGATGCAAATATGTGTGACAAGATAATAAGCATCTACCTCAAGTTCATAGCAAGCATTCACAAAGTGCTCAATGAAAGGTCTATGGTAAGCATAAGAATCATTCACAACACCAAAGAAGATGAGATGTCTAAACACATGGGTCAAGTGCAAGACAATCCAAGCATAACGTGCATAGGGTGTAGTGAATATAGTGTGGCACTCAACACAATAGAACGAGCAATTATTCATCATGTGTGAGGCAATCAAGTCAATCATGTGAAAAGCAATGGGACATGGCATATGTGCAGAAATGACATTGTTGTAACCAATCATATGATAGTAGCAAGTACTCCAAGAATTGGATGCAACACACAAGGTATATATGTCATGAAGCATGGAAATGTGAGAATGGCAAGTCAAAGCAAGATCTCTAACATGTGCGTAATCAAGTAGTCCAAGATGACCCATAAGTCTCAAGGTGCAAGCAACACATGAAGTATGATCCACAATATCCATGCTCAAGAAAGATGTCACCTTGAAGGTGTGTCCTTGTGCATCCTTCACAATGGCGATGCGCAAGCAAATGCGGTCGAGAAGCGAGTCGTGGTAGAATGTATGAGGCTCGGTCTCAAGAGCTCGAATGGTCAAATAACATGAAGTGGAAGTCAACACGAAGTCCAAGTAACCTACACATGCACACAACAAAACAAAGAACGTATGCGCATGGTAGATAAACACATCATCCATCGTGATGGTTCTCTTCTTTTGCACATAATCATTAGAAGCACAAGTGTATGAACAATATGATGCAACAATGGCTATATTCATGGCACTAGGTATATGGTGCAAAGAAGGAAGGCAAGCATGCTGCACAAGAATTGTGTCAAAATCTCCAAAATATGCGAGAATGCTATGGGGGCAATCTCATTATCATGACTATAAACATTGTTGCACTCAATACATGGCAAATCATCTAGCATGAAAGAGGCAACATATGGAGATATATGACAAGAAGCAATAACAATCATGTGAAAAGCATGTAGATGGTTGTCATCAACCGCATGAAATGAGCAAGTATGAATCATGGGTGATGCAGCATAAGCAAGCATAGAAATCAAGTCGTGAAAACTAGTGGAGCGAAAATGCAACACACTAGAGGTAAACAAGGCAATTGTGTCATGTGGGAAAATAATGGATATAGGAAATGCTCATGACATATCACAAGCATGAACACAAAGCAAGATCATAGTATCATCATAGGAATGGGGCACAAAGCAGACATGGCAATAACAAGTGATATATCCACCAAGCTTGCAAATACACATACAAGTACGAGAATCAATCATCATGTGTAATGCAAAGCATGGGTCACAAATGCACGTCAAAGGCATAGTAATGAGCATATCATACATAGTGAACATGGAAAGATGGGCATAGAATACGTAATAGCCAATAACCCATAACCATGTGAGGGCCATGTAGAAGAAATGCGCGAAGTCTTTGCACGAAGAGAGCGGTGGGAAAGACAATCCATGGGATCCCAAGTCATCATTGCTCTCTAGAGCTCGTTTTGTCAACTCATGGGATTGTGAGGTTGACAAGTATTCATGGGTACCTACACAAAAAAGACACAAACCAAAGAAAGTGTGTGCATGGTAAATGTACACATCATCCATCATGATGTGTATGTGCACGTGTGAGTTCGCACAAGATAAGCGTCGCTCAAAGAAATTGGAAGCATGGTATATGAACATGTCATCCATCATGAAGGAAGAGTTGTTATGTATTACACAATGGGGACACAAATTGAGCGGGCAAGTGTATGACACAACAATAACATTATCATTCATGGGGAGCATATTGTGCACATAATTATTGGGATCATGCAATGGATGGGAGTGATCAAAATCTCCTAACATGTATGAGGAAACTATGGGGGTCTCCTCATGAGCAATATCGGAAACATCATATGGAGAAAATGGACAACATCCAAAACAATGCATATCCGAAGCTAGGTGGTCATGGCATGGCATATGAGGTAAATGATGCAAAGGGAGCATATCAATATCATCACAAGAGAAACAAATGCCGATAACCATGGGCTTGTCATTTATGCCATATGTGCGAAGTGGGTTCATTTTAATGGCATATTCATAGTCACTACGAAGAGATTACAGATTGGACATATTGTTGATCTCATGCATAGCATATGACAAGTCAAGCGGATTATCAAACATGATGTGACCAAGAGAATTATCACAAGAAATCCTATGCAACATGGCATCACAACTAATAGACTACACATGACAATCATCAAACTCATCATAAATGGGTAAATCATCGCATGGGAAAGTCGCACTAGCATGAAGCATGGCAATAGGTGGATCAACATCATGCAAGCAATCAATGTCAAGAATGTCCACTAGTGGAACTAGAGCATCACCTTCACCTATGTTACCTTTGTCATTCCACTCAAGTGGTGTAGGTGAGGTGGGAAAGACCAAATGGTGGTCAATATCATCATCTTGATGGAACCATGTGGGAGTGCATCATATTCCACCATGGCCATCGTCTTGACCAAAGGGAGGACGAAGTCGTCGAGTATCAGTGCGTCATCATAGATGGGACCTAGCACCAAATGAGAAGACACAATAGAGGTAGAAGTTAAGTTGTTAGAAACCAAAATGGCCTCACATGACCTACCAGCTATCTCACTCTCTCTATGTGGTGGTGGCTCACTCACTCCCTCAAGGTAGGTGCACTCAATGTCACATATGGTGGTGTCACTCAAATCACTCAAGTGGTGGTGGTGGTGGTTCTCCTCACATGGGGATTGGGGCAACTCATCATATATGGGGCTAGTGGTGAAGTCACTCTCACTCTCAATATGGTGGCACAAGTCACTCAAGTCATCATACATCGCCGTGCTCGAAGGGATAATCCCATGCTCGATCATCTCGTCACCGTCACCATGGATGAAGGCCGAAGATGGCACATCATCACTCTCGCCTCCAAAGATGGAAGCATCATCCTTGCTCGTTGCCATGTCGCTTCCCTCCAAAGCATGTTCCTTGAGAGGCTCCATAGTCATAGTCGTCGCCGCACCATCTTGAAAAAGAGTCATGGTAGACTCGGCACCATGAATGCCACAAATAGGGATGGCGATGAAGTAGAACTTGGGATCATGGCCTCGAAGCTCGTCGGGCTTGGATATCTTGATGGTACTATCCTCATGCTCGTTGTCGTGGAGCTTGGTCTTCGAGAAGTGTGTGTGGGGTGGAGAAGCATTGGCCTTCATGAGTTCTTGTTGCGCCTTCAGAGCACCAATGTAGTTGCCATCGAGGGACTTGTAGTTCTCGAGGAAGATAAGCTTGGAGATGTTGTTGTTCAATCCCATCATGAAGTGGAACTTCATCCAAATGGGGTCGTCCATGCCGGCTCGTCGCAAGGCTTTCTTCATCTCCTTGAAGTACTTGTCGAGGGACTTGGATCCTTGGATGGTATTCTCCAATTGGCGTTGAAGTTGTTCCATGTAGGTGGCAGGCAAAAACTCTCGCCGCATAGCTTCCTTCATCTTGGTCCAACTCATGCCGAAGTTCTTCGAAGGTGTGTGAAGCCACCATGTCGACGCGTAGTTGTGGAAGTTACCTGTGGTGCACTTCACTTGATCTTCGGAAGGGACTTGATGTAGCTTGAGGTAGTCGTCCATCTTGCGCTCCCACTCGAGATAATCCTTGGGGTCTTGAGTCCCATATAAAGGAAGCACGTGGTCGGTGTCGAGGTTGTAGTAGCTCGTGGAAGTCGCGAACTTGAGCTTGGAGAGCTTCTCTTGAGCGTAGTCTTGTGGTGCTTGTTGGCGAAGATGTCACATGTCCAAAGGCGAAGATTCCTTGAAGTCGCTTGGCGAAGATGCCAAGGTAGATGGTGAAGTCATTGAGCGGTTGTTGGTGTTGAGCTCTTGACCTTCACGTACTTGCCGTTGAGGTGTCGATGCCGATGTCACTGCTACCTCTTGAGCATGCGTTGATTTTCCCATGAAGAGGAAAGGGTGATGCAGCAAAGTAGCATAAGTATTTCCCTCGGTTTTTGAGAACCAAGGTATCAATCCAGTAGGAGACTACACGCAAATCTCCTAGTACCTACACAAATAATCAAGAACCTTGCAACCAACGAGATAAAGGGGTTGTCAATCCCTTCACGACCACTTGCAAAAGTGAGATCTGATAAAGATAATAAGATAAATATTTTTGGTATTTTTTTTGTATAGATTGGAAAACAAAGATGGCAAAATAAATAGTAAACTAGAATTATAGATCAAAAACTTGTATAATGTAAACACTAGTAGAAAACAGGGCTATGGTCCAGGCCGGCTCAGCCCATTAGTCCTGGTTCAGTGTAGAACCGGGACCAATGTGGGCATTGGTCCCGGTTCATGAGCCCAGGGTGCCGGCCGGGCCATGTGGGCCATTGGTCCCAGTTCGTCTGGACCTTTTGGTCCCGGTTGGTGGGACGAACCGGGACCAATGGGCCTCGCTCCTGGCCCACCACCATTGGTCCCAGTTGGTGGCCTGAACCGGGACCAAAGGCTCCCCTTTAGTCTCGGTTCATGCCACCAACCGGGACCAATGAGGTGCCTATATATCCCCCCTCGCGCAAGAGCAGAGCATAGTGCTCTGTTTTTTCTGGCCGAGGGGGAGAGGGCTTTGTGGTGCTCTAGCTCACCTCCTATGCACATGAGGTGTTCGATGGAATGCCTGAGCCATACTACTTAAGCTTTCTCCTCTCGAAGCTCAACCTCCAAGCTCCATTTTCCTCGAGATTTGTCTAGATTTAGCGGTCCGTCACGCCCCGTCCCCGTCTTCACCGCCGTCGATCACCCGCGCCGATCTCATCACCGACACCACCGTGGTGAGCCTCTTGTTCTTATCTTCTTTCTGAAAGGAAAAATATTCTTACTTGTATGTTTAGATAGATACTTGTATCATTTTCTTACATTTATTATTGCATCTTATATAGTGCGATGGTTTTGGTATCCGCCCCCGTCGGCCCTCGTCCTGTCTATGATTCGGATTTGGTATGTATATTATCTTTATAACTATTGGTTCATTATTGTTTATGAAAATTATGCCGACCAACGTGACATAGATTTTATTTATCTAGGATGTATGTGAATCGGAAATGCCAACCGACCCTATTGTCGAGAGGTTAAATTTAGTTGAAGAAGAAAACAATTTGTTGAAGGAAAAAATAAAAAAAATTGAGGAGGAGAAGATGATATTGGAGTTGCATGTTGCGGATGTCGTCGATGATCACAAGATCAAGATGGATGCAATGCGCTTGAAGATTAGAAAGATTAGAAAATATGCCATTCATACCGATGCTTGGTATCATTATGCCGTTGGATCAATTGTTACCTTGGTTGCGATTATGATCGCATTTGTTTTCGCATTGAAATGTTTTACATAGTTTCAATGTATGGTTTAATTAATTAGATGCTCTGGAGAGCTATATGTTGTTAGATGAGAACTATGTATGCACTTTGGTTTTCATGTGATGATGAACTTCTATTAATTTGGACACTTAATTATATATAATGCACGCAGATGAACCGGCAATGGATGTACGGTGACAGACACACCCGCGAGTACATTAAGGGCGTGCATGAGTTTCTTGATGCGGCTGAGGCAAACAAGAAGAATGGTTTTATGTGTTGTCCATGCACTGAATGTGGGAATACGAGGTCTTACTCTAACCAGAAAATCCTTCACTCCCACCTGCTTTACAAGGGTTTCATGCCACACTATAATGTTTGGACGAGGCACGGAGAAATAGGGGTTATGATGGAAGACAGCGAAGAAGAAGAGTACGATGACAACTATGTGCCCCCTGAATACGGTGATGCTGCAACGGGGGGAGCTGGTGAAGATCAAGAGGAACCAGATGATGTGCCCAATGATGCTGCCACGGGTGAAGCTGCTGAAGCTCAAGAGGAACCAGACGATGTGCCCGATGATGATGATCTCCGCCGGGTCATTGTCGATGCAAGGACGCAATGCATTAGTCAAAAGGAGAAGCTGAAGTTCGATCACATGTTAGAGGATCACAAAAAAGGGTTATACCCCAATTGCGAAGATGGCAACACAAAGCTCGGTACCGTACTGGAATTGCTGCAGTGGAAGGCAGAGAATGTTGTGGCTGACAAAGGATTTGAGAAGCTACTGAAAATATTGAAGAAGAAGCTTCCAAAGGATAACGAATTGCCTGACAGTACATACGCAGCAAAGAAGGTCGTATGCCCTCTAGGATTGGAGGTGGAGAAGATACATGCATGCCTTAATGACTGCATCCTCTACCGCGGTGCATACAAGGATCTGAACGCATGCCCGGTATGCGGTGCGTTGCAGTATAAAATCAGACGAGATGACCCTGGTGATGTTGACGGCGAGCCCCTCAGGAAGAGGGTTCCTACGAAGGTGATGTGGTATGCTCCTATAATACCACGGTTGAAACGTCTGTTCAGAAACGAAGAGCATGCCAAGTTGATTCGATGGCACAGTGAGAACCGAAAGAAAGATGGGAAGTTGAGAGCACCCGCTGACGGGTCGCAGTGGAGAAAAATCGAGAGAAAGTACTGGGATGAGTTTGCAAAGGACCCAAGGAATGTATGGTTTGCTTTAAGCGCGGATGGCATTAATCCTTTCGGGGAGCAGAGCAGCAATCACAGCACCTGGCCCGTGACTCTATATATGTATAACCTTCCTCCTTGGATGTGCATGAAGCGGAAGTTCATTATGACGCCAGTTCTCATCCAAGGCCCTAAGCAACCCGGCAACGAAATTGATGTGTACCTAAGGCCATTAGTTGAAGAACTTTTACAGTTGTGGAATGGAAACGGTGTACGTACGTGGGATGAGCACAGACAGGAGGAATTTAACCTTAAGGCGTTGCTGTTCGTGACCATCAACGATTGGCCCGCTCTCAGTAACCTTTCAGGACAGACAAACAAAGGATACCACGCATGCACGCACTGTTTAGATGACACTGAAAGTAGATACCTGGACAAATGCAGGAAGAATGTGTACCTGGGCCATCGTCGATTTCTTCCGACCAACCATCAATGTCGAAACAAAGGCAAGCATTTCAAAGGCGAGGCAGATCACCGGAAGAAGCCCGCCATGCGCACCGGTGATCACGTGCTTGCTATGGTCAATGATTTACACTACGTAATCTTTGGAAAGGGTCCCGGTGGACTAGCTGTTCCGAATGATGCTGGGGGACACGCACCCATGTGGAAGAAGAAATCTATATTTTGGGACCTACCCTAGTAGAAAGACCTAGAGGTCCGCTCCTCAATCAACGTGATGCACGTGACGAAGAACCTTTGCGTGAACCTGCTAGGCTTCTTGGGCGTGTATGGGAAGACAAAAGATACACCTGAGGCACAAGAGGACCTGCAACGTTTGCACGAAAAAGACGGCATGCCTCCGAAGCAGTATAAAGGTCCTGCCAGCTACGCTCTTACGAAAGAAGAGAAAGAAATCTTCTTTGAATGCCTGCTCAGTATGAAGGTCATGACTGGCTTCTCGTCGAATATAAAGGGAATAATAAATATGCCAGAGAAAAAATTTCAGAACCTAAAGTCTCATGACTGCCACGTGATTATGACGCAACTGCTTCCGGTTGCATTGAGGGGGCTTCTACCGGAAAATGTCCGATTAGCCATTGTGAAGCTATGTGCATTCCTCAATGCAATCTCTCAGAAGGTGATCGATCCAAAAATCATACCAAGGCTAAGGAGTGATGTGGCGCAATGTCTTGTCAGTTTCGAGCTGGTGTTCCCACCATCCTTCTTCAATATCATGACGCACGTCCTAGTTCATCTAGTCGACGAGATTGTCATCCTGGGGCCCGTATTTCTTTACAATATGTTCCCCTTTGAGAGGTTCATGGGAGTCCTAAAGAAATATGTCCGTAACCGCGCTAGGCCAGAAGGAAGCATCTCCATGGGCCATCAAACAAAGGATGTTATCGGGTTTTGTGTTGACTTCATTCCTGGCCTTAACAAGATAGGTCTCCCTAAATCGCGGTATGAGGGGACACTGACTGGAAAAGGCACTCTTGGAAGAGACTCAATAATATGCAGGGACGGATATTCTTGGTATCAAGCACACTACACAGTTATACAGAACTCTACCTTGGTGACCCCGTATGTCGATGAACACAAGAACAGTCTGCGCTCCAAACATCCGGAGCAGTGCGACGACTGGATTACATGTGAACACATCACGACTTTCAGCAGTTGGTTGGAAACACGTCTCAGAGGTGACAACACTGTTTGTGATGAGTTGTACTTGTTGTCCAGGGGACCATCTTTGACTGTATTGACTTACAAAGGATACGAGATAAATGGGAATACATTTTACACGATCGCCCAAGATCAAAAGAGCACCAACCAAAACAGCGGTGTCCGCTTTGATGCAGCAACCGAGAGCGGAAAGGACACATATTATGGTTACATAGTGGACATATGGGAACTTGACTACGGACCTAATTTTAAGGTCCCTTTGTTTAAGTGCAAATGGGTCAATCTGTTAGGCGGCGGGGTACAGGTAGACCCACAGTACGGAATGACAACAGTGGATCTAAAAAATCTTGGGTGCACTGACGAACCGTTCGTCCTAGCCAATGATGTGGCACAAGTTATCTATGTGAAGGACATGTCTACCAAACCGAGAAAAAGAAAAGATAAGGAAGCGAATACATCATACGATGAGCCAAACCGCCACATAGTTCTTTCAGGGAAAAGGGACATCCTGGGAGTGGACGGCAAGACAGACATGTCTGAAGATTATGAAAAGTTTCATGAAATTCCTCCCTTCAATGTCAAGGCTGACCCAAGCATCCTGATAAACAATGAAGATTATCCATGGTTACGACGCAATAAGCAAATGACACAAGCGAAGAAAAAGTGAAGACTTTCTCCTGCAATAAGCAAATGCTATGTGGGTGAAATTATGATACCATCCCAACTTTCAACTTTTTCAGAGTTCATTTGAAATGCTTTCATGTCTTATGGTTCGAAACTTTGATACTTCGAAAGTGATTGTCCATTTTGTACACGAAGTGCATCAAGTTTTTGTCGTAACCCTCTCTACTTTTTGGAACATGCTATGTGGGTGAAATGATGATACCATGCCAACTTTCAACCTTTTCAGAGTTCATTTTGAAATGCTTTCCAATTTCAGAGTCATTTAGCTCAAAGAATGAATTAATAGCAAACAGAATGAACTACAAAACTTTTATGAAAATAAAAACAATCAATTAAAATATTATGTTATGATCAACTAAAATATTATGTTATGATCAACTTTATAATTTTTGTGACCTAAAAGCAAAAGGAAATCACTAAAAAACTGTAAGTATTTAGTTGTAAGTAGAAATAAAAAATAAATAGAAAAAAATTCTAATTTTATAGTAAAGTTATTCATAAACTAGTGATTCACACAAATTTTTAAAAATTCAAATTTAAACTATTTAAAATTTAAAACTAATGGCACTAACAGAAAGTTTATAATTTTTGTGACCTAAAAGCAAAAAGAAATCACTAAAAAACTGTAAGTATTTAGTTTTAAGTAGAAATAAAAAAATAAAAAACCAAAAAAATGTAGAAACAAAAAAGAAAAAACCAAAAAAATGCCACCTACTGGGCCTCCACGGCCTGAATACGACTAGAAACCCTACATGGGCCAGGATTCAGGCCCGCAGAAGGCCCAATAGGCCCACAGGCAAAGCAGTGTCAAATTAGGCCCATAGGCCTGCAGTTCAGAGGAGTTCGAGAGGGAGGAGGCAGCAGAGCTTATAAACTGGTGTTGGGCGCTGTCAACTAGCGATGTGGGACTAAACTTTTGGGCGCGGGGCAGCACAAGGGTATTGGTCCCGGTTGGTGGCACCAACCGGGACTAAAGGTGGCATTGGTCCCGGTTGGTGGCACCAGCCGTGACCATTGCCCCCCTTTAGTCCCGGTTGGAGCCACCAACCGGGACCAAAGGCCTTCGCTTCCCGCCCTTTGGGCTGCCGAAAAGAGGCCTTTGGTCCCGGTTGGTGGCTCGAACCGGGACTAAAGGGGGCAATGGTCACGTTTGGTGCCACCAACCGGGACCAATGCTCCGTCTATATAAGCCACACTTGTGAAAATTTTGGTACAGTTTCTTCGATCGCCGCCAGGCTGCCCCTCTGCTCGCCTCGCCGTTGCTGCCGTTGCCCCTGCCCCGCCCCCGAGCGCGCCCTGCCTCGCCGTCATTGCCGACCCCGAGCCGCCCAGCCGTCGCCCTCGCCCTCGCCCTCGAGCTCCTCCGTCCCCGAGCCCCCGAGCTCCTGCCCCGCGTGCCCCCGGCCCGAGCTCCGCCGTCCGCCGCCGCCGAGAGCGCCCCGCCGTCGCCCTCGCCCTCGCCGACCCCGAGCCCGTCCTCGTCGCCGTCGCCCCCGACGCCGGCCGCCCGCGTCTCCTCCCCGATCCCTCCGGGAGAGGTAGCCCATCCTCTCCTTCCTTCCCTGCTCCAAATTTGCAAAATATTGATATGATGTAGATGTATGTATGCATGTATGTATGAGTTGGGGAGAAAGTTTATAATTTTTGTTCATATATACTGTAGATGCATGTATGTATGATGAATTTTGATATTTTTTTGTTCATATATAATGTAGATGTATATGTATGTATGGAATGATATCGATGGATGTATGTATATAGAACATTCGTAGAAAATATGACCAATGTCCCCCTCCGGTTCACTCGGGAACACTATTCGTAGAAGGAGAAGAAGAAGGAGAAGACGAGGAGAGGAAGAAAAGGAAGAGGAGAAGAAGAAAGGAATAGAGGAGAAGAAGAGAAAATTAGAATATATATTCTATTTTCTCTTTTCTCCTCTATTCCTTTCTTCTTCTCTTCTTTTTTTTCTTCTTTTTTTTCTTCGACACATGGGGGGGGTCGAGAACGTCGGACATTCATGAGAGAGGAGAGGAAGAAGGGGAAGAAGAGGGAGAAGAAGAGGAGAGGAAGAAGAGGAAGTCTTCTCCTCTATTCTTTCTTTTCTTCTTTTTTCTTCTTCTTCTTCCTCTTTATTTTATCGGGAACGAGGGTCATCAAGAGGTCGAGGAGTGGTAGAGGAGAAACCCTAAATAGAAAGTATCGTCGGTGTGAGATACATGTACCGTCGGTGTCGGACACTACACCCACATCCCACAAGTGGCGCGGGCTTCGACGCCCACGTCACTTGTGGGACGTGGATGTAGTATCCGACACCGAAGGCCACATGTATCTCACACCCACGATACTTGCTTGACCACGTGATCCCTGAAGACGGAGAATTCTATGTGGACCCTGAGTCCGTATGATTATATTTGTAAGAGATAATTATTGTATATATGCAGCCGGTAGTGTCAGATAGATATACGAGAACTTGTTGTTCGACCAATCTCTCGGAGAAGGAGAGGTGGTCGATATCACTTCTCTCTGTATATATGCATATATGTTCATGACGATCTTCTGTTTCCTTCGTTTTCTTACTAGCTAGCTAGCGTGTCTAGTCCTCTCTATATACGTATGTATAGTATGTAGCGTCGACCAAGCACGGACATAACAGAGGACACTTCTCTCTATTAATTATAACTAGCTAACACAATATATGAAACACCTAAATTAACCCCCCAAAACCCCCAACCCCCCCTTTCAAAAAAAAACAAAAACCCCAGCCACAGAAGTGCTGACGCGTGGATGACTATTGGTCCCGGTTGGTGCCACCAACCGGGACCAAAGGGTCTCCTGACTGGGCTCTGCACACTGCCCACGTGGAGGGCCTTTAGTCCCGGTTCTGGATTGAACCGGGACTAAAGGGGGGAGGTATTAGTACCGACACTTTAGTCCCGGTTCCTGAACCGGGACTAAAGGCCCTTACGAACTGGGACTATAGGCCCTTTTCTACCAGTGAAAGTAGACCCGGGGGCCATTGGTTTCACTAGTGGCTTCTCTCAAGATAGCATATATTACGGTGGGTGAACAAATTACTGCCGAACAATTGATAGAAAAGCACGTAGTTATGAGAATATCTAGGCATGATCATGAACATAGGCATCATGTCTGTGTCAAGTAGACCGAAACGATTCTGCATCTACTACTATTACTCCACACATCAACCGCTATCCAGCATGCATCTAGAGTATTAAGTTCATAAGAATAGAGTAACGCATTAGGCAAGATGACATGATGTAGAGGGATAAACTCAAGCAATATGATATAAACCCCATCTTTTTATCCTCAATGGCAACAATACAATACATGTCGGTTCCCTTTCTGTCACTGGGATCGAGCACCGCAAGATTGAACCCAAAGCTAAGCACTTCTCCCATTGCAAGAAAGATCAATCTAGTAGGCCAAACTAAACTGATAATTCGAAGAGACTTGCAAAGATATCAAATCATGCATACAATAATTTAGAGAAGAATCAAATATTGTTCATAGATAATCTTGATCATAAACCCACAATTCATCGGATCTCGGCAAACACACCACAAAAAGTATTACATCGAATAGATCTCCAAGAACATCGAGGAGAACTTTGTATTGAGAACAAAAGAGAGAGAAGAAGCCATCTAGCTAATAACTATGGACCCGAAGGTCTGTGGTAAACTACTCACACATCATCGGAGAGGCTAGGGTGTTGATGTAGAAGCCCTCCATGATCGAATCCCCTCCGGCAGATCGCCGGAAAAGGCCCCAAGATGGGATCTCACGGGTACAGAAGGTTGCGGCGGTGGAAAAGTGGTTTCATGGCTCCCCTGGATGTTTTCAGGGTATAAGATTATATATATATATATATATAGGCAAAAGATGTAGGTCGGTGGACCTACGAGGGGCCCATGAGGGTGGGGGCATGCCTACCCCCCTGGGCGCGCCCTCCTACCTTGTGGCCACTTTGTTGCGTCTCTGACTTCCACTCCAAGTCTCCTGGATTGCGTTTGTTCCAAGAAAGATCCTCGCGAAGGTTTCATTCCGTTTGGATGCTGTTTGATATTCCTTTTCTACGAAACACTGAAATAGGCAAAAAAAACAGCAATTTGCACTCGGCCTTCGGTTAATACGTTAGTCCCAAAAATAATATAAAAGTGTATATGAAAGCCCATTAAACATCCAAAACAAATAATATAATAGCATGGAACAATAAAAAATGATAGATACGTTGGAGACGTATCAAGCATCCCCAAGCTTAATTCCTGCTCGTCCTCGAGTAGGTAAATGATAAAAAACAGAATTTTTGATGTGGAATGCTACCGAGCATAATTTTCAATGTAATTCTCTTTATTGTGGCATGAATGTTTAGATCCAAAAGATTCTAGACAAAAGTTTAATATTGATATAAAAATAATAATACTTCAAGTATGCTAACCAAGCAATTATGTCTTATCAAAATAACATAGCCAAAGAAAGCTTATCCCTACAAAATCATATAGTTTGGCCATGCTTCATTTTCGTCACACAAAATGCTCCCATCATGCACAACCCCGATGACAAGCCAATAAATTGTTTCATACTTAGCCTTTTCAAACTCTTTCAACTTAGACGCAATATATGAGTGCGAGCCATGGACATAGCACTATGGGTGGAATAGAATATGATGATGGAGGTTGTGTGAGAAGACAAAAAAGGAGAAAGTCTCACATTGACATGGCTAATCAACGGGCTATGGAGATGCCCATCAATTGATGTCAATGCAAGGAGTAGGGATTGCCATGCAACGGATGCACTAGAGCTATAAATATATGAAAGCTCAACAAAAGAAACTAAGTGGGTGTGCATCTAACTTGCTTGATCACGAAGACCTAGGGCATTTTCAGGAAGCCCATCATTGGAATATACAAGCCAAGTTCTATAATAAAAAAGTCCCACTAGTATATGAAAGTGACAAAATACGAGACTCTCTATCACGAAGATCATGGTGCTACTTTGAAGCACAAGCGTGGAAAAAGGATAGTAACATTGCCCCTTCTCTCTTTTTCTCTCATTTTTTTATTTGGGCCTTCTCCCCTTTTCTTTTTATGGCCTTTTTTTATTTAGGCTTCTTTGGCCTCTTTTATATTTTTTTTATTTTTCGTCCGGAGTCTCATCCTGACTTGTGGGGGAATCATACTCTCCATCATCCTTTCCTCACATGGGACAATGCTCTAATAATTAAAATCATCACACTTTTATTTACTTACAACTCAAGAATTACAACTCGATACTTAGAACAAAATATGACTCTATGTGAATGCCTCCGGCGGTGTACCGGGGTGTGCAATGAATCAAGAGTGACATGTATGAAAGCATTGTGAAGGTGGCCTTGCCATAAATACGATGTCAACTACATGATCATGCAAAGCAATATGACAATGATGTAGCGTGTCATAATAAATGGAACGATGAAAAGTTGCAAGGCAATATATCTCGGAATGGCTATGGAAATGACATAATAGGTAGGTATGGTGGTTGTTTTGAGGAAGATATAAGGAGGCTTATGTGTGATAGAGTGTATCATATCATGGGATTTGGATGCACCGACGAAGTTTGCACCAACTCTCGAGGTGAGAAAGGGCAATGCATGGTACCGAAGAAGCTAGCAACGATGGAAGGGTGAGAGTGCGTATAATTCATGGACTCAACATTAGTCATAAATAACTCGCATACTTATTGAAAAAATCTACAAGTCATCAAAACCAAGCACTACGGCATGCTCCTAGGGGGATAGATTGGTAGGAAAAGACCATCGCTCGTCCCCGACCACCACTCATAAGGAAAGCAATCAAAGAACACTTCATGCTTCAAATTTGTCACACAACGTTTACCATATGTGCATGCTACGGGACTTGCAAACCTCAACACAAGTATTTGTAATTCCACAATTAATCAACTATCATGACTCTAATATTACCATCTTTATATCTCAAAACAACTATCAAGTATCAAACTTCTCATAGTATTTGATGCACTCTATATGAAAGTTTTTATTATACCCATCTTGGATGCCTATCATATTAGGACTAATTTTATAGCCAAAGCAAATTACCATGATGTTATAAAAGAATCTCAAAATAATATAAGTGAATCATGAGAGATCAATAATTTCTATAAAATAAAACCACCACCATGCTCTAAAAAGGTATAAGTGAAGCACTAGAGCAAAATTATCTAGCTCAATAGATATAAGTGAAGCACATAGAGTATTCTAATAAATTCCAGTTCATGAGTGTCTCTCCAAAAGGTGTGTACAGAAAGGATTATTGTGTTAAACAAAAAGCAAAGACTCAAATCATACAAGACGCTCCAAAAAAACACATATCATGTGGTGAATAAAAATATGGCCTCAAGTAAAGTTACCAATAGACGAAGACGAAAGAGGGGATGCCTTCCGGGGCATCCCCAAGCTTAGGCTTTTGGTTGTCCTTGAATTTTACCTTGGGGTTCCTTGGGAATCCCCAACCTTAGGCTCTTGCCACTCCTTATTCCAAAATCCATCAAATCTTTACCCAAAAACTTTAAAACTTCACAACACAAAACTTAAACAGAAAATCTCATGAGCTCCGTTAGTGTAAGAAAACAAACCACCACTTTAATGTACTGTAATGAACTCATTCCTAATTTATATTGGTGTTAAACCTACTGTATTTCAACTTTTCTATGGTTCATACCCCCCGATACTAGCCATAGATTCATCAAAATAAGCAAACAACACACGAAAAAATAGAATCTGTCAAAAACAGAACAGTCTGTAGTAATCTGTATCAAACGTATACTTCTGGAACTCCAAAAATTCTGAAATAAATTGGTGGACGTGAGTAATTTATGTATTAATAATCTGCAAAAATAATAGACCTAAAAGCACTCTCTAGTAAAAAATGGTAGCTAATCTCGTGAGCGCTAAAGTTTCTGTTTTTTACAGCAAGATCGCAAAGACTTCACCCAAGTCTTTCCAAAGGTTCTACATGGCACAAACACTAATTAAAACATAAAAACACATCTAAATATAAGCTAGATGAATTATTTATTACTAAACAGGAACAAAATTAAGGAAATAAAATAAACTTGGGTTGCCTCCCAACAAGCGCTATTGTTTAACGCCCCTAGCTAGGCATAAAATCAAGAATAGATCTAGGTATTGTCATCTTTGGTATGCAATCCATAAGTGGCTCTCATAATAGATTCATAAGGTAATTTAATTTTCTTCCTAGGAAAGTGTTCCATGTATTTCCTTAATGGAAATTGGAATCTAATATTTCCTTCTTTCATATCAATAATTGCACCAATCGTTCTAAGGAAAGGTCTACCAAGAATAATAGGACATGTAGGATTGCAATCTATATCAAGAACAATGAAATCTACGGGCACATAATTCCTATTTGCAACAATAAGAACATCATTAATCCTTACCATAGGTTTCTTAATGGTGGAATCCGCAAGATGCAAATTTAAAGAACAATCATCAAATTCACGGAAACCTAACACATCACACAAAGTTTTTGGAATCGTGGAAACACTAGCACCCAAATCACATAAGGCATAGCATTCATGATCTTTAATCTTAATTTTAATAGTAGGTTCCCACTCATCATAAAGTTTTCTAGGGATAGAAACTTCTAATTCAAGTTTTTTTCATAAGATTGCATTAAAGCATCAACGATATGTTTAGTAAAAGCTTTGTTTTGATCATACGCATGAGGAGAATTTAACACGGATTGCAACAAGGAAATACAATCTACCAAAGAACAATTATCATAATTAAATTCCTTGAAATCCAAAATAGTGGGTTCATTGCTATGTAAAGTTTTGACCTCTTCAATCCCACTTTTACTAATTTTTGCATCAAGATCTAAAAACTCCGAATCATTGTGACGCCTTTTAACTAAAGTTGACTTATCTCCAGTCCCATAATTACCAAGATTCATATTGGAAAACAAAGATTTAATAGGATACACATCAATCACTTTTAGATCTTCATCATTATTATCATGAAACTAGAAGAACACGCTTTCACAAAGCAATCTTTTTTAGCACACATCCTAGCGGTTCTTTCTTTGCACTCTTCAATGGAAATTCTCATGGCTTTGAGGGACTCATTGATATAATGCTTAGGTGGAACATATCTAAGTTTCAAAGAATCAACATCAAGAGAAATTCTATCCACGTTCCTAGCCAACTCATCAATCTTAGGCAATTTTTCTTCAAGCAAAGCATTGAAATTATTTTGCGAATTCATAAATTCTTCAACATTAGTCTCAAAATCAGAGGGCATCTTATTATAATTTCCCTAAGAGTTGTTGCAGGAGTTACCATAATCATTAGAGGAATTACTAGGGAACGGCCTAGAATTAAAGTTTCCTCTATACGTGTTGTTACCAAAATTGTTCCTACCAACAAAATTCACATCCATAGGTTCATTATTATTCTCTATCAAAGTGGACAAAGGCATATCATTAGGATCATAAGAAACACTCTTATTAGCAAAAAAATTCATAAGTTCATCCATCTTTCCACTCAAAACATTAATCTCTTCAATCACGTGAACCTTTTCACTAGTAGATCTTTTGGTGTGCCATTGAGAATAATTAACCATAATATTATCTAGGAGTTTAGTAGCTTCTCCTAAAGTGATTTCCATGAAAGTGCCTCCCGCGGCCGAATTTAAAAGATTTCTAGAAGCAAAATTCAATCTGGCATAAATTTTTTGTATAATCATCCATAAATTCAAACCGTGTGTAGGGCAATTACGTATCATTAATTTCATCCTCTACCAAGCTTGTGCAACATGCTCATGCTCAAGTTGCTTAAAATTCATAATGTCGTTTCTGAGAGAGATGATCTTAGCGGGAGGAAAATACTTAGAGATAAAAGCATCTTTGTACTTATTCCATGAATGAATACTATTTTTAGGCGAAGAAGAGAACCAAGTTTTAGCACGATCTCTAAGCGAAAACGGAAATGGCTTCAATTTAACAATATCATTATCCACATCTTTCTTATTTTGCATATCGCACAAATCAACAAAGTTGTTTAGATGGGTAGCGGCATCTTCACTAGGAAGGCCAGAGAATTGATCTTCCATGACAAGATTCAACAAAGAAGTATTAATTTCACAAGATTCAGCATCGGTAATAGGAGCAATCGGAGTGCTAATAAAATCATTGTTGTTGGTATTGGAAAAGTCACATAATTTAGTATTGTCTTGAGCCATCATGACAAACAATCAATCCAACACACAAGCATAGAAGAAGCAAGCAAAAAGAGACGAACGGAAAAGGGTGAATAAAACGGCAAGGGTGAAGTGGGGGAGAGGAAAATGAGAGGCAAATGGCAAATAATGTAATGCGAGGGATAAGAGTTTGTGATGGGTACTTGGTATGTCTTGACTTGAGCGTAGAACTCCTCGGCAACGGCGCCAGAAATCCTAGTTGACGGGAGCTCAAATCTTGACTTGACTTGGCCCAAATCTCCCCGGCAACGGTGCCAGAAATTCTTCTTGCTACATCTTGAGCATGCATTGGTTTTCCCTTGAAGAGGAAAGGGTGGTGCAACAAAGTAGCGTAAGTATTTCCCTCAGTTTTTGAGAACCAAGGTATCAATCCAGTAGGACACTAGACGCAAATCACCTAGTACATGCACAAACAATCAAGAACCTTGCAACCAACGCGATAAAGGGGTTGTCAATCCCTTCACGGCCACTTGCAAAAGTGAGATCTGATAAAGATAATAAGATAAATACTTTTGGTATTTTTGTTGTATGGATTGAAAAATAAAGATTGCAAAATAAATAGTAAACTAGAATTATAGATCGGAAACTTATATAATGTAAAGTAGACCCGGGCACTAGTAGAAAAAGGGTCAAATGTGAAGCACATTAGTGCCGGTTTGAATTTGAGCCGGCACTAATGTGACCATTAGTGCCGGTTCCAATGGCTAGGCGGGCGGGCATCATTAGTACCGGTTCGTGGGCAACCTTTAGTACCGGTTCATGCCACGAACCGGTACTAATGAGGCCAGAGCGGCTGTGGTCAGGCTGGGGCCCCCACGAAGACCTTTAGTATAGGTTCATGGCTTGAACCGGTACTAGAGTTTCTTAGTAAGCTGATTTTTAGTCCCACCTCGCCAAGAGAGAGGCAGTATGAGCGGTTTATAAGCCGTGAGTGCAGAGACAATGACGAAGAGGCGCAATGCTCACCTGCACGTTGATTAGCTTCAAGCCTTTCGGAATAGCATAGATTGCACTGAGCTATGTGCAGTGCAGTCTACACTATTCTGAAAGGCTTGAAGCAAATTAACCAGCATTGCACCTCTTTTTTATTTTTAATAACTTATTTGAACTCCGGACTTCTTGTGTTCCGTATGCAGCATTCAAAGCGACGTCATCAACTTCCAACATGTTCTGACATCATTTGTTGTTTTTCAGTCATTTACCGAATTGTTTAAAGAGCTAAATGACCGTGAAATTCAAAATCTCTACAAAATGAACTGTGAAAATGTTGAAATTTAGCATGGTATCATCATTTCACCCGCATAGCATGTGCGAAAGAGTAGAGAGGGTCACGGCAGCATTCAAAGCGACGTCATCAACTTCCAACATGTTCTGACATCATTTGTTGTTTTTCAGTCATTTACCGAATTGTTTAAAGAGCTAAATGACCGTGAAATTCAAAATCTCTACAAAATGAACTGTGAAAATGTTGAAATTTAGCATGGTATCATCATTTCACCCGCATAGCATGTGCGAAAGAGTAGAGAGGGTCACGGCAGCATTCAAAGCGACGTCATCAACTTCCAACATGTTCTGACATCATTTGTTGTTTTTCAGTCATTTACCGAATTGTTTAAAGAGCTAAATGACCGTGACATTGAAAATCCCTACAAAATGAACTGTGAAAATGTTGAAATTTAGCATGGTATCATCATTTCACCCGCATAGCATGTGCGAAAGAGTAGAGAGGGTTATGGCAAAAACTGGACGCACTTTGTGTACAAACTGGACAATCTCTTTCGGGTATCAGGGTTTCGGACGAGAACTCATTTGTTACACGGGCACTTCAATGTTTTTTAAACTTATTTGAACTCTGGACTTCTTTTGTGTTCAGTATGCAGCATTCAAAGCGACGTCATCAATTTCCAACATGTTCTGACATCATTTGTTTTTCAGTCATTTACCGAATTGTTTAAAGAGCTAAATGACCGTGAAATTGAAAATCACTACAAAATGAACTGTGAAAATGTTGAAACTTGGCATGGTATCATCATTTCACCTGCATAGCATGTGCGAAAGAGTAGAGAGGGTCACGGCAAAAACTGGACGCACTTCGTGTACAAACTGGACAATCTCTTTCGGAGTATCAGGGTTTCGGACGATAACTCATCTGTTACACGGGCACTTCAATGTTTTTTAAACTTATTTGAACTTCGGACTTCTTTGTGTTCAGTATGCAACATTCAAAGCGACGTCATCAACTTCCAACACGTTCTGACGTCATTTGTTGTTTTTCGGTCATTTACCTAATTGTTTAGAGAGCTAAATGACCGTGAAATTGAAAATCACTACAAAATGAACTGTGAAAATGTTGAAACTTGGCATGGTATCATCATTTCACCCGCATAGCATGTGGGCAAGAGTAGAGAGGGTCACGGCAAAAACTGGACGCACTTCGTGTATAAACTGGACAAACTCTTTCGGAGTATCAGGGTTTCGGACGAGAACTCATCTATTACACGGGCACTTCAATGTTTTTTAAACTTATTTGAACTCCGGACTTCTTTTGTGTTCAGTATGCAGCATTCAAAGCGATGTCATGAATTTCCAACATGTTCTGACATCATTTGTTTTTTAGTCATTTACCGAATTGTTTAAAGAGCTAAATGACCGTGAAATTGAAAATCACTACAAAATGAACTGTGAAAATGTTGAAACTTAGCATGGTATCATCATTTCACCCACATAGCATGTGCGAAAGAGTAGAGAGGGTCACAGCAAAAACTGGACGCACTTCGTGTACAACTGGACAATCTCTTTCGGAGTATCAGGGTTTCGTACGATAACTCATCTGTTACACGGGCACTTCAATGTTTTTTAAACTTATTTGAACTCTGGACTTCTTTGTGTTCAGTATGCAGCATTCAAAGCGATGTCATCAACTTGCAACATGTTCTGACGTCATTTGTTGTTTTTCGGTCATTTACCTAACTGTTTAGAGAGCTAAATGACCGTGAAATTGAAAATCACTACAAAATGAATTCTGAAAATGTTGAAACTTGGCATGGTATCATCATTTCACCAGCATAGCATGTGCAAAAGAGTAGAGAGGGTCACGGCAAAAACTGGACGCACTTCGTGTACAAACTGGACAAACTCTTTCGGAGTATCAGGGTTTCGGACGAGAACTCATCTGTTACACGGGCACTTCAATGTTTTTTAAACTTATTTGAACTCCGGACTTCTTTTGTGTTCAGTATGCAACATTCAAAGCGACGTCATCAATTTCCAACATGTTCTGACATCATTTTTTTCCAATCATTTACCGAATTGTTTAAAGAGCTAAATGACCGTGAAATTGAAAATCACTACAAAATGAATTGTGAAAATGTTGAAACTTGGCATGGTATCATCATTTCACCCACATAGCATGTGCGAAAGAGTAGAGAGGGTCACCGCAAAAACTGGATGCACTTCGTGTACAAACTGGACAATCTCTTTCGGAGTATCAGGGTTTCGGACGAGAACTCATCTGTTACACGGGCACTTCAATATTTTTTAAACTTATTTGAACTACGGACTTCTTTTGTGTTCAGTATGCAGCATTCAAAGCGACGTCATCAATTTCCAACATGTTCTGACATCATTTGTTGTTTTTCGGTCATTTACCTAATTGTTTAGAGAGCTAAATGACCGTGAAATTGAAAGTCACTACAAAATGAATTCTGAAAATGTTGAAACTTGCAATGGTATTATCATTTCACCCGCATAGCATGTGCGAAAGAGTAGAGAGGGTCACAAAAAAACTATTCAGAAATAAATAGAAGAAAATAAATAAAGCAGAAAAGAAAAAACTGTATAAAAAATTTGTTGGGGCGCTGCCCAGTGGGCCTGCCAGACCTAGGGTGTGCAAATGCAGGCCCAGAAGGGCCAGCAGACTCACAGGGCAGCGCGCCCTAGTTAGGCCCAGAAGCCTGCTATATAGAGAAGTTCGAAGGAGCAGCCGCGGCTGGGTTTATAAACCAGTGCGACTTCCCTTCGCTCGGCGAGGTGGGACTAAACATTGTGCACCGCCAGTGGCAGCGCACAACCATTAGTACCAGTTGGTGACTCCAACCGGTACTAATGATTGGGCCTTTAGTACCGATTCGTGGCACGAACCGGTACTAAAGGGGCCGTTTCCCTCCCCTTGGCCTGGCGAAAATTGGCCTTTAGTACCGGTTGGTGGCTCCAACCGGTACTAAAGACCCCTCCTATATATATGGCACTTACGAAAAATTCAGTTTCATCGACCACCACTTCTTCTCGATCCAACTTCTTCGCGCGACATCGTCGCCGTCGCCCGTCGCGCGCCGCCCTCGCCGCCCCCGCCGCCCGTCGTCACCATCACCGCCGTCACCCCCTCCACCCATCGTCGCCGTCACCGCCGTCGCCCCCGCCGCCCGTCGCCACCGCCTCGCCCGCTGCCCGTCCCCGTCGCATCGCCCGCCGCCGCCGCCCCCCGCTCATACACACACATAGACAGACAGACACACACACACATTGTTTTTACTTATTTTCTATTTTCTGTTGGTTAGATTAATGTTAGATAAATTACGTAGATAATAATGTTAGAATGTTAATGTTAGATGAATTATATGGAAAAGATGTTAAATATTAATGTCAATTTTAGATGAATTAGCTAGATATTAATTAGGTATATATATGAGATTTGAACTAGTTGAATTAATATAACTAGTTTATTTTTAGTATGAAAATTAATAGAACAAGTTTATTTTTAGTAAAAAAATTTAGGTATATGAGATTTGATGATCTAATCAAAATATTACTATATAGAACTACCTACTTTATTTTAGTAAGAAATTAATAGAACTAGTTTATTTTTAGTAAATGCTTAGTTGAATTAATAGAACTAGTTTATTTAGTTGAATTAATAGAACTAGTAAGTGTTTAATGTTTCACCTATATATGAACATATGTTAGATATTAATGTCAAATGTTAGATGAATTAGATATAAATTATATGTTAGATATATATTTAATTTAGTTATATGAGATTTCATTATCTAATTAACATTTTATTATATAGAACTAGCTACCTTATTTTTAGTAAGAAAATTAATAGAACTAGTTTAGTTGAATTAGTTGAATTAATTAGTTGAACTAGTTAGTTGAATTAGTTCAATTAATTAGGTATATTTTTCATAAGTGCTTAGTTGAATTAGTTCAATTAATTAGTTGAACTAGTTGAATTAACAGAATTAGTTGAATTAATAGAACTAATAAGTGTTTAATGTTTCACCCATGAACATAGGAATATCGTCTGACGACGAACACGATTTCATTATGTGCGAATACTGCGAAGACCAGCGCGGCCTGTGCGGTAGAAATTTTCTAGTTGATGATAGACGCTTCAGCATCAAGCTGGATGAGAACTTTGAAGTGGATACAGTAAGTCACACCGACAAGTCTTTTTTCGTAATTAAGCATGACTTATGCTTCATTTGCTTCAACTTTTAATTTTAATTTTTCACTATTCTTCTAGCGTATCCCCTGCCATGCAAATTTTTTTGTCTTGGATAAGATAGGTTTCAGTCCTAACGAAACTATGGAGGTAAAAAGAGTTTACTTGAAGACCGAGCATGGTTATACCTTCAACGTCAACTTATATAATGCAGACACATACACCTATTTTGAATGCAAAACTTGGCAAGCACTATGCAAGGCTTATGCATTTGAGCCTCATATGGTTATCACCTTTGAAATTCGTCCGGAAGATGATATTGAAGGTAATAGAGACATCTAGGTCGATGTGCAGACGCCTCCAGTTCTACCATTATGTGAGTTTCTCAACCATATTTATGTCTTCGATATGAGATTATTTGAACCAGTTGAATAATTAATAGATCTCAATTTATATTGACAGCTTACTTCCAATCAAGCAAACATGTCCGGCGCTTGGTAGACAGGACCGTCCACTGTCCCGGGGCTGAATTAAACTGCGAGGACACAAGTCATTATGTTTCATGGCTTGAGGATCTTGATGCTATTAAGACAATTTTTTCCTGCACTTAGAAATGTTAGTACTCAAAACGTGCGACCAATAGTGTTCGTACTGAACTACGGTCACTTATATTTAGGAAAGATGGTAAGATTTCTACTATTTCTCCTCAGTGCATCTTTTGCATACATTATTTTTTAAGCTAAACTTCATTGCTAAGTATGTTACTATACGATGTTCTTCAACAGGGACTCCCGATGAATGTTGTGCCTTATGGGATCGAGACTAAAGGTACCATGAATATTGTTAGCTTACGGCCAAGGTATCCTACAATGCACTTTAGTGCATTCAGGATTTCTAATTGCGAGGAATGCTTAATAGTAAAAGACTGGAGCAAAATTGTGAACGATCGTACAGAAGTACTAGGGGGCAGCAATCAGAAGCGCAACCCACGATTAGGAGACAGGTTCATCTGCATGCTCCAATATGATGAATCAGGAAATCTATACATATTCTATGCTATTTTACCTGAGAGAGAGCAGCAGGAGTGATTAGCCAGTTCATGCTCTTAGTACTTGTCCTCTCATGTCCGTGTTCTTCGTCCTGAACTTAATCTCAAAGAGTGATTTGCTTTTGTGGTGTTATGAACTCTTATAATATCATTACCATGTTGAAATCGATGATATCTTTGCTTCTGGTACAAGTGAATGTTTCTTCTTTAAGATAGTGTTGGTGGTGATTAGATAGCGGTAATGACTATATGATGATTAAGTACTGGTAATGAGACGACTATTATATGATGATTTTTAGCTAGCTATGAAAACTGTTGTTGGTCATGATATATATGATGCAAGAGTTTTTATATTAATATGATGATGATGATGACGATGATGATGAGTTATTATATCATTTATGAAATTAACTGCATATTAGTTTCAACTGGATGGATTCTAGCTAAGTGATCAAGTATATGCCATATCCATATTACCTCAATCACTTAATTAGGTGATCAAGTATATATAATATGGATATGACATATACTTGATGACTTAGCTAGGATCCACATGCATCCAGTCAAACTAATCTGCGGTACATTCACCTAATGATTTAACAACTCATTATAATGTAAAACAATCACTAAATTAAATTGAAAACACAAAATTAAAGTAAAAACAAAAAATAAAACCATAACACACCCAAACATTTAGTACCGGTTGGTGTTACCAACCAGTACTAATGTCCTACGCGCCCACGGAGCTGGCTCGTGCCACATGGTTGCCCTTTAGCACCGATTTGTGCTGAACCGGTACTAAAGGGGGGGGGGCTTTAGTGCCCACAATTTAGTGCCGGTTACCAAACCGGCACTAAAGGGCCTTACGAACCGGTGCTATTGCCCGGTTCTGCACTAGTGGGGGGCCATAGGTTTTACTAGTGGCTTCTCTCAAGATAGCATATATTATGGTGGGTGAACAAATTACTGCCGAGCAATTTATAGAAAAGCACATAGTTATGAGAATATCTAGGCATGATCATGAACATAGGCATCACGTCCGTGTCAAGTAGACCGAAACGATTCTGCATCTACTACTATCACTCCACACATCGACCGCTATCCAGCATGCATCTAGAGTATTAAGTTCATAAGAACAGAGTAACACATTAGGCAAGATGACATGATGTAGAGGGATAAACTCAAGCAATATGATATAAACCCCATCTTTTTATCCTTGATGGCAACAATACAATATGTGTCGGTTCCCTTTCTGTCACTGGGATCGAGCACCGCAAGATTGAACCCAAAGCTAAGCACTTCTCCCATTGCAAGAAAGATCAATCTAGTAGGCCAAACTAAACCGATAATTCGAAGAGACTTGCAAAGATATCAAATCATGCATATAAGAATTCAGAGAAGAATCGAATATTGTTCATAGATAATCTTGATCATAAACCCACAATTCATCGGATCTCAGCAAACACACCGCAAAAAGTATTACATCGAATAGATCTCCAAGAACATCGAGGAGAACTTTGTATTGAGAACCAAAGAGAGAGAAGAAGCCATCTAGCTAATAACTATGGACCCGAAGGTCTGTGGTAAACTACTCACACATCATCGGACAGGCTATTGTGTTGATGTAGAAGCCCTCCATGATCGAATCCCCCTCAGGCAGATCGCTGGAAAAGGCCCCAAGATGGGATCTCACGGGTACAGAAGGTTGCGGCGGTCGAAAAGTGGTTTCGTGGCTCCCCTGGATGTTTTCAAGGTATAAGAGTATATATAGGCGAAAGAAGTAGGTCGGTGGAGCTATGAGGGTCCCACGAGGGTGGGGGCGCGCCTACCCCCTGGGCGCGCCCTCCTGCCTCGTTGCCGCCTCGTTGCGTCTCTGACTTCCACTCCATGTCTCATGGATTGCGTTTGTTCCAAGAAAGATCCTCGTGAAGGTTTCGTTCCATTTGGATTCCGTTTGATATTCCTTTTCCGCGAAACGCTGAAATAGGCAAAAAAAACAGCAATTTGCACTGGGCCTTCGGTTAATAGGCTAGTCCCAAAAATAATATAAAAGGGTATATTAAAGCCCATTAAACATCCAAAAAAGATAATATAATAGCATGGAACAATCAAATATTATACATATGTTGGAGACGTATCAGTGACCTTGCCAGAGATGGTAGCTCGGAAGCATGTGCACTTCAGTGTCTTCTCGAAGATGAGGAAGACCTCTTGTAGGACTTGATGAGGGCTTTGATCTCCTCCATTTGAGCTTGCATCTTGGTGTCGATGAAGTTTTTCAATGCATTGAACTCATCGTTGTTGTTGTAGACCGAAGGAGGTGTGCTTTGTCTATCCATCACAAGACTCGAGCGAAGGTGAGTAGGAAATGAGATAAACAATACCAAGCTACCTTTTCCCAAAGTTGAGGATGTATCCCGTTTCACTCAATGTGAAATGAAAGAATAGTGGAATTGGTACCGGACTTGCTCACTCATAGCTACAAAGTAAAGCTTATCGAGTGGCTTGGTTAGGACAAGTGGCACAAAATTTTGATGGAAAATGTTAGCAAGAGTCAATAATGTTGAAAGAGATTCACAAATTCACAAGTGAAACAAGTAGACCAATAGCAATGAATGCACATGGAAATGCACGCACGGATAGATAAATGGGGTCGTGCAAACAAGGAGCGAGCACAAAATGTGGAATCCACGGAAAACACTCGTGTTGCACAACTCAAGAGAGACGCTAGCACGATTTATCAATAGGCGGATACGACACTTGTGCACAACCTATAAGTTGCAAAATGGATAAACTTTCTATCCCAAGTATGCTCTTATGTATGGTTCCCGGTGTTTCGCACATGATGATCCAAGGTGATCAATATGGTAGTATGATATGCAATGTGGAGATGCTATGACTATTGCTTACAAGCTCTTTGTTTTCTCTTTGCTTAAAAGCTTATTCTCTTTTTTTGTTTGGCCACTATGCAAAATGCACAAACCAAGATAGCGATTGTGTATATGCAGGAACAATCTTGTGACACAAGAGATGATATGATGATACCAAGATGATATGGTATGTATGCAATGGTAGGTGCGGATCACTAATGTGCACAAGTAACATTGTCGGCAATACTCAAATGGTTAGTCTCGATAGGCAAGTGATGCAAAATGGCTAGGGGTTAACAAAGCAATGGCAAGAAAGAATGTACAATGATGGGATACCGTGATACCAAGATAATATAGAGGTTACCATTCTTGCTTATGGTTAGGTTGTCAAAATGGTGAAGTGGTCAATATCGATGACGACCTCATGCCAATGATGAGTGGCGGTGTTCTTGATGTATAACCATTCCTAATTAGCTGAAACACCTTAGGAAATGGAAAACAACAAACTCAAAATCTCAAATGTCAAATGTCAAATGGTGGTAGTGGAATGTGATGGTGGTTCCGGAGTTAACAATGCAGAAGTGGTGGTGGTGGTTGACGAAGAAGCAACCATCCCTAAGTAGCCAAAACACCTTAGGAGACTCAAGTCACCACTCAAGCAACCACAAATGCTATATGGATCAAAATGGGTTAGGTTGCGGAAAGCTATGGTGGTTTTATGGATGATATGGTGGAGGGCCTAGGCAAAGGTGTCAAAATGTCAAAATTTTGATGGAGTCAATTGATGTTGGAACACATCTAGATGTATCGGGATGTCAATGGCTACTCAACGAGCTAAAGAATGTCAAAATCGGACTCCGGATGTAGAAGATATGGCCGAAACAAGAAATCTGCCGAAGCAGTTTTTGAACTAGCGGACAGTCCGGTCTTCATCCAAAAACCTTATGATTCAAGCGGACAGTCCGGTGCTGGGAGCGGACAGTCTGGTCCAAAATCGATTTTGGTCCTGATGCGAGCGGACAGTCCGCTACGGGGGTGCGAACAGTCCGGTGCGGGCTAGGAAAGGACGAACTCGAATTTTTTGGGCGGAAATGGATAATTTTGGGGTCAAAATTGAGGAGATTTCATGGATGGAAGGTGGGGAAACTTGTGGGGACGCTAGATCTACTCGAAACACAGCGAATCCATGGATCAAAATCAACAAAACATCATCAAACCAACAAATCACAAAAAAATTGGGGCTATTTTTGGTGGGGATTTTTGGATTTTAGGACGAAATCAAGCAAAACAAGGCTAGAAAACGGCGGGGGAGACTCCAAATTCATTATCAATGTGGCTCATGATACCAAGATGTTGAAGGGTGGAGACCCTAAGCGTAGATCTTTCACGAATTGGAGGGGAATCCACGAAGAAAGCGAAGAACAAGAGGGGAGATCACAAGAAGAAAACACTTAAGAACAAGTCCAATCACACATCCACTAGGCTCACAATCACACAAGATCCACAAAGGTACAAGAACAACAAAGGGAAAGATACAAGGTAAAGTTCATCCCAAATCCAAAGGAGATGAGGTCTTGATGATCTAGATAGATCCTTCCCTCAAGGGGGTCTTGAATCCCTAAGGATCTTCTCCAACGAAGGCCTTGAACTCCATGGGGTCTTCTCCCTTAAGAGGAAACCCGCAAGGAGAGATACATGAGCTAAGCTCAAATGTCTAGTTCTAATCTTAGCTAACCCTAAAAACTGAGGGGAGCACG
This sequence comes from Triticum urartu, assembly GCF_003073215.2. NCBI lineage: Eukaryota > Viridiplantae > Streptophyta > Magnoliopsida > Poales > Poaceae > Triticum > Triticum urartu. The sequence continues at coordinate 120,084,925 of NC_053027.1, forward strand.
GATTATATAGTCTAGGGGCGAAGGGGTATGGGCCTCGGTGGTTACATGGGATTTTTAGCCCAATTCATAGCGAAACTGGGCGGACCGGATAGTCTGGTGGTAAGGACCGGACAGTCCGGTGAGTCCAGATGCATTTTCGGGTGCCACTGGACTATCCGCTGTGGGGACCGGACTGTCCGGTGGTGGAATTTCGGTGTAACCAGACTATCTGGTGTGGGGACCGGGCTGTCCGGTAGTGCAATTTCTGCACGCTTCTTTTTCTTCATCTTGACACTTCCTGTTAGCTCTTGGGTCTCGGGGTCCTTCTCCTTGGCCTCCGGGAAGCTTCGTAGCTGCTTGGTGGCGGTTGCCCTCGTACCTAATGATGCACAATGTTCCAAGGTGAGGTAGCAACCAAGTCCAATTTATATTCATGTAAATCTCGAAGAGGAGCGGTTTCACCTTAAGTCCGGTAGGTCCACTTGGGGCTTGAGGTGCTATGAAGGTGTACATGGAGATAACCATAGGATGCTCCACATCAATAGGGCACCATCTAATCCGTTGAGATGACACCATATGAGTTGTGGTTTGGCAATAAACCTAAGCTGTCGTTTCTTGAAGTTTGGGATTGTGATGCATGTTTATGTGAAAAAGCTTGAACCTGATAAGCTCGAACCAAAATCAGAGAAATGCGTCTTCATAGGATACCCAAAGGAGACTGTTGGTACACCTTCTATCACAGATCCAAAGGCAAGATATCCATTGCTAAGAATGGATCCTTTCTAGAGAAGGAGTTTCTCTCGAAAGAAGTGAGTGGGAGGAATGTAGAACTTGATGAGGTAATTGTACCTTCTCCCGAATTGGAAAGTACTTCATCACAGAAATCAGTTCCAGTGATTCCTACACCAATTAGTGAGGAAGCTAATGATGATGATCATGAAACTTCAGATCAAGTTACTACCGAACCTCGTAGGTCAACTAGAGTGCGGTCTGCACTAGAATGGTATGGTAATCCTGTTTTGAAAGTCATGTTACTAGACCATGACGAACCTACGAACTATGAGGAAGTGATGATGAGCCCAGGTTCCACGAAATGGCTTGAGGCCATGAAATCTGAGATGGGATCCATGTATGAGAACAAAGTATGGACTTTGATTGACTTGCCCGATGATCGGCGAGCCATTGAGAATAAATGGATCTTCAAGAGGAAGACGGACACTGATAGTACTGTTACTATCTACAACGCTCGAATTGTCGCAAAAAGTTTTAGACAAGTTCAAGGTGTTGACTACGATAAGATTTTTTCACTCGTAGCGATGCTTAAGTCTGTCCGAATCATGTTAGCAATTGCCACATTTTTTGAAATCTGGCAAATGGATGTCAAAACTGCATTCTTTAATGGATTTCTTAAAGAAGAGTTGTATATGATGCAACAAGAAGGTTTTGTCAATCCTAAAGGTGCTAACAAAGTGTGCAAGCTTCAGCGATCCATCTATGGACTGGTGCAAGCATCTCGGAGTTGGAATATACGCTTTGATGGGTTGATATAATTATATAGTTTTATACAGACTTGCGGTGAAGCCTGTACTTACAAGAAAGTGGGTGGGAGCATTACAACATTTATGATAATTATATGTGAATGACATATTGTTGATCGGAAATAATGTTGAATTTTCTAGAAAGCATAAAGGAGTGTTTGAAAGGAGTTTTTCAAAGAAAGACCTCGGTGAAGCTGCTTATATATTGGGCATCAAGATCTATAGAGATAGATCAAGACAATTAATTGGACTTTCACAAAGCACATACCTTGATAAAGTTTTGAAGAAGTTCAAAATGGATCAGTCAAAGAAAGGGTTCTTGCTTGTGTTGCAAGGTGTGATGTTGAGTAAAGACTCAAATCCCGACCACGGTAGAAAATAGAAATAGAATGAAAAGTCATTCCCTATGCCTCAGTCATAGGTTCTATAAAGTATGCTATGCTATGTACCAGACCTATTGTGTACCTCACCATAAGTTTGGCAAGAGGGTACAATAGTGATCCAGGAGTAGATCACTTGACAGCGGTCAAAACTATCCTTAGTGGAATAAGGAAATATTTCTCGATTATGGAGATGATAAAGAGTTCGTCGTAAAGAGTTACGTCGATGCAAGATTTGACACCATCTGGATGACTCTGAGTCTTGATCTGGACACATATTGAAAGTGGGAGCAATTAGCTACAGTAGCTCCGTGCAGAGCATTGTAGACATAGAAATTTGCAAAAATACATACGAATCTCAAAATGGCAGACCCGTTGACTAAACTTCTCTCACAAGCAAAACATCATCACACCTTAGTACTCTTTGGGTGTTAATCACATAGTGATGTGAACTAGATTATTGACTCTAGTAAACCCTTTGGGTATTAGTCACATGGAGATGTGAACTAATCACATAAAGATGTGAACTATTGGTGTTAAATCACATGACGATGTGAACTAGATTATTGACTCTAGCGCAAGTAGGAGACTAATATGCCCTAGAGGCAATAATAAAGATGTTATTTATATTTCCTTATATCATGATAAATGTTTATTATTCATGCTAGAATTGTATTAACCGGAAATTTGATACATGTGTGAATACATAGACAAAACAAAGTGTCTCTAGTATGCCTCTACTTGACTAGCTCGTTAATCAAAGATGGTTAAGTTTCCTGGCCATAGACATGTGTTGTCATTTGATGAAAGGGATCACATCATTAGGAGAATGATGTGATGGACAAGACCCATCCGTTAGCTTAGCATTATGATCGTTAAGTTTTATTGCTATTGCTTTCTTCATGACTTATACATGTTCTCTGACTATGAGATTATGCAACTCCCGAATACCGGAGGAACACCCTGTGTGCTATCAAACGTCACAACGTAAATGGGTGATTATAAAGATGCTCTACAGGTGTCTCTGATGGTGTTTGTTGAGTTGGCATAGATCGAGATTAGGATTTGTCACTCCGTGTTTCGGAGAGGTATCTCTGGGCCCTCTCGGTAATGCTCATCACTATAAGCCTTGCAAGCAATGTGACTAATGAGTTAGTTGCGGGATGATGCATTACGGAATAAGTAAAGAGACTTGCTGGTAACAAGGTTGAACTAGGTATGATGATACCTACGATCGAATCTCGGGCAAGTAACATACTGATGACAAAGGGAACAACGTATGTTGTTATGCGGTTTGACCGATAAAGATCTTCGTAGAATATATAGGAGCCAATATGAGCATCCAGGTTCCGCTATTGGTTATTGACCGGGGATGTGTATTATGAGTTATGTGATTTGATGACGATTTGTATTATGAGTTATGTGATTTGATGTACCGAAGTTTGTTCGGAGTCCCGGATGAGATCACAGACATGACGAGGAGTCTCAAAATGGTCGAGACATAAAGATTGATATATTGGAAGGTTGTGTTTGGACACCGGAATGGTTTCAGAAAGGTTCGGACATTTTCCGGAGTACCAGGGGTTACCGGAACCCCCCCCCCCGGGGGAGTTAATGGGCCTTCATGGGCCCTAGTAGAGAGAGGAGGCGGCGGCCAGGTGGAGGCGCGCGCCCCCAAGCCCAAACCAAATTGGACTAGGGTTGGGGGCGGCTCCCCTTTCCTTTTCTCCTCCTCCTCCTTCCCTCCTTCTCCCAGTGGGAATATGAAAGGAGGGCGAATCCTACTTGGACCGGAAGTCCAAGTAGGACTCCCCCCATGGCGCGCCCCCCCTTGGGCCGGCCACTTCTCCCTCCTTTATATACGTGGGAGGGGGGCACCCCAAACACACACCAAGTCTTCTCTTAGCCTTGTGCGGTGCCCCCCTCCACAATTACACAGCTCAGTTATATCGTCGTAGTGCTTAGGCGAAGCCCTGCGTCGGTAACTTCATCATCACCGTCACCATGCCGTTGTGCTGACGGAACTCTCCCTCATCCTCAACTGGATCAAGAGCTCGAGGGACATCATCGTGTTGAACGTGTGCTGAACACGGAGGTGCCGTACGTTCGGTACTTGAATCGGTTGGATCGTGAAGATGTTCGACTACATCAACCGCGTTACTAAACGCTTCCGCTTTCGGTCTACGAGGGTACGTGGACACACACTCTCCCCGCTCGTTGATGTGCATCTCCTAGATAGATCTTGCATGATCATAGGATTTTTTTTGAAATACTGCGTTCCCCAACAGTTCACACCCATGGGCCTCAAGTCGCCCCCGGGTCTTGGGCCTTCAGTAAGCTTGCTCTATGGACCGCGATCATCATCCTCTTGGGCTCCTTCTCATCTTAAGCCGCCAGTGGCATGACCCGGCCCCTCCTGGGCGGGTCATACCCAGTATTTATATCCCCAACATTAGGCCCCAGGTTGATTTGAACTTGTTCACATCAATCTTCAGTGCCTAACTTAGCAAAATCTTCCATCATCAACCTTTATGATCTTGCTATAACCCGCCATGACGTCAGCTCACAGAATTGTGTTAACCCGCCATGACGTCAGCTTGCATTAACTTTGCACGAGGCCCAGAACATCTCAGCACATCTTTATCTATAATAGACCTCCCGAAAATCGAGGCATCTGCGCAGCCACATAATCATTTTTTGACCTCCTCGATTCTCGCGCATGCCTTTTATCCATCCCCCTATAAATAGGGACATGGGTCCTTTTCATTTTTTCCCTTGCCTCCTCGTCTTTGTCTTCTTCCTCGCAACGCCCATGCGTGCTCGAGCTCCGTCGCCGCCGTCCTTCGTCAACTGCCTCAACTCCGACCGCTGCATCAACCTGAACGGACCAGAGCATGGCGGCACCTCTTTGCTGTTTATCAGCACCTCCAGGTACTTGTCTTAACTTATATCAGATCTGCGTTTAGGGTTCTATGTTCATCGAAGTTCTTCGTTGTTCCTCCACTTCCTCTCTTAGATTGCATAACCAGATCTGAACTTGGCATCCAAGTTGTGCGGCAACCGTTTTAGCATTCATTTTCAATAGCAGAAGATATCCCTTCCATAGTAGATCTCATCTGAGCACACGAGCTCTGCTGCTGCCGCCACCTTAGGTTTAGAATTTGTTTTATTTTCTGAATTGCTGTAGATCCAAAATTATAGCACCAGTCTATGGAATCTGTTTGTCATCACTTAGCAAATCCTCACTCATAGATCTGAAATATAGCAACTATTCGGGCGGCTTAACTAATAAATCGTAACCCGCCATGTACCATTAGTCCCCTTTTAAGCTGCCAATATATATGTTCACAATCCATATGACCCGACACTGTGTTCCGGCTTAATCATGTCAATCTTTGCAACACTTTTCTTTTTAATCATCGGCCGGCTTAATAGCACAATCTTAAACCGGCAATGTTTTCCTTTGTAGTAAAATTGTCTAAAGCCAAGACTGTCACCTCCTGCAACTGGGTAGTTTCCCGGGTCACCGAGGAAACATTGAATGAGTTCGTCCAAACAGGCATCTTAGCCAAAAAAGATGTCATCCATTTGAGGGTCACAGGCACAGAAACCCCTCCCGAGCCCAAGGAAGGTGAAGTAATTGTCTTTACAGATCATCTGCTCCAGGTTTTACCCCTCCCGGCTCAAAATTCTTTCGCGATGTGCTGCACTTTTTCAAGTTCCATCCTCAAGATATTGGGCCCAATTTTGTTTCAAACATCTGCAACTTTCAAGTGTTCTACGAGGTGTACCTTCAACAGGAGCCCATTGTAGAACTATTCAGGGAGTTTTACTACTTAAACTGATAGACTAAATTCACAAATGGGCCCAGCCTAGAGTTAGGTGGCATTTTGATTCAGAGGCAGAAAGAAGCCACCTTCCCAGCCGCCAGATTGCCCAGTCATCCTAAGGACTGGAACCAAACTTGGTTTTACTGCCAAGACACTTCTCCAGAAGGTGAAAATCCTCTGCCGGGTTATCATGAAAATCGGCTTAGCAACATGCACCCTCTTCTAGAACGGATTAGCACAGGAGAACGAGCCAAATACATGCCCACCTTTTCAAAGATCAGAGCCTTAATGGCTAATGGTTTGACTGGAATCGACCTAGTCCGATGCTAGATTGCCTGGAGAATTTTGCCCTTAAGCCACCGCTCTAGTTTAATGTGTGAATATACTGCTAATGTCAAAGGTCCTCAGTGCCACTGTCAAATAGAGTTGACTAATGAAGATGTCAATAATATGACCAAGACTCTGCTGAATGAGAGCTTGGGAGATTGCAACAAGACCGGTTTAAATCCTTTCTGCACCCTTAATCAACCTCCAGTTGTAAGTATCTGAAACAATCTCCGGCTCATTCAGTTATTCATTTGAAACTGCCTTCTTACAGTCACTTTATCTTTCGCAGGCCGACTCTCCTTTCTGGAATAGGAAGTTGCAAGATAAGCCCTTTGTCGGGGATATACCCCGCGGTATGACCTGGCCGAAGATATGACCCGTCTGGGACTTGGTGTTTCATTGGTGACCCGGCAGATTATAAGCCGGTAGATGGTAAGCTGGCAGACAGTTATAAGCCGGCAGATGGTAAGCTGACAAACAGTTATAAGCCGGCAGATGGTAAGCCGGCAGACAATTATAACCCGGTAGACAGAATCGCCCGGGGTTAATAAGCCCGAGACATTAAGAATCCCAAGACGTTAAGAAACCCATGGTGAGACATCAGAATAGGTTAAGTCCCAATCCGAGTTGGACTCTATATGTAACCCGCCCCTTCAACTTATATAAGGGGGGCAGGGCACCCTAAGGGGAGAAGAAATAATCTCTAAGGCTAGACACAATTAGGAGAGCCGGTTTATGCGGCGTCTCCCTCACGAGCATAATGAGACCTAGCCACAAATAGCATGTAGGGCTATTACCGGATGATGTTTCCCGGGGCTCGAAGCTGTCTAAATCCTTGTCTTGTATGTTGATCCACCTCGTGTCTCTCATCCCAATCAACCCCTCTCAAGCTACCACATATATGCGTTGGCCTCATGACTAAGTCCTCATACTAGGACATCTGACGTGACAATTCCATGACAGTTGGCGTCCACCATGGGGCCTGCGTATGGTGGTGTTGTTCTTGGAGGGATCTTAACTAGCGTTTTGAGAAGTTCGCAAGTTTTAGGATGAGGAAAAGTCGGTTTTGGAAGGAGCTACTCCAGCTTTGATCAAGAATAGAAATTTTTTATTAATAGAGTTCATCCGGTCGACTAGTAAGATTATCAGAGAAGATCCCTAATGTTTTGTTTTTGTTCAGTGTCGGTTCACCAAAATCCGATGGGTGCAATTCATCAACAGGCACAAGGCCAGGTTGTTCCAAGCCACCACCGTGGGTTGCCTCTGCTGATTGGCTTTTACCATGAATCGCCTCCACCGTGAGCCGCCGGCACCTTGTCGACTCTTCATGAGAAGGGTCCGCCGCCGCCGACAGCTGCCTCACGGGCGCGCTCCTCGTGTTTCACTTTAAACCGCCACATCTCGAGCGGGCCGGCCTCCGCTTCGCCGGGTCGACTCCATGGACCCCGCGCTTTGTTTTTTGCCGCCTCTACCACAGACTCGAGCGCCGCCTCTGGATAACCACGCCTTCGCCCTCGAGTCCGCCTTGGTGCGACGAGTCGCCGCACCCACTCCGAGTCGCCCAAGGACTTTGCTTCGGGCTCGGACTCAAGCCGTGAGTCGCCGTCATCTTCGTCCCTGAGCCGCCTCCGCGTGACCCGGCCGTGGCCGCCCTCGTAGTGAGCTGCCGCGGATTAAACCGCCGCCTCGGCTGGGTCAGCTCCGGCGCACCGGCCTCGAGTCGCCTCGCCACCCCCTCGCACTGACTCCGTTGGGATCTGCAGCAGAGGCCTCGCTGACGCACCTCTACTGACGTTCCACCACAACCGGCCGTTTCTGCTCGAAATCGTTCTGAGCCGCCCGGCCTCGAGGCGCCTCTGTTCCACCTCCGTGCCTTATCAGCCTCTGTCGTGAGCCGCACCTCGCCGCTGTGGGCTCGCCGGCGTGGCCGCTGCCTCTCTCCTCCGCGGCCTCCACAAGTGCCGCATAGGAGAGCCGCTCCTACTTCAAGTCTGTGAGCCACCTCGACCTCGCAAAAAGCTGCCACTGCCGCCCTTGTTGCTGATCCGCAGCCAGCTCGCCACCCGCGCCGAGTCGCCATGACCCACCGCGGACCCTCTCCTCCATTGCAAGTCGTCTCCGACTCCGAATCACCTCGGTTTCTATTGCCGAACCACCAAAACCACGTGCCGCTTGTGCCGAGAGCCGCCTTTGCTTAGCCAACTCTCCCAGATGCTATGGCATTTCTGTCCGACCTGAAATACGGGCTGTTCATTAGAGACTGAACGAAAACAAGACATCTTGGAGAAGCATTGCGTCCGTCTTGACGAGGCAGTCAAATCCTATCAGCATACAACATGCAACGCTGGCTATTTTCCCCGATGCTACTACTAATCAAGACAGCATGTTAACTTCAGCTGAGGTCAGATGACTTATACATGAAGCTTACGCGTGCATGCGTTCTATCCGCTATAGATCATGGACAAGAGAAAGAAGATGAGCAATCAGCAGCAACCGCGTTCTACCTCTGTCAAAATCGCCACTGTGCTCGGCCGCCTCCGGTTGAACTCCTGCAGCACTCGCCGCTTGCTCTGAAGCAAGCAAGCCCTGCCGCAATGGATCGACCCGCCCGGCCGAGTCCTCCGCCTCTGAGCGCCTCCTCCGGCGTGCCTCGCTGGAGAGCCTCGACCGCGGTCTCTCACCTCTGCCGCGTTCTGGCGCGTTCGCTGTGAGCCGCCGTTGCCGCAGCATGTTCCGGCCGCCCGTGTCCACTGCTGAGCCGCCACTCGCCTCTGCTACTGCAGCCGTGGTCCTGACTCAGGGCCACTTCCAAGCCGCCCTGCAACTTCACCGGGTCCCCTCGACAAACCTCTCCGCTATGGCAGACACACTTCAGCGACCCACCGGAGCACCCTCGTTGTAGCTCTCGCGTAGAGCCGGCCTCGATCCGCCCAGCGGATTCGTTTCAACTTCTGAGGAGTTTGGTGATCCAAATGTTATATCATCTGCCCTTGGCCAATCCCATATTAAACATGAGTATATCAAGGAGTTGCTCCTCAGCACTAACGCGCCATAGATCTGCTTCAAGCTTGGTGTCTACCAACAGAAATACAGCAGTCACTGGTCAACCGATGTGCGTAATGGTTAGGCCCAGTTGTTCGGTTGATTCACGGCTGATCGCTTGATTCGCAGCTATATGCAGCAGTACCTCACGAGCACGGAGTGTTATATTCCCTGCAAATCCATAGCGTGAGGATATATATATAAGAGGAACACGACCACAGTGGGAGCTACTGCTTTATCAGACCTACGTCTAGGCGGTCATCTGACGTCTGACCAGCATTATCTAATGCCAGCGTACGTGTTCATTTGGCAAAATATACCAGGTGCTATCCTTTTTATATATCTTATGAGCATATATTACATTGTTTAAGAACAATTACTCTGGTATGTGGTATTTTTTCGAAGGACCATTATTCATTACAAAGGTGTGGCAAAGGGGCATGCACCAATATTATTTTTGCACTAGTGCTCGTCTTTGCCATGCTGCTCGATGGATACATGCGCAAATCGCTGCCCTTGTTGCATCAACACACGAGATTGACTCGTCGTTCGCGCCGCGACCGACTCACCCGCGTCCGCGCCGCCTCGAATGCCGTGGCCATCTTTACTACCAACTATATGTCGGTTTATATCACGGTCAAATATGGATAATCTTAAGCCAACTCCTCGAGTCGTCTTAAGACTCGGGGGTTAGAATGACATGACTTAGGCAATTCATGAGCCCGGATCATTGGAGGGAAAATAACCCGGTCCCGGAGGCCACCGCTACATTGGTGAAAATTCAAAAGGTTGTCATGACAATTTCCAGCTTAAATAGTGCGGAGTAATCTAAAAGTTCCGCCTCAAAAGAAAAAGTTCCGTTTATGAGAAAAAAAATTGGTTCAAAATCTGGTTCAAGGAAATCTCTCTCCCACAATGTTTTGAGCTCTCACTATCCGGTTTGAGAATTCCTGCTCAAAAAGAATTAATCTCTCGCACGTTCGAGTTCTCAAGAAAAATTAAAGGTTGCCAAAGAGAACTTACTGCCATGATGCGCGGTTCAAACATGGGCATCCTGCCTTATGGGCTCATTTTATTATGGTCACTTGGGGCTTCCTGCTCATTGAGCATAGCTATGACTACCCTCTTGATGCGGCTTACACGCCTTGTTACAAATTATGTGGGGGTTTCTTACTCATTGAGCAACCCAAGTTCAAGGTTACCAAGGAGAACTTGTTGCACTGCACGGTTCAAACATAGGTATCCAGCCTTCGGGCTTATTATATGTCATATGAGAGCTTCCTGTTCAAACATACGTGTATTCACCAAAGAGAACATAGCCTCTTATTCGACTTGGAAGGCCAGGTGTATTCACCAAAATTTCCAGGTTATCCTGTTCAAACATAGGTGTATTCACCAAAGAGGACATAACCTTTTTGGCTTGGAATGCCAGGTGTATTCATCAAAATTTTCGGGTTATCCTGCTTTGTAGAGTCTACCACTCCGCCCAGGTAATCCTGGAATGACCCGCCGAACTCTTGACAGTCAATCTTATAGACCCTGAACTTGTCAACGTTAAAATGGCAGTTTGTCATGTGAGGCCTGGCTTACAAGGTGTAAAAGGTTAACTCAGTGGCTTGGCGGCCCATGAAAGCACTTGAGATTTAGGCTTGGCGGCCTATGAAAGCCTTGTTTTTCTGATTTATTATTTCCTCAGAGCATTTTTTTATTCATATCCTTGCTCCATATTAACATATGGTTTAAAACAATTCAGGCCATGTAGCCTTAATCTTTATGATTCATATTTGAGCATATTTGGGGTTTTGATAACCCGCCCTAGCTTTTGAAGTTAAGTCGCCAGGGCATATGTTGTTTAAACTCTGTGCAGGATTTGTAGAGTTATGACTTACATAAATGATTAAGTTCAAGCCCATCATAAAAAATTGAAGTTGGTGTTTCAAAAGGGTTATCAATTATTGATTTTCACAAAGGCTGTAAGCCACAGGGTTACAAAAATCCCGGATTACAATGGATTCGCATTAAGTTTCCATCGGCCAAGAGCCACTGAGTATTTGAACTCCGGATTTACTTGTCAACCGATAAGGTATTCAAATCTTTAATAGCCAAACTTGGCTGGATTTTTTATTATGGTTATCAATAACCAGTATTATGATTGAGGTTTTCAAAGTCGCTTCAGAGCAATGGCTATTATTTTATCAATGGATATGATTTATTATACAATGGAAGGAGTAGTCCTGAGTTGTTGCGGGCTTACGACCCGACACTTGGGGGCTACATTATTCAGATTGAGATTACATCAAATACGCAAGTCCCATGTCACTGCCAGCATGCACCATGGCACTTGGGGGCTAATGCAAAGTCATTTTTTACTTGCCTTATTGAAGACCCAACTCATCACATCGTAATGAGCCGGCCCTTGGGGCTACCAATTCCTCCTGTCAAAAATTCAAGGTACACAAGTTAATCCATTATATTGAAGGATCCACTGCTCAGTTGATAGAACACAAGGCTCTTAGCCTTGTGGTCGTGGGTTCAAGCCCTATGATGGAGGTTACATCATATGATGTTATTTTAAATGATCATATCTGCAAAGTCCCTGCTCATTATTGCATAATGACCCGGCCCTTGGGGGCTACACTAGTTGAAGTTTTTTATGAGCATAAGGCAATTACAAGTCCCAGGTTGTTGCAAGCATGACAACCCGGCACTTGGGGGCTACATATGTGGAATATTCAGTTTTAACTAGTGACTGAGATGAACAACCTGGATTTCTTCAAGGTTGCAACATTTATATTGGAGCAAGTCTTAAGTTGTTACTATGCTCCCTGCTTAAGACTTGGGGCCTACAAGTGATATGCATATAAGGGAGGTACATTTCTAAGCTTGATGTTAACAACAATTATGACCCGGTGCCATCAATATTTACAAACCGGCAATTTTGGCAATAGTAAACCGACAAGTTTTACATCTTCAAGCCGGCTGAAGATCAGATGAGTATTTCAAAGATTAATATTTTTGTTAAGCATTGGGAGTTGAATCAAATGAATTATTCTTCACAATATTTCTCTGTGAGAAACCAACATCAGTAAATTGAGTATGAAGCTAGCCTATTTACCCGGATTTTCTAGAAGAAGGAAATGACAATTGGAATTAAGGATGATCAGGTGCCGGCTTACGAGAATTTTTAACCCGGAGCACAACCTGTCAAATTTGTTCTTGTGTTTATTTTGCAGGATCAGTTTAACACGGATAAATCCAAATTAAACTGGGGGCTAATGTCAGGGATATACCCCGCGTATGACCCGGCCGGAGATATGACCCGGCTGGGACTTGGTGTTTCATTGGTGACCTGACAGATTATAAGCCGGCAGATGGTAAGCCGACAGACAGTTATAAGCCGGCAGATGGTAAGTTGGCAGACAGTTATAACCCAGCAGACAGTTATAACCCGGCAGACAGTTATGACGCAGCAAATAGAGTCGCCTGGGGTTAATAAGCCTGAGACATTAAGAAGCCCAAGACGTTAAGAAGCCCATGGTGAGACGTCAGAATAGGTTAAGTCCCAATCCGAGTTGGACTCTATATGTAACCCGCCCCTTCAACTTATATAAGGGGGGTAGGGCACCCTATGGGGAGAAGAAGTAATCTCTAAGGCTAGACACAATTAGGAGAGCCGGTTTATGCAGCATCTCCCTCATGAGCATAATGAGACCTAGCCACAAACAGCATGTAGGGCTATTACTGGATGATGTTTCCCGGGGCCCGAAGCTGTCTAAATCCTTGTCTTGTGTGTTGATCCGCCTCATGTCTCTCATCCCGATCAACCCCTCTCAAGCTACCACATAGATGTTTTGGCCTCACGACTAAGTCCTCACACTAGGACATCTGCCATGACAATTCCACGACACCGTCCAAGAAGACCCGGATGAAGAATAAGGCTCGGAAAAAGCCTGCCAAGAAGAAGACCAACCCTTCTGAATCATTTAACTTGGATGATGATGAGTCGGAGGTAGAACTTGACTCCCTTGGCTTATTTTTGTACATCTTATTGACAATGATCACTATCAGGATGACGCGGAAGGCAGCCACGTAGATGGTGAAGAGGTAACTATCCTTTCCTCCGACTCAGAACTTCTGCCAAGACAGGAAGTTCGTCAAGCAAGTCGGAAAGTAAGGTTTTCTCATCCTTTAGCTTATTTGGATCCCAACTTTATTTTGAAGAAACAGCAACATGAAGCTTGTCGCATGACCTGGAACAATGGTGGCGGAATTCTCTCCTCCGGCTTACAAAACACACCAGCCCTGCGCAAGCGCCGGAAAGAGGTGCCTTAGATTTCAAACTTTTTTATCCAAAGCGGTCTATTCCGCCAACCACTTATTCTTCCGACTCAAATTAATCAAGGAACTTCCCATTCCCTCTTCTAGCGATTCATCTGAGACCCAGCTGTCGGCTTTTAACTGCCCCCTGGTAATAATATTTTGCCTTCGTTAAGTTAATACTGACTCCTTGACCATATACTAACCTCTTTCAACTTTTCCTTGCAGTGGGATAGCAAAGCTAGTAAAAATGCAAGAACAAATAAACCGGACAAAGACTAAAAACTCAAAGAATCGGAAAGCCAAGCACCAGTGTCTGAAGCCTCTGTGCAACACCCGAAGGAAATTGCTGATGACCCGCCCCCAGAGAACCCTGCGCCTCCCTGACCATGTGAACATTGATCCTTTGAATGCTAAGCCGCAAGCCAATCAAGCCCTTCTGATGAGAATATTGAAGATGTTTTGATTAACCGGCACTGGCTTCCAAGAGCCAGGGAATCCACTGTCCTGCCAAACACTCTGGCCCAAGGAGGAGTGATTGAAGAAGCGCAGATCAAGTTTGATATGGCCAACTACTCTCAATCTGAGGCATCAGTGAAGTACTCTCCGCTACCTAGCCAAGTGGCACACTTAGCCGTGATCTGAGATGAGATATGGTCAAACAAATGCACCAAAATATGAGGTATAAACTTCTTGCTTTGTCTGTTAAAGATATTTCCCATAGCTCCAAGTCTAGTCATAGGAAAAATTGGTAGTGACTAATGGCAAAGACTTCAACCATGATTTATAGCAATGACTTCAATCCATAGCCCCATGATCCGATTTGTCTTGAAAAAAATATGAGCCCGGATCAGTTTTATAATCTTGGCAAATAAATTCCCACCTCATAACATCACAGCGGGTTATCTTGGAAAAAAGGTGAACCGGTTTCGTCTGTACTGGCTTTATAACGAACTTCTCCACCCATTAGCCCCCAAGTGGCCAAGTGCTATGCGTGCAAAGGGCTGGGACTTTATCCTGTGTTATTGTGACATATTTGCCTAATAATGTTCAACCTCTTTGCTTACAGGAAGCCTCACTCTATTTTAATCTCAATTGGCTGATTTAAGACTCGACTTCGAACTGCAAGGGGCTAAGACCACAGAAAGATTGACTCCAAATTCAATTTACCTTGGATGAGATAGAAAAACTTAAAACCGGGTTGATGCAAAGAGAGCTGCCTGGCTGAGAAAAGACTGGTTTGGTGCAGCGAGCAGAATACGCTGAAGCCTCTTTGGCAAGAGGTCACCAAGAACTTACCGGGCTTAAACGTCATATCACATAGATGACTGCCGCTTATTTTTGTAAGTAATACTTAGTTATTGTGAATAATTCCATGCGCAACTTTGTAAGCGCCTGATGACTTAACCGCGTATTTTGTTGAACAGGCTCTAGGAGTACCAATCTTGGCCAAGATATGCCGATTCAAACTCAAGGCGCTTATACGCTGTGGAACAATTGTATACATGTGCTCAATGCACAATAGTCACCATCTCGCACACCCAAGCAAGCACCATAATCTATCAGAGATGTGTTAAACAACTTCTGTCCTGCCCAAAAATTGAAGAATTAAGCGGTCAGCTGCTAGAGCCAGTGCATTACGGCCTTGAGCCGGGCAAAGGCATGGCAGGCAAAATTAGACCGGCCGAGATGGCCACTGGCTGCCGCAGTTTCAAAGAGGACGGTCTTCGTTTGATCAAGAAAGACTTTTGCTGCTTTGCGTAAAAGAGATGCGCCCACTGGCAAGTAAACTCCGCTGAAAAGAAACTGATCTTTCAAGATATCAGGCATCTTATACAGCAGACATTCAAAGATGAAGACACAGCTTATGATACTGTGGATCTTATCCCTCCAATCCATAAGTACATACTTTTGCACCTGAAATTGATCCGTCTGAACTTATCAATGATGAAGCTGAGTTCCAAGCCTTGATGGCATCGATTGGGTCATCACCTAACTCTGGGCAATGGAGGAAGAAGAACCGGCGCGGATGACCCAGAAGTCTCAACCCGCCAAGGCCAAGACCACTAATCCAAGGGCCCGGTTGTCATCCACAGTTGTGGATGCTGTGGCGTATCAAAACACTTGATTCTTTTAGGCCGCTCGATGCTTGGTAATAGGCTAGCTTGAAAACAATGATCTGCCATGCATCGTGCATGTTGATTTTGCATAACACTTTTGAGCCACAGATCTAATGTTTGAAGATCTGCCACTTATGCTTATAATGTCATCAAATTATGCAAACATGTTTATCATATTCCCTGCACACAAGCGGATAACAAGTGCCTGGCGGTCTACCCGCAGGGCGGTCATAATGCCCCAAATAATCCACTGGTGACTGTATAGTTGAGGGAGTCTGATGAAGGGTTCCTCGTCATCCGGCCTGTTATCCATGGGCCGAACTGATGGACTGTGAAGACAATGAAGGCCGAAGACTGTACCATGTCCGGATAGGACTCTTCTTGGCGTGGAAGGCAAGCCTTGTGATCAACTATGAAGAATTCCTCCTATGTAACCGACTCTATGTAAACCCTAGATTCCCTCTGGTGTCTATATAAACTGGAGGGCGTAGTCCGGATAGGATATATACTCATTACCATAGTCATAAAGACTAGACTTCTAGGGTTTAGCCATTATGATCTCGTGGTAGATCAACTCTTGTAACACTCATATTCATCAAGATCAATCAAGCAGGAAGTAGAGTATTACCTCCATAGAGAGGGCACGAACCTGGGTAAACATCGTGTCCCCCGTCTCCTGCCACCATCGACCTTAGAAGTACAATTCGGGACCCCCTACCCGAGATCCTCCGGTTTTGACACCGACATTGGTGCTTTCATTGAGAGTTCCACTGTGTCGTCGATGAAAGGTTCGATGGCCCCTTCGATCGTCCATAGTGATGCCGTCTAGGGAGAAACCTTCCTCCCTAGACAGATCTTCGTGTTCGGCGGCTTTGTACTGTGGGCCAACTCGCTTGGCCATCTGGAGCAGATCGATAGTTATGCCCCTGGCCATCAGGTCAGATTCGAAAGCTTGAACTATGTCGTGGACGTCTGCGGAGACTTGATCTTCGATGGATTCGAGACTGTTGGGATATTACTACTGGCTGTAAACCGACCAGGAGAGGCCGGGTTAGCCCCATAATGGTTCACTGTATCTGAAGCCCATGAAGACAAAGACGGTGACGCTTTATGAAGGCCCAGGGTCCAAAAGCTGTTTTAAGGCCTGTAGACATAAACCGGCGTTGATATGTAAACTTGTGTTGTAAGATAGAAAGAGTAGATATCGGGCCAGACACATTTATGTGCCGACCTCGGGATTCTGTAAACCGACGGGCGTCAACCCATGTAGATAAGGGGAGAACCCGGCGGCAGTTTGACGACAACAGACAACAATTCGAGACTCAGGCAAAGTGTATTCGCTCCCTGGTCGTCAAAACCCTAGCATCCACAACAACTGGATTAGGCTTTTACCTTCACCGCAAGGGGCCGAACCAGTATAAACTCTCTGCATCCCTTGTCCGCTTTAACCCCTTTAAGCTAACCCGCGTGATGGCTCCACGACTAAGTCCTTTCCTTAGGACATCTGCCGTGACAAACCATGACAGTTGGCGCCCACCGTGGGGCTATCGCATGATGGTTTCAAGTTCTTAGAGGGCAGCTTCGAAGGACTCAAGGGCTACGTGTGGGCCGGATGACCAAGAGTCGTCGTGGCAAGCTCTACATCAACGATTCAGGCTGGGGCCCCGAGGCCGGCTCAATTGAGTATGGGTACCGGGTCCCCTTTGGTGGCATACACGTCTTCATTGGCAAGATCGGCGAACCGGGCCCTGAGCCGGACATCTGCACTGACCTCGTCGAAATTGCTTAGCGTGCGAGATCTGCTGGGGTTAAGCCTGTCATGAAGTGTGCCTTAGTGGGAGTCATCCACGGAGGGGAATCTGAGGATAGATCGGAATCTGGTGGTGAAACCGTCGTTTATTCCGGCGACAAGTCATCAACCGGAGAGACCGAGTCGTTATATCAGTTGCAAGATGGCCGGATTGGGGGCTTTTCCGATGGCGACAGTATTCCAGACCCCTTTAATCCGCCAAACCGGGCTGCGCTCTTCATGGCCGGTACGCAACCAGCACTCCACTCTTCGACCGCAGCAGTGATAATTTCCGGATCAGCAGCAGCGACAACGGCCGGGGCAGGAGGCCCTATGCGACTGACGGCTCAGGTTCTATCTGATTTATTTGACGCTTTGGCAATGCTGATGGCGGAGGTTAACCCGGCGGATCAAGATGCACATAATGCGGAAATCGCGAAGGTGAAGGATCAGATCGCCCAGGCCAAAGCCGACTTGGCAGCTGAGGATACCAGGATGGCTGCGGAACGGGCCGCATTGGATGCACATGCTTACCGGCTTATGCTGGATTAGAGTGCGTCAAATGATGTCCTGGGGAGGAGGTACCAATCTCGCGTGCCGCCGGTTTATGAGGCCAGGAACCTCTTTAACACCCCAGGAGCGGGGAAAAGTAATCCGCTGATGGTAAACCGGGCGGAGGCACCTGGAGCGGGGGCGCCGGTTCAGCCACGTTTGGTGGATCCGCCTCGCGTTCAGACAGCTTTGGCTCAGCAGTAGGCTTATTCATATAGTCGCGAGAGGATCCATTCTACTCCCTGCCCAAGCCGGAGCTACAGCAGGCGTATGGATGAACCGGCCGTATCAAGCACTGCGCGGAACCATGATCCGCCCCATGGCCATAACCCAGCGGGTGGTGGTGGTGATGCTCAAGATGTGGTGGATCGTGCTAGAGCTCGTCGAGAAGCCGAGTTAGCAGCACCGCATGAGGCCCGCCAACTTACTCCGGTTCGTCTAACCACATCGGTGGAACCAGGGGTTACCTCTAGCTCTTTGGGAGTACCGTGTCTCGTCCCAGCGCTACGCAACATGTGCCTGCCCAAGGATTTCAAAGGCCCATGAAAAGTGATGAATTACACCGCTGATTTATGCCCCGAGTCATGGGTGGAAAGCTATGAGATGGCAATGGAGATGCTGGATGTGGACGATGCGGCATGCGCTAAATACTTTACCATGATGTTGGAAGGAACGGCTCGAACTTGGTTGAAAAAGTTACCAGCTAACTCCATTGGGTGATGGGCCGAGCTGAGGGCCCGGTTTATCCAGAACTTCAAGGATACATGCAAGCAGCCCATGTCAATTATGGACCTAGCTGCCTGTGTCTAGGAGGAAGGAGAATCAACAACCCATTGGGTGCGCCGGGTTTCGGAGATTTTGCATTCATCGGACTGCATTAACATTGACACAGCAGTTTTAACGTTGGAAGGCAATTGCCGGTTTGCACCTCTGAAGCTGAAGTTGGGACGGCTCAAATGCCACTGCAATGATATGGGGACTCTCATGGCTGCTCTGGTGAAATATGCCAACTCTGATGGTACCAAGGACCCCGAGTCTGACGATGACAAGACAGGGAAGGGAAAGAAGAGCGGACATACCAAGGGGCAGCAGCACAACCCGACGGGCCATGGAAACAACGGTAATCGTAAAGCGGATAATAGCTTGGATTTTGTAGCTAATACCAACACGCAGGATAAAGGCCAACGGTGTAAAGGTAAATCGCCCCAGCGCGGTGGAGGACCAAGTCCTAATCCAGACCGCCTATCTTATCTGTTGTAATAGCCTTGCCCAAAGCACGGGACGAAGGAGAACCCGTCCACGCACCTCTGGAAAGATTGTTACATCATGCAAGAGTTCAAAAACTCTGATGTTTTTCGGTATGATCATGGACCAGGTGGCGGTTCAGGCCCCAGATCTCATGGGCCGGGTTACGGTGGAGGTTGTTCCGGTTCAGGCTTTCATGGCAACCAGAGTGGACAGGGTAATCAAGGCAATCAGGGCAACCAAGGTGGTTATAATAATCAGGGGAATCAGCAACAGCAACAGCAGCAGTCAGGTTACTAGAGCAATCCGAAGCAGTTGAATAGCGGGTAGTATCTGTTGGGTTTCGTAGTAATTTCAAAAAATTTCCTACGCACACGCAAGATCATGTGATGCATAGCAACGAGAGGGAGAGTGCTGGTCTACGTACCCACGCAGACCGACTGCGGAAGCGATGACACAACGTAGAGGAAGTAGTCGTACGTTCTTCACGATCCAACCGATCAAGCACCGAAACTACGGCACCTTCGAGCTCGAGCACACGTTCAGCTCGATGACGATCCCCGGACTCCGATCCAACAAAGTGTCGGGGAAGAGTTCCGTCAGCACAATGGCGTGGTGACGATCTTGATGTACTACAGCAGCAGGGCTTCGCCTAAACTCCGCTACGGTATTATCGAGGACTATGGTGGCTGGGGGCGCCGCACACGGCTAAGGAATAGATCACGTGGATCAACTTGTGTTTCTTGATCTCTCTTTGGTGCTAGCCCTGCCCCTCTATTTATATGTTGAGCCCTGGGGTCGAAACTTGGAGTAAAAGCCTCCACAAAGTCGGTTTCACCCGAAAGGCAAGAGTCCTTCTCGGACTCCAGGGCCAGACGCCAGGGTTCCCGGCGTCTGGACCCAGACGCCAGGGACCCTGGCGTCTGGCCCCTGGACTCCGCAAAACTTCCTTTTGCGCTTTCCAAAAACCTTGTGCGCTTTCCCCTTTGGCCCAAATAAAGTGTTCTCGTACCCAAAAATTTCGGGAAACATCCGGAACCCCTTCCGGTGATTTCCGAAACCCTTCCGGTGACCAAACACTATTATCATATATATCAAACTTTATCTCCGAACCATTTCGGAGTTCCTCGTCATGTCCGTGATGTCATCTCGGACTCCGAACAACATTCGGTACATCAAAATGCATGCATAAAACTCATAACAACTGTCATCGTAACTTTAAGCGTGCGGACCCTACGGGTTCGAGAACAATGTAGACATGACCGAGACACGTCTCCGGTCAATAACCAATAGCGGGACCTGGATGCCCATATTGGCTCCTACATATTCTACGAAGATCTTTATCGGTCAGACCGCATAACAACATACGTTGTTCCCTTTGTCATCGGTATGTTACTTGCCCGAGATTCGATTGTCGGTATCCAATACCTAGTTCAATCTCGTTACCGGCAAGTCTCTTTACTCGTTCTGTAATACATCATCCCGCAACTAACTCATTAGTTGCAATGCTTGCAAGGATTATGTGATGTGCATTACCGAGAGGGCCCAGAGATACCTCTCCGATAATCAGAGTGACAAATCCTAATCTCGAAATAGGCCAACCCAACATGTACCTTTGGAGACACCTGTAATGCTCCTTTATTATCACCCAGTTACGTTGTGACGTTTGGTAGCACCCAAAGTGTTCCTCTGGCAAACAGGAGTTGCATAATCTCATAGTTACAGGAACATGTATAAGTCATGAAGAAAGCAATAGCAACATACTAAACGATTGGGTGCTAAGCTAATGGAATGGGTCATGTCAATCAGATCATTCTCTTAATGATGTGATCCCGTTAATCAAATAACAACTCATTGTTCATGGTTAGGAAACATAACCATCTTTGATTAACGAGCTAGTCAAGTAGAGGCATACTAGTGACACTCTGTTTGTCTATGTATTCACACATGTATTATGTTTCCGGTTAATACAATTCTAGCATGAATAATAAACATTTATCATGATATAAGGAAATAAATAATAACTTTATTATTGCCTCTAGGGCATATTTCCTTCAGTATCATGTCTTCACCACTAGCCTGGACAAGCGCGGTCAGAAGCTTCATAAAAGGGCAGTGAATTCCGTTGAACCGGCGGTTCCCCGATACTTACGCTGGTCTAAACAGCCCATTGTGTGGAGTCGAGAGGATCATCTGCCCCGGGTTGATAATCCGGGTCATCTAGTGTTGGTGGTGGCACCTCATGTGGGAGGTTATAAGTTCACCAAAGTACTCATGGATGGGGGGAGTAGTATCAATATCCTTTATTATGAAACCTTCCGTCGCATGGGGTTAACAGATAAAAATCTTAAACCGTCCAACACGGTCTTTCATGGTGTGATACCTTGTAAATCGGCATATCCCGTTGGTAAGATAGCTCTGGAGGTTTCTTTTGGCGACGAGCATGATTCAAGATCAGAGAAGTTGACCTTTGAGGTGGTGAAAATCAAGAGCCCATATCATGCCCTGTTTGGACGACCGACTTATGCTAAGTTTATCGAAAGGCCCTGTTATGTCTATCTGCAGCTCAAGATGCCGGGTCATAAGGGGACTATCACAGTGCACGGGAGTCGCAAGATCGCTTTGGAATGTGAAGAGGGCGATGCGGCATACGCTGAGTCGTTTGTGCAAGTGAGGAATTGAAGTTCTATAAGGACAATGTTGATCCGGCAGATATGACTTCATTAAAGAAACCAACTACAGAGCATGATCCGGCCCTAAAGTTTAAATCGGCTGATGAGACTAAGCTTGTCGACTTCATGCCCGGTGATTCGTCCAAGTAGTTTAGCATCAGCGCTAATTTGGATCCAAAATAAGAAAGCGCGCTCATCGAGTTCATCCGTGAGAATCGGGACATCTTTGCGTGGAAGCCTTCTGACATGCCAGGTGTACCGAGAGAACTCACTGAGCACACTCTCAATGTTGATCCCAAGTATAAACCGGTCAAGCAATTTCTTCGCCGGTTCAATGAAGAAAGACGCAAGGCTATTGGTGAAGAAGTAGCCAGGCTCTTGGCGGCTGGATTTATCGTTGAAGTATTTCATCCTGAGTGGCTGGCTAATCCGGTGCTGGTGCTCAAGAAGAACGGCACTTGGCGTATGTGTGTGGACTACACAGATCTCAACAAAGCCTGTCTAGCAGATCCTTTTGCCCTCCCTCCTATTGATCAAATCATTGATGCTACGGCGGGTTGTGAGCATTTGAGCTTTCTGGATGCGTATTCTGGCTACCATCAGATCAAAATGGCAGTTAAGGACCAGTAGAAGACAGCCATCATAACTCCTTTTGGAGCCTTCTGTTATGTGTCTATGCCCTTTGGGCTGAAGAGCGCCCAGGCGACCTATCAGCGGTGTGTGTGCAGAATTGTCTTCATGATCAGATTGGCCGCAATGCATATGTAGATGATATGTGGTGAAATCAAGGAAGAAGGAGACATTGATTGATGACTTGAAGAAGACCTTTGATAACCTGCAGGTTTATAAAATGATGCTTTTTGGTGTCTAACAGGGGCATTGAAGCTAATCCGGAAAAAAATCAAAGCCATTACTTCTTTGGCCAAACGGAAGTGTATCAATGATGTTCAACGCCTGGCAGGCCGGATTGCCGCGTTGAGCCGGTTTATCAGCTGCCTTGGCGAGAAGGCCATCCCTTTGTATCAGATGCTGAAGAAAATGGATAACTTTGTCTAGAGTAACACCGCTAATGAAGCATTTGAGGATTTAAAGCGGCAGCTGGCTAATCCGCCGGTTCTCGCTGCTCCGGTTGACAAAGAGCCATTGTTGTTATATGTGGCAGCTAATGCCCGGGCTGTTAGCGTGGCTATTTTGGTGGAGCGCAAGGAGGCCGGAAAGGAATATCCGGTTCAACGGCCGGTTTACTATATCAGTGAGGTACTTATTGAGTCCAAGCAGAGGTACCCACATTGGCAGAAGTTGGTGTATGGAGTTTTCATGGCAAGCCGGAAGCTTAAGCAATATTTCCAAGGTCATCCCATCACGGTGGTCAGCTCTGCTCCTTTGGGGGATATAATACAGAATAGGGAAGCAATTGGCCGGATTGCTAAATGGGCCATCGAGCTCGGGCCTCACGGGTTGAAATACATACCCCTAACGGCGATCAAATCTCAGGCACTTGTGGATTTCATCAATGATTGGACAGAACAACAAGCGCTAGAAGAGAAGTCGGATTATACTTATTGGATTATTCATTTTGATGGGTCCAGGCAATTGGAGGGCTCGGGGGATGGAGTCATATTAACTTCCCCATGAGGTGATAAGTTTTGTTATGTTCTCCGTTTAATGTTCCCTTGCACTAGCAATGCAGATGAGTATGAGGCCTTACTCCATGGTCTTCGGATGGCTAAGGAGATGAACCTAAGCCGAGTTAAGTGCTTCGGTGACTCGGACCTGGTGGCTCAACAAGTGTCCGGCACTTGGGATTCCAAGGACCCACTCATGGTGGCATATCGCCGTGAGGTGGATATTGTTGCAGGTCACTTCAAAGGTTATCAAGTGGATCATGTGAACCGGCGGAAGAACGAAGCGGCAGATGCTTTAAGCCGTTTGGGTTCCCAACGTAAACCGATTCCACCTAATGTCTTCCTGGATGTGTTGCATAATCCGTCTGTCAAGCTCCCCGATGAAGAGGATTTGGCTATTCCTGATCCGTAAGCTCAGTTGGTGGCAGCTCTTCATGTTATTCCAGATTGGATGGTTCCATGTTTGGCGTATATGAACCCGGGCGAGTTACCAGAGGATGAAACTTTGGCCAGGCAGATAATCCGGCGGTCCAAGTCCATGAGTATTATCAATGGAGAGTTACATCATTGCAGTGTGACAGGGGCGTTTCAACGCTGTGTGTCTCCTGAAGAAGGCCGTGAAATTTTGCGTGAGATCCACGAAGGAGATTGTGGTCACCACGCCGGTTCAAAGTCTTTGGTGGCCAAGGCATTTCGTCATGGTTTTTATTGGTTAACAGCTCATGCTGATGCCGAGGACTTGGTCAAAAGGTGCAATGGATGTCAAAAATTCTCATGACGTGCTGATGTACCGGCTCAAGAATTGAGGATGATTCCAATCAGTTGGCCATTTGCAACTTGGGGGCTAGATATGGTTGGGCCCTTCAAGAGGTCCAAGGACAAGAAGACCCACCTTTTGGTAGCGGTTGATAAGTTCATGAAGTGGGTAGAGGCAGAGCCAGTCAGTAAGTGTGATGCAGCCACGACGGTTCAATTCATCAAAAAGGTGATCTTCCGGTTTGGCTTTCCACACAGCATTATAACAGACAATGGTACCAATCTGTCAAAGGGTGCCATGAAGGAGTTCTATCAACGTGAGCACATCCGGCTTGACGTATCATCAGTGCCTCACCCCCAGTCCAATGGTCAAGGGGAGAGGGCCAATCAAGAGATCTTGAGAGGCATCAAACCCCGGCTTATGGTTCCTTTGCAATGGACGCCGGGTTGTTGGGTTGAGGAGTTACCTTCTATGTTATGGATCATCAATACCACACCCAACAGATCGATAGGGTACACACCATTCTTCATGGTTTATGGAGCGGAAGAGGTTCTTCCTAGTGACTTCACCTCGTGTAGTGGCATATGTTGAAGCTGAGAACGAGAAGGCACGGCAGGAAGCTCTTGACTTGTTAGATGAGGAGCATGACATGGCAGCAGCCCGTTCGGTGATTTATCAGCAAGATCTGCGTCGTTATCATAGCCGCCGGGTTAGAACCAGAACCTTTCAAGAAGGCGATTTGGTGCTTCGACTCATCCAGGATCAGACGGATATGCACAAGCTATCCCCCCCCCTTGGGAAGGACCCTTTGTGGTCAGCAAGAATCTGCACAACGGGTCATACTACCTAATCGATGTTCGAGAGCGCAAAGACTCACATAAATCGAAGGAGGAGACCAACCGGCCGTGGAATATTGCTCATCTTCGGCCCTACTATACTTGAGCCATAGGCTATGCTTATGTACATATTATGACAATATATATATTATGATCAATATAATAAACCGGAACCTCAGCTAAAGCGGGGTATCTATTGTTTTTCTTACATCATGTGTGGTTACATGGAGCTTCTGTTTATAAAGCGGCATCAGGTTTACCCCTTGATTCAGCTTCTCAAAGCTTTATATTACATCACTTGGGGGCTTGGTCGTATCCTAACCATAGCTACGCCTCTTGATCGGCGCAATGCCACAACATCACTTGGGGGCTTGATCATATCCAAACCATAGTCACACCTCTTGATCAGCTCAAAGCCAAATCAATCCGGGGCCAAAGAGAGTGTTATATAACAACAACTCAAACATGGGCACCCACTGAGCATAGCTCAAAATGTTACTTGGGGATTCTTTGCTGTCGAAATGAACAAAGAATCTACACTTGTAATAGGCTATCAAGCCATGGCTTGGAAGCCTGGTGTATACACCTAAAACCCCAGGTTAACCTGCCTATTTAAGTAAGTCACTCCGCCCAGGTAAACCTGGTATGACCCTTCAAACTTTGACAAATTACTCTTAAATAAAGACCCTGAACTTGTCAAGTTAAAACGATGATTGGTTAAGGATTGAGGACCATCTTAAAAGGCTTTGTGAAATGGTTTAACTCAGTGTCCTAGCAGCCCATGAAAAGCCTCGAATTTGGGGCCTGGCAGCCCATGAAAAGCCTCGACTACAAGGGTTTTTATTCGCCTTTTGCTAAGTTTTCTCTATTTTTACAAGATTTGTGATGTTTTTAAACCGGTGTTCATCAACCCGGTTAGGCTGTCAACTCCAAGTTGTCAGTACATGATCAAATTATAGTCCGGAGACTATCAGCCCGGTCTGGTTTTGACTAAAAGTCACCAGTATTGAATAAACCAGTGTTTATCACAACCCGGAACGGTTTTATTGTAAACCGACATCATATAACATGAGTTACTAATGCTCCGGATTAGGGTTGTTACCCTCATTACAATAGTTGGTCAGCCAACATTATGACCTAAGGTCACAGGTATGAATTATTTTTCATATTTGATCATCTTTCTTCAGCTTCGGTTATACACCTTAGCTATATATCTGGGCATCATGACCCGTCCGGCGGTACACCGCCAGGACACTATCTACTTCTTGTGTGAAGGAATAGCTTGACTAAATCGCTATGAGTTATGAGCATAATATATCTTCAAGCATGGCGGATCAACAAATGTCAGGCACACATAAATATGCACGAAGGCATATCAGATCAAGTGTTTTAACTAGCCTATCACAAGGCGTTTCAGTGACCAAAAGGATAATTGTTGCACAATAAATATTGCAGCATGTAGAAGACTAAACTGGCCTCTGGATCAGGATTCGTCACTAGCTTGGCCTGACGGCTGCGGATCATCTTGCACCGGTTCAACTTCCTCCTCTCTACCCAATGGCTGGAAGTCAACAGTTGCCCAGTCGATCCCAGTTAGGGCTTGGAATATAGCTTCATCGCTTATAAGCATGGACGGTTCAATGTCAGGGGCATAAGTGTGCTTACGGATTCGTGGGATAAGATTTTGCACTTTCGGAATTGGTCCAGCAACTCGTCTGTTCTTGTCATCATAACTTGCCTGATAGTACGAGAGACCCGCCTCTTCAGCCAGTTGACAAGCCATTGGACGTACTTCCCAGTTTATGGCTTGGAGATCATCATTGCTGAATTCTGATCCGTCTTCTTTCAAGCTGGGATAGCCTTTGGCCGCTTCCACTAGATCCAAGTCAGGTACCCATGCTTTTGCCCGGGTTAGGGCGGTCAGAGCGCCTGCTCTTGCAGCAGACTTTTTAAGTTCTTCTACCCGGGCAGGAAGCATAGATAACCTTTTTAAGGTTTCCTTGACTAAAGTGGGGGAGGCTTATTGTGTGAAGCGGTGTAGATGATCCGCTGCGCACCGGTAAACAAATGCTCTATCAGAGTATAGGCAGCCTTGAGCTTCTTTTGAACATCAGAGCCTAGATGGCTAATGCGAGTTCCTGCATCATTGTAAACATCAGTAAACCGGCAACACATGGGAAGATATGTCGAAAGCATAAGGAAAAGATGTTTACTGAACACAGCAACAGTCATGGCATGAATCTGCCGCTTTACACCAGTTAGTTCATCTACCACCAGTTTAAGAGCTGCTTCTGTGTCTTCGGCCCTTTTTCGCAAAGTGGATTTTTCTGTCTCCCAATCCATCTGCTCCTTGTTGAAGCTCTCTTTCAGTTTCTCCATAGCGTCTAAAACACTAGTTAACTCTTCCTTGGCTCTGGAGGTTTCGGCTTGCTGAGACTTGATGTTCTCTTGCAGATCAGCGGTTTGAGCTTCCTTCTTACTCAGCTCAGCCTATAAAGAGACAGATATATAATGAGTTCAAAGTACATGTTTGAACTACCAAGCACATATCAAGTTCTGCCCTTGATACTTGGGGGCTAATGCATATTTGCTCCTTATCAGAAATTTCTACAAGTCCCAAGCACAATACAAGTATTAATCTTGGCACTTGGGGGCTAATGTGTGTTTGCTCATAACTGCTGATATGGGAATTCTTCTATAGTCGCAGTTCATTTTTATAAAAGTTAAACCGTCACTTGGGGGCTACACCAGTGAAAAAATGTAGTGTTGCAAATATAAAGATTGTTACTAAGTCCCGGTTTAGATTGATATCATAAACTGTCACTTGGGGGCTACTAGAGTTGATATTTGAAAATGGACATAAAAGACATAGTTGTATGGTTACCTCATATCGCTCTTTCATCAGATTTACTAAACCGGCTTCATGATCACGACTGGTGTACAGACAATTCAAGAAGCCAGAGTGAATGTCTTGGGCGCTGAGATGAGTGTAGCTAGACAAATCGGTGCTCCATTTGCCCTTGCCCATAGTAGAAAGCTCATCCTTGGCACTATGTTTGGACAAAGCGACTGGGTTGCTAGGAGCGGTGTGGCCCATGCCGGTAACTATAACATCATCCTCTTTATCTTCAGCAGCTTTCACGGGAGTTGGCGGATTGTCAGTGTCCTTAGCTGGGCTGGCCGGTTTATCATTAGGTCGGGCCGGGCTGGACGGATTTTCAACATGGCTTGTGGTGTCAATTTCTACTTGTTCAGTAAACAAGTCCTGGTCTTGAAGCGGCGGATCATTGAGCATGGCATTAGCATCGATCTCTTCAGGATCTGGAGTCTTTTCCGGTTCAATAGCCACGTTATCATCAGCCAATTTATTCAACCGAGCCTTCTTGCTGGGTCTGGGCTTGGCGCTGAGAAAAATAAATATGAGGATCAGTACAATCTATAAAGATAACACATCAAGGATAAAAACAAGTGTATAGCTCACCCAAGAACTGTTTTGAGGGGTGGAAGCTTTGTGGTTGATGACTCGCCAGAAGATGAGTGGGAAGTACCCTGATAATTTGAATCAGATGGTTTAAGAGGCTAGCGGAAACAACCCGCTTTGGGGCATGAAGTGTCAAGGGTATAAGAGACCTCTGATCGGCGTTTCCAAACCGGAGTATTCGGTAAACCAGCGGAGGTAACTACTTGGCCGCTGTGACGGGTTGTGCGGCGAGCCTCGTGCTGCTGCGTCTTCAAAAGAAAGTTTGGGTCCAAGTAAGAAAGGGGGTGAGAAAATTTTACTTTCTGGTTTGCTCGACAGATTTTTGATGTTGGCGGAGGATCTGAATCGGAGGAAAGAATGATTACCTCTACATCATCAGCGTGACTGCCTTCAGCGTCGTCCTGATAATAATCATTGTCAATGAGGTGTATGAAAAATGAACCAAGAGAGTCTAGTTCTACCTCTGATTCCGGGTTACCCACATCGTCATCAGCATTTGGCTCGGAGGATGCAGTGGTCCTTTTCTTGGAAGGTTTTTTAAACAACTTGGTCTTTGGGCGAACTGGTTTGGCCGGTTTGTCTTGCGGTTTTGCTGGTTTGTCTTGTGGCTTTTTATTCTGGAACAGATCATCACCCTGTCAAAATTAGACAAACTCTCAGGAAATATGTTGAAAAGAGGTAACTTACAGTAAGGAAGTTAGATAATTCTTACAGATGGCGGTTTGTTAAAGGTACAGAAACGACTTAGTCCGGTTTGGCTGCAGATGGCCTTCGGTTCATTCAGCATTTTCTTGACAGCCTCAGTAATTTCAGCTTCTGTTAGTTGAATTTCAATGTGCCATTGAGGGTCGGGTAAACTCCCTGTATATTCACACATCAATCCGGGGCGCCGGCTTAAGGGAAGGATGCTCCAGCCGATCCAGCAACGAGCAAAATCAACACCTGTTAAACCGTTAGCCATAAAGGCTCTAAGCTTCGACAGCTATGGGGCATAGTTGGCCCTTTCCTTTGATGTTAACCTCTGAGGAAAAGGATGTGTATTGCTAAGGCATTCAGGGCGGTAACCCGGCAGGGGGTTTTCATCAGTTGGAGATGTATCTTTGCAATAAAACCAGGTCTGGTTCCATTCTTTGGGGGTGACTGTGGAGCTTGGGATGAGGGAAAGTGACTTCCTTCCTTTTCTGAACCGCCATTCCGCCCAATTCAGTATTGGGTCCATCTGTGAACTCTGTGCGACGGTTTAAGTGAAAGAAATCCCTAAACAGTTCAACTGTAGGTTCCTCTTGCAGATAAGCTTCACAGAAGACTTGGAAGTGGCAGATGTTGGTCACAGAATTTCGACCGATGTCTTGAGGGCGGAGTTGAAAATTAGCCACTACATCTCGGAAGAATTTTGAACCGGGAGGGCTAAAGCCTCGGCCCAGATGGTCAACAAAAATGACTACATCTCCGTCCTTGGGTGTAGGAAGATTTTCCGGGCCAGGGGCCCTCCAGTGGATGACATCTTTCTTGGCCAAAGCGCCCGTTATGACGCATCTGTTTAACTGATCTTCCGTGACCCAGGAAGGAACCCAGTTGCATTCATAGACTTGCTTAGCCATTGCTATGAGAAGCTGAAACATGATTATTGCCAGTTAAAGATACACAGTGAATAGCTATAAAGGCAGTAGAAGGACGTAAGCATATTGTTAAACCGGGGTTTGTTATCGGTAAACCGGAGTTTGACAATAGAGACAGTACAATGATGAATGCATTGGCGGTTCAACAGGGGACTAATGGTATCTACTGGGTCATCATTTTTCTATGAGGTTAAACCGCCTAATCTGGTATTGAAGATATATGTCTGAAGGTGTGTAAGTGAAGGAAAAACAAGTTTCACGACGAGACATGATAATTTCAGATCTATCGTGCGTTGGAAAATCAAAATATATTCTGACCTAGTTCAAGCGTTTGAAGAGTTTAGCAAGTTCAGATGAGTTTTAAGCCCTAACAAAAAAAGGAGTTTAAACTACAAGGACGCTGGAGAAATCAGATCTAACTAGCCATTGGTACTACTGAAGAGGAACAAGGAAGAATAGTTTCAAGAACTTTGAAGAGCTATGAAGAACACCGAACCCTAATGGTGAATCTGGAGTGAGGAAAGAAGGAACTTACTGGTGCTGAGGAAGCAGCGGAGGATTGCCGCGTTTCTCTGGTACGGTCAGGTTGATGCAGTGGCCGTCGTTGAGGCAGAGGCGAAGGACGACGGCGACGGTAGAGCTTGAGGGTCGGTCGGCGCGAGGAAGAAGATGACGCGATGATGCACGAGGGGGAAAGTGAAAGGGACCCCTCGTCCTTATTTATAAGGTGAATGGATAAAAGGAAGGCGCGAGAATCGAGGAGCCCAAAAAAATGGGATATGTGACAGCTCTGTTGCCTCAATTGTTGGAGGCCCATCAATGAAGGTGGGTTATACGCAGTTTTTAATAACAGATGAAGTCATGGCGATTTATCATGGTCCTGGAAGTTGAAGTCATGGCGGTTTACAAGACTATGTGAAGGTGCTGAAGAAGATTCTTCTTAAGTATTGAGGATTGACATGAACCGGTTCAAATCAATCTGGGGCCTAATGTTGGGGATATTACTACTGGGCGTAAACCGGCCAGGAGAGGCCGGGTTAGCCCCATAATGGTTCACTATATCTGAAGCCCATGAAGACAAAGACAGTGACGCTTTATGAAGGATCAGGGCCCAAAAGCCGGTTTAAGGCCTGTAGACATAAACCGGCGTTGATATGTAAACTTGTGTTGTAAGATAGAAAGAGTAGAGACCGTGGCCGGACACGTTTATGAGTCGGCCTCGGGGTTCTGTAAACCGACTGGCGTCAACCCATGTATATAAGGGGATGACCCGGTGGCGGTTTGAGGACAATAGACAACAACTCGAGACTCAGGCAAAGCGTATTCGCTCCCTGGTCATCGAAACCCTAGCAATTCCAGAACATCTGGATTAGGCTTTTACCTTCATCGCAAGGGGCCGAACTAGTATAAATTCTCTGCGTCCCTTGTCCGCTTTAACCCCTTTAAGCTAACCCGTGCGATGGATCCATGACTAAGTCCTTTCCTTAGGACATCTGCCGTGACAAAACCACGACAGAGACCGCGACGATCGCTCCCCCTCGCTCTGATGAACATGACTTAAATCTGTCATTGGATCACGTCCAGGAGATGGTTCCTATTGCTGCAACGGCCTTGGAACCAGAGCAGATCGTGCCATCCGAGGCCACAGAGTCCGCAGCATTGGAGCCGCACACAGACTCGACACCCTGCAATACTTGCGTCAATAGAACTCCGGACTCGTCTTCGGCTATAAGTTCCGGACCATGTACGCCTGCGGACACCAAGCTGGATCGGTTATCGATTTTTGAATTCAGCGCCGCAGACGTCTTCCAACACTCACCTTTGGGTCATGTGCTAAACTCTTTAAAGAATTTGTCCTTGGAGAAGGAATCATAGCTGAACTATGTTCGGTTCGAGCTAGAGGCTGATGACGGGGAATTTTGCTTCCCACCTGCCACCCACTTCATAGCCACTGTCGATGACTTAACCGGCGTGCTTGATTATGGCTCCGAAGACATCGATGGTATGGACGACGATGCCGACAAGGAGCAAGGCCAAGACCCGCCATTCACTGGGCGTTGGACGGCCACCTCTTCGTACGATGTGTACATGGTTGACACACCTAAAAACGCTAGCGACGATGACAAAGAAGATCCATTTGCGAATAAACCTTCTGAGACATAGTCCAAGCGCCGGCGCCCTAAACGCCGTTCTAAGCCTCGTCGCTCAAAGGATGGCAATACTGGCACCGGAGAAAATAGTACTCCAGGCAACGCCAAAAACAATGAAGACCCTGTTGGAGCTACATCTGAACAGGAGGAACACGACAACAGGCAAGTTAACCCTGATAAACAGGCCATGCCCAATGACCCGGACGACGATAGTTATCGTCCAGTCTCCGAGGATGAGGAGAGCCTCGGCAGTGAGGATTTCCTCGTGCCTGAGGCACCCCTCGAGAAGGAGCGCTTCAAGGTCCAGCTAATAGCTACTACAAGAAGCCTGAAGAAAAAGCAGCAGCATCTCCAAGCCGATCAAGACCTACTCATTGACAGGTGGACCGATGTCCTGGCAGCCGAAAAACACGGCCCCAAGCGCCCAGCCAAGAGTTACACAAAGCGCAGACCGCTACCTCAGTTCGACAAGGAGGCACTAGATCCCATACCTCCCTTGCGTAATGCGGAACGACCACCACGTGGTCGGGATAGTGCGGTGGACCGACCACCTCGCAGTTCGGATAAAACGGAACTCAGGCCGAACAATAGCCCGCCCCACTGCCTGCAAACACAGGGACAGAACAGCTGGCGACCATACATACGACCTTCGGCAGGACCTTGACAGTAGAGCAGGACATACCAGATCAATCTACGAATCGCGAGGACGCTTCCCGACTCGGGATGACGACTACCTATTCGGATGTGACAAACCTAGTCATGCCCGGACCGATAACCGCAGACGGACTTCATCGGAGGTGCGCCGTGATGCGGCCCGATATAGAGGCGCCGCACACCCTCTCTGCTTCACGGATGAAGTACATGATCATGAATTCCCCGAGGGGTTCAAGCCCGTCAATATTGAATCATACGATGGAACAACCGATCCCACAGTGTGGATCGAAGATTTTATTCTCCACATCCATATGGCCCGAGGAGACGACCTCCACGCCATCAAATACCTCCCACTAAAATTAAAAGGGCCAGCTAGACACTGGCTAAATAGCCTGCCTAAAAATTCTATCGGCAGCTGGGAGGACTTGGAAGAAGCTTTTCTTGACAACTTCCAAGGCACTTATGTCCGGCCACCAGATGCCAATGACTTAAGTCATATAGTTCAACAACCTGGAGAATCAGCCAGAAAATTCTGGACTAGGTTCCTAACCAAAAAGAACCAGATCGTTGACTGTCTAGATGCCAAAGCCCTAGCGGCCTTCAAACACAGCATCCGCGACGAATGGCTCGCCCGCCACCTCGGCCAAGAAAAGCCGAAATCCATGGCAGCCCTCACGGCACTCATGACCCGCTTTTGCGCGGGTGAGGTTAGTTGGCTGGCTCATAGTACAAACACAGCCAACGAGGCAGGCCCCTCTGAGGCCAAAAACAGCACCGGCAAGCTCCGGCGCAATAAACACAAACACCGAAGTAATGGCGATAACACCAATGACACAGCAGTTCACGCCGGATTCAGCGGCTCCAAGTCCAGCCAGCGGAAGAAGCCCTACAAAAGGAACAACGAGGGGCCATCCAGCTTGGACCGCATACTCGATCGTCTGTGCCAAATACATGGCACCCCAGACAAACAAGCCAATCATACCAAGAGGGATTGTTGGGCTTTTAAACAGGCTGGCAATTTAAA
The DNA here is from genome assembly GCF_003073215.2 of Triticum urartu. Taxonomy (NCBI): domain Eukaryota; kingdom Viridiplantae; phylum Streptophyta; class Magnoliopsida; order Poales; family Poaceae; genus Triticum; species Triticum urartu. Next base: position 120,118,862 of record NC_053027.1, read on the forward strand.
TGCCGAGAACAAGGAAAAGGGATCACAAAGCGAGGACCACTACAAAAAAAGACACATCCGTGACATTTTGGGCCGAACGAAAAAAAATTCTGTCATACATATGACACTTCTATGACGATAATTGTGACAAAACCCGGTATCATCATAGATGTGGTGGGCTCCTACTTCTATGACAAAAAATCATGACAGAAAATGGGCTTTTCGTCATGGGTGGGCCGGAGACGCAGCTGCATGACATTCTTTGGGCCGTCCATGATGGAAAAAACCGTGGTAGAAGCGAGGGGGAGTAAAATTTCGAGGAGTTCCCGGTTACGGTGGGAGGTCGGGGCTGAGCGATGCGCGTTTCTCTCGTACACGTATGCGCGTGTGTGCAAGGCGTTGGCTCTAACTGAACCCGAGCGAGGCGTTGGGCTCTAACTGAAACCGAGCGATTGCACTGCAGGCTACGCATTACTGAACCCGAGCGATCGATCGATGGCTGTTAACTGAACCCGATCGAGCGATTCCTTCGCTACTGCTGCTAACTAAAGTTAATCGATGGGATGAACATGAGAGCTCGGGGGGAGGGGGGTTGGGTGAACAGTGAGTGGTGGCATTGCCTCTGGATGAACATGACCCCGTGGTGTGGTGGAGGGCTGGATGAACAGTAGATGGTGGAGGGGTGCCCGTGGAGGGGTGGATGAACAGGACCCCGTGGTGTGGAGGGCTGGATGAACAGTAGACGGTGGAGGGGTGCCCGTGGAGGGGTGGTTGAACAGGACCCCGTGGTGTGGAGGGCTGGATGAGCAGTAGACGGTGGAGGGGTGGTTGAATAGTAGCCGATGGAGTAGCGCGCTGTGGAGGCTGGATGAACAGGAGCCCGTGGAGGCTGGAGGAGGTCGACGGTGGAGATGAACAGTATCCCGTGGAGTCCCGTTTTGCGGTATGCCACACCCCTCCCGATGAACAGGACCCCTGTTTCGACCGTAGCGCTCCAACACAAGTCCGTTTCCTCCGTTTTGCGGTACTCCACACCCCTCCCGATCAACAGGACCCCCGTTTCGACCGTAGGAGGTCCGTTTCCTCCGTTTTGCGGTACGCCAGACCCCTCCCGATGAACAGGATCCCGTTTCGAACATGGCCGGTCGAACACAAGGCCGTTTCCTCCGTTCTGCGGTACGCCGGGCCTCGTTTCCATCGCTTCTTCCGTCCAAGCCCTCCCGATAAACACGACCACGCATTCCGTTCCGACCCAGCCGGTTGGCTCCCACGCGTTCCGTTGCCTCCCGATGAAAACGGCGCATTCCGTTGCCTCCCCATGAACACGACGCATTCCGTTGCCTCCCCATGAACACGACGCATTCCGTTGCCTCCCCATGAACACGAAGCATTCCTTTGCCTCCCCATGAACAAGACGACGACGATGTTTCTCCATTCCGACCCAGCCATGTACACGAGCCCTGGCCGTACGTATGCGCGAGTAGGCGTTCGAGACCCCGCCCGTATGTACACGTACATGGCCGTATTTTCTTTCTTGCACCCTGGCCGCCTATACTACGACACATGTGCGCCTCTACATCCACCGGTATATATGTACGTACACGTTCGCGACCAGGTGACAACGCTACGTACGCTTCGACCAGGTGGGTCCCGACTGTCAGGCACTTCCTTGCCTGCGAAGATGTAGCTAGTGGGTCCCAGCAGTCAGGGGGCGAAATACGGTGGCCTGTTCGGTGGGTCCCCGCTGTCAGGTGGAGGAATAATTATTTTTCACGTAATAAGGAGGCACTTCCTTGCTGTGGCCGTGGACCCAGCTGTCAGCCTATCCACGTACAGTCCACGTCCGATGGAAGACGTTCCTTGACCACGTTGACCACGCCGCGCTGAGCGCACCAGGGCGGTGGACGACGGCGAGGCCTAGGAAGGGGACGACGGGGAGCCGGGGAAGACGCGGCAGTGGATGCCCACGCATAGAGGAGTATGAGGGTTCACTGGTTCGCTGCGGTGTGAGGCTGCCGTCGCCGCAGAATAAGAAGGGGTGTGGGTGAGTAGAGGGATGGCCTGGCCAGCAGTGGGAGTAGTAGGGGGCGGTGAGGCCTCCGCCGCATCGCAGATGGCCACGGGAGGCAGGAGCACGAGGCACGACCGGCGCTGGTTTGGGCGGCTGGAGCAAGAAGACCTGAGGTTGAAGAAGCACTACGGCCGTTGGATGGACATCGTACGTAAACTGGAGCTAGAATCGTGCATATTGACTAAGTTGACGAAGCCCTCCGTCCCCGTCAACTTAGTAGGCCCACAAGTCAGCGTCCCACCAAGGTGGGTCCCAGCTAGCAGGGGGTATTCATTTTTGTGTGCGTAATATGGAGGCACTTCCGGTGGGTCCGAGCTGACAGCAGGGGGAACGTTTTTTTCGCGAAATACAGGTGGCTCGTCGGGTGGGTCCCAGCAGTCAGGGGCAAATGTTTTTTTCGTGATATACTGGTGGGCGTCCGGTGGGTCCCTGCTGTCAGGTGGAGGAATAATTATTTTCCGCATAATAAGGAGGCACTTCCTTGCGGCTGCCGTGGACCTAGCTGTCAGCCTCTCCACGTACAGTATTCTTTCGATGGAATTTGGTCGTTGACCACATTGACCACACTGCCCCAACAGCACCACGGCGGTGGACGACGGCGAGGCCTAGGAAGGGGACGACGCGGAGCCGGGGAAGACGCGACAGTGGATGCCCACGCGGACAGGAGTACGAGGGTTCGCTGGTTCGGCTGTGCTGCCGTCGCCGCAGAATAATAGGGGGTGTGGGTGAGTGGAGTGGAGGGATGGCCTGGCCAGCGGTGGGAGTAGTATGGGGGCGGTGAGGCCTCCGCGGCAGCACAGCCGGCCACGGGTGGCAGGAGCAGGCGGCACGACCGGCGCTGGTTTGGGCGGCTGGAGCAAGAAGACCAGAGGTTGAAGAAGCACTACGGCCGTTGAATGGACATCGTACGGTCAGTCGAGCTAGAATCGTGCATATTGACTAAGTTGACAAAGCCCTTCGTCCTCGTCAACTTAGTAGGCCCACTATACTGGGTCCCAGCTAGCAGGGGGAGTATTCATTTTTTTGTGCGTAATAATGAGGCACTTCCTTGCGTGCGAAGATATAGCTGGTGGGTCCGAGCTGTCAGCGGGGGTAACGTTTTTTTCGCGAAATACAGAGGCCGTTTTGGTGGGTCCCAGATGTCAGGTGGAGGAAATCATTATTTTGCGCGTAATAAGCAGGCATTTCCTTGCGTGCGGCCGTGGACCCAGCTGTCAGCCTCTCCACGTACATTCCACTTCAGATGCATGTCGGTCGTTGACCACGATGACCACGCCACGCCGAGAGCACCAGGGCGGTGGACGACGGCGAGGCCTAGGAAGGGAACGACATGGAGGCAGAGAAGACTCGGCCGTTGTTTTTGTTTCCCACGCGGAGGGGAGTACGACTGTACGAGGGTTTACTGGTTCGTCTGCCGTCGCTGGAGAATAACAGCAGGTGTGGGTGAGTAGAGGGGTGGCTAGGCCAGCGATGGGAGTACCGTGGGGCGGTGAGGCCTGCGCGGCAGCACATCCGGCCGCGGGGAGGAGGGAGCATGCAGTCCCGCCGGCGCTTGTTTGAGTGGCTGGAGTAGGAAGAGCAGAGATTGAAGAAGCACGACGGCCGTTGGATGGACATCCAACAGTATACAGGCCATCTGTGGAAATCCTCAAATCTGTGGAATACAGCATACAGCCCATCTGCCATTATTTCAAATAATTTATAGCCCATTTGCTAATTCTTACGGGTTTTTTGGAGCCCATATTCTTTATGTTAGCATTACAGCCCATATTGTGGCCACGGTTAAAAAATTATACGAAATTTTGCATATGTCGGTGCGGTATGAACTGTTTTTAATCCCGAAATTTCGAGTCACATTCAGACTGGTTTTAAAAATAAAGGTATATCAATATAAAATCCAATAAATTGTCCACGCATAAAAATCAAGGCAATTTAAAATCTTGAAATGAAAAAAAGATATTTGAAAATAATTGCCGGTTTGATGTGTTTTAAAAATGTACAACCCATTTCTCATTACTGATAGGCCATTTTCTCGGCCAGCCGAATGAAGCTCTCCTCGTCTTGAAAGATTTGCAGCCCAATAGGCCTGATAAAGCGACTTACTTGACAAATCACAAAAAAACTGGGCTAGCCATTTTCAGAAAGAAAAAAACTACTGGGCTGGTCTGTGGTAAACATAAAAGAAAAGGTTGTCTAGACAGGCCGGAGTGTCCCGCATAGCACAGTTGACACCATGCTTCTGTCTCAAAAACAAATTAGATAAATGCCACTCCAATTATGGCGATTCATAAAAATGCCACTGCAATTTCCAAACTTTGAAAAATGCCACTGCAATTTTTGCAAACTTTGAAAAACGCCACTCCAGACTTCGAAAAATGCCACTAGAAATGGCATGAAATGGCATTTTTCAAAGTTTGGAAATTGTAGTGGCATTTCTCGGATACACCAGATTTGGAAAATAACTGGGCGAGCTGCTGGGTCCCTGGTGTTAGCCGCTCGTTGTGCAATTCTCTTGTTTATTGACTACGTTGACAATGGCATGGGACCCAGATGTCAGAAATCCACTAGGAGGAGCCATTTTTTTATTGGCTTGAAATAAGGAGGCACTTGCTTGCGTACTTCCATGACCTTGGTGGGTCCCTGCTGTCACCCTCTCCACGTACAATCATCTCCTGATTGTGTACGCGTCAACTTGCTAGGCCCACAAGTCAGCCTCTAAACCGTGGAGGACAAATACAACCCATTTAAAAAATAACAGACCATTCCATACGTTCAAACGGAAAGTTCAACATTCAGAGCAAAGTAACACGTCTGATCCACATATAGAGTACTGAACTTCCACGTTGACAACCATCATAGCCAAGTGAACTATCTACTCCCACTAACACTCTAGTAGCGTACAAGTACTAACTTTGCCATGGGTTTGTCACGGCAGATGTCCTCGTGAAAGGACTTAGTCGTGGAGCCATCGCAACGGGTTAGCTTAAAGGGGTTAAACCAGACAAGGGGACACAGGATTTTATACTAGTTCGGCCCCTTCGATGAAGGTAAAAGCCTACGTCTAGTTGTGATTGGTATTGCTAGGGTTTCGAAGGCCAGGGAGCGAATCCGCTTTGTCTAGCTCACGAGTTGTTGTTGTCTGTCCCTAAACCGCGGCCGGGTCGTCCCTTTATATACATAGGTTGACGCCCGCCGAGCTATAGAGTCCCGAAGCCGGTTTATAAATGTATCCGGTTCGGCCTCTCTCTTTCTATCTAACTATACAAGTTACATGACTAGGCCGGTTTACATTTACAGACTTTAACCCGCCTTTGGGACCTCCGTAAAGTGCCATCATCTTTACATCTTCATGGGCTTCTAATCTTCAAAGATTCAACAAGGCTACATAAGGCCGATTTACCTCCAGTAGTAATATCCCCAACATTAGGCCCCAGATTGGTTTGAACTTGTTCATGTCAATCTTCCACACTTTAGAAAAAATCTTCTCTCTTATCTTCATTTTTGATCTTGTAAACCGTCGTGACGTCATACTTCAAAATTACGATAAACCGCCCTGATGTCATCCATCCGTTCATGTCGGAGATTTCCTTCATTTAATATATATCCAGTCATCGAGGCGACACCTTTATTAACTTATCCATTTTTTTGGCTCCTCGATTCCCGTACTTGCCATTTTATTACTTCGCCTTATAAATAAGACCAAGGGGTCATTTTCACCGTTTCCCCCCGTGCCTCTTCGCGTCGTCTTCCTCGGGCCGCTCAGCCTCTGGAGCTCCGCCGCCATCGTCGACCGTTGCCTCTGCTCCGACCTTGGCCGCAGCATCACCCTTAACGCACCAGAATACTGTGGCGCCCTTCCGCTTCCTCACCAGCTCCGGTAAGTTCTCTGCTCTTTTCACCATAGATCTGTTCTAGGGTTTCGACATTCTTCGCAGTTCTTCCGAAGTTCATCAGTGCTATTCTTCCATGTTCTTCCTTTAATAGATGGACACTTCATGCTTGATGCATCCCTTGCCGTAGCTTACCTACCATGGTCATCACAAATCCTTATGTGCAAAGAACTGATCTAGTCTGTCAAAAATTGCTTCAGTTCTGCATCCCTTCAAGATCCAATTATTTTTTGCTTTTCTGTCTTATATTTAGATCTGAAAGTTTTATACATCACTGTGAGATCTGTTTCTATGTTCCTGTGAGATTCGTTTCTCCTCGCACGAATATAAGCGGTTTAACATTGTATAAATAGTCTATGCCACTAGCCCTCTGATAAACCGGAAGAGCAAGTTACCTTCATAATTATGCTCCAGTTTAACAGTGTCTGATCAACCCTGTGCTAGCATTACTTTTCTCTCTCATTATACTAGTCTCCGGGTTGTACCATTTATCATATCAGCATGTTTCTTACTCCCTTGTCTCTTGTGTATAATCATGCGTAATTTATAAACTGGCCTTTCATTTTTAGTTTGTTCGCTTTGCAATGGCCAAACAATTCACTGCCTGCAACTGGGCTCGTTCTCGGGTTACTGAAGCTCAATTGAATGAGATGGTTATCATCGGCTCTCTGCCTAAGAAAACTGAGATCAAATGGCGAGTTCCAGGAACAGAGAATCCTCCAACCCCAAGACAAGGCGGGGTGGTAATCTTTGTTGACCATATAGGCTGTGGTTTCAAACCGCCAGGGTCAAAATTTTATCGAGATGTGCTTGCCAGCTTTCAACTACATCCATAAGATATTGGTCCCAACTCAGTCTCCAACTTATGCAATTTCCAAGTCTTCTGTGAAGTCTATTTACAAGAAGAACCAACTGCAGAATTGTTCCAGGATTTCTTTCACTTAAACCGGCGCACAGAGTTTGTGAATGGCCCGAACACAGAGCTTGGTGGTGTCTCGATTCAAAAGCTGAAAGAAGTGGAATTTCCTCATGCCAAACACCATAGCCACCCAAAGGAATGGAACCAAACATGGTTCTATTGCAAAGACACTGCCTGAGGATGAAAATCCCCTCCCCGGCTTCCGTGATCATAGATTATCCAATACTCACCCAATGCCACAACGCCTGAGCTCTTCAGAAAGGGCAAAATACGCTCCTCAAATCGCCAAGCTCTGGGCCTTTATGGCGAACGGTTTAACAGGTGTGGATTTTGTGCGCTGTTGGATATCCTGGAGTATCTTGCCGCTAAGCCGGCGTTCCGGTTTAATGTGTGAATATACCGGTGAAGTTGACGATCCTCAACGCCACTGCAACATCCAATTATCTGAGGAAGAAGTTACTGAAGGTCTAAAGAAAATTCTGAATGAATCGGAACTGGTCTGTAGTCATACCGGTCTGAGTCCCTTCTATACCAAGAACAAACCGCCTACTGTAAGCATTACACTTCCTCTTCATCTCTAATATCTTTAACTTATACAAGCTGTAACCCTTCTTCTTTATATATATATATATAGGGTGATGACCTTTTCTCGAAACGAAAATCCATAGAGAAAGCAGCAAAGCCAACTGGAGACAAAGCGGTCAAACCAACCCGCCCGAAGACCAAAGCCTTAAAACGGACGTCAAAGCAGAAAACAGATGACCGGATTAATATGGAACATGATGATGATACTGATGACCCAGAAGTTGAGGTAGAACTTGACTCACTTGGCTCTCTTTTTATGCATCTTGTTAACAATGATCTTCCTCAGGAGGAGGCAGAAGCTAGTCAGGCTGATGACGTAGAGGTAATTACCCTTTCCACCGGTTTACACTCTAGCCAACACAAAAAACTCGCCAAGCAATCCGAAAAGTAAGCTTTTCTCATCCACTTGCTCACTTGGATACAACATTATTTTGAAGACTCAACAGCATGAAGCTCGCCGGACAACCCGGCACAGTGGCCAACAGGTCACCTCTACCGGTTTACCTGATACTCCGATTTGGAAGCGCCGGTCTGAGGTCTCTCCTACTTCTGACCATTCTTACCCTAAGGCAGGTTATTTCAGACAGCCTCTTAATCCGTCCGATTCAAATTATCAGGTGACACCTCCTTCCTCTTCTAGTGAATCGATAGCAACTCAACTCCCCCCTTTGAAAACTGTGGCCGGGTGAGTTATGACAAACCTTTCCTTTCAATGCGCCCTACATCTTTTGAACAGGATGTTAATCCTTTTTTATTCTGTTTGCAGGGCCAAAGCCAGACCCAGCAAGAAAGCTCGGGTTACCAATCCGCCAGAAGACCCTGTTGCCGAAGAAGAAGAACCAAGAGGTGAACCAGAGCAGACTGGTGAACCGGAAGGCCTCCATCCTGAAACAACTTTTGATGATCCGCCCCTTGACGGCCAACCTACTGACGAACCAACAGATGCCGAGCCTGCCGCCCCTGATACTGAACCGGCAGAACCAAACCGGGCTAATCCAATGAAAGACAATGAAATTCCATATCATCCACCAAAAGTCCTGAAGGCTAAGGTGATGACGTTATTATTACTGGAACAGGCCACAGCTCTCCTGGTCATCCCATCATTTTGGCTTAGCATAGTGCCAAAGAAGAGCAAAATGCCAGGGATAAAGGTAAATGGAGCAGCGACTTATCAAACTATGCTCATCTGAACGTTGATGAGCTTCATTCCGGCTTCTTGAACCGTCTGCACTCAAACCGGGATTATGAAGCCGGTTTGGTGAATTTGATGAAAGAACGATATGAGGTAAATGCTTCTCCCTTGTATATTGATTTATAGCTGAAATACTATTCCAAGTAGCCTCCAAGAGCCGTTTTATGATTGTTAATCATAAACCGGGTCTTTGTAACACTTCAAGCATCCCATCATTGATCCTTGCAAATCCGGCCGCCATCTGCTGTCCATGCTAAACGTCGGCACCGGCGTCCTCCGCCTCTCCTCAGACTTGCCAGAGGTGCGATAGGGTGCGTTACTCGCACGCATTGGCCCTTTCCATGCCGGCGTGGTCCACCGAAACTTCGGCTTCCAAGCGGGAAACCCACTTAACGAGCTGGCAGTAAAAATCGGCGTCGCAAACACGTGCGTGCCCGACAGCCTCGAGGGCTATTTGCCGGGCGACTCCCTTGGGGTCTTCTTTCTTTAGTCCCAAATGCCCACTTTTAGTCCCTAAATGTCCCTCCTATTTGGTTTAGATGGGACTGACACGGAGTTTTCTTAGTCCCTACACCAAAATGTCCCTGTAAACAAACACCCTCTAATAATGCCGCTGGAAAATTGATGCAATGCCACAGTTAAAAGAAAATTACATGTTTAACGAATTTTATTGTTAATATAATCTCTATGTTAAGATTAATCAATGCCACTGTTTGAGAAATGCTACTATCTTGCTTTCTTTCCCTTTTAGATAAGGTAGATGCTTCTTTTTGTTAGCTTATGTGTCATCCACCTATATTGACCACTAATTGTTTCCTTTGCACCTCTGTGTAAACAGGGTTATCTACTTCACCTCATTGCCATTGTGACCTTTTGTTGCACTGCACTAAACACTTTTTTTAAGAGTGTTTTATGCAGTTCAACCAAAATGTCACACCGACAATGTTGCTTGATTGCTTGATCTTAGTGGAACTGCACAAGAGGAGATCTTACTTCCTATCCATTAAGGCAAATTTGGTTCAGATCTTCTTCTTATGAGTTGTTTGAATTCCGCATCATGAGAGGTCAGTACTAGCCTTCTTTCACATGATTCTGCAGTGTGCTTTCATATGTTGTGCTACTTGTATGATAATGTTGCTTGATTTTAGTGAACTGCACAAATGGAGACAAGACTTCCAATCTGTATGTGCACCGTAATATCCCATTGAGGTAAGATAAGGATATTTCACAACTGCTGGCCTGTATTTTGCCACTTTCATCATAAAATTTAGTTTAGTACTATACTTGTTCTCCCTAATTGACATGCCAAATCTTACATTGAAGGCGAAGCTTGTCTGTTATTGAACCAAGTGATGAAGGGGAAGAACAAGTGGAAGAAAAACAAAAATCAACTCCCGGTGCTGTAATGAAGCACTGGAACTATGATGACACAAGTAATGATATAGTTTTGCATCTTAATTTATTGCTATGGCTGGAACGAGCAATTGTTTTGCCACTGATTTGATGCCACTCTTAATGTAATATGTAATTATCTCTACTTGTGCAAACAGGGATCTTCTTTGAAGATACCATATATTTTAGTGGAACTGCACAAGAAGATGTTGGAAACATTAAACTAATTGAGGAGTATATAGTAAGCATGGCCACCACCGTAGATAGCAATAGATGGTTCCGGAGAAGTGCTTCATCTGTATGCTCTACACAATAAGCCTCCTGACAAAGGTTGGTACTCGCCCACTGATTTCATCCATATGATTGAGCTTTGTCATCT